>NC_062286.1:1554166-1865000 GCF_902655055.1 Lutra lutra
TCCGTCCGCGGCCAGGGAGGGGACGCGGTGGGGGCTCTCAGGGCAGTGCGCCTGGCAAGGGGGTGCTCGCCTGGGGCGCTGGCGACACAGAATTCGGAGAAGTCCGACAAGATTTCTTCCCTGCAGAGCTGTTCCTGCCGTTTGCCCCAAAGCTGAACACAAGGAAGACACTCCCCACGCAGAGAAGACAACACCATGTACGTATTTAAAACCGTGAAAACATTGGACATTTGTGGTCCTGAAAGATCCTCTCCGTGAGCTTCGAAGCTCAGTCTGCAAGAGCACTTCGAGGCCAGAGATGCCGTCTGGGCGGGTGCCGTGTGCCCTGCCTCCCTTGCGCGCCCACGGCCTCCTGAGCGCACAAGTGCTTGTGAGCGGAGGGAAGTGCCCCAAGCACGCGACTCTGAGGTGTCAGTCACGGAGCACCTGCCACGTGCCGGCACAGAACTGGCTTCTCGTCCTGAGGACGACCTCACGGCTAACCAGTGTCCCAGCTGCATACATGGGCGAAGTGGTTAACCACGGATCTGTACGTCGTCCAAGATCCCCACAGCCAGGAAGCAACTGAGTTGAGACCTAAAGCACCCGGTTTGGGTCACGTCCACACCCACGACTGTTTGCGAGGCCGACACTGGCTCCAGCAAGGCGACCACGGTGGGTCCTGGGAACAGCAGGCCGCCACAAAGCGAACAGGCCCGTGCGCCCGCGTACCTGCCCGAATCCAGAAGAGCCCGCTGGTTCTCATGAAGCGGATGGTTCCTGCACAGATGCCCACGGGTCAGGGGCCCGCGGGAGCCACACTCAGCCAGCAGCTTAGGGCAAGACTCTGCTCCCCCACCTGCACCCCGTCAACCAGTCCACCCGTAACCCTTCAAGGAAAATGTCAAGTGAAGCCTGCAGTTTCAACGGGCCTGTCTCCGTGCGCACATCCCCGTGAAATCCCTCAGAGCCCCACTTAGCAGCGAGCGTGAGAGCCTGACCGTGGCCTCTGCAGGTGCCGGGCAAGTCTCCAGCCAGCCTGAGCCCGAGAGCCACTCCAGGGCCCTGCATCGCAAGGGAGCCCCGCAGCGGAGACCCCCCACCGACCTCCCGCAGCTGCTCTCCCCAGGCTGGTCTGCACCGCCCCAGCTCTGCTGGCCTGGCCAGGGGAAGGGGCACCCCTCACCTCACTGCCCGAAGCCCAGGGACCTGTGGGCCAGCCACAGGGCAGATATGCCATCACCTTGTATGTCTTGGCTTCCCGGGAAGAAGTCAAACTTCCTCCTGCTCCTCAGGCTGGTTTGGGCCTGGGTGTGCGGTGCTGTTGACACACAACGGCCAGAGGGCACGGCGGGGCCGAAGCAGCTCCCTCGGGGCCCAGGCATCACTGAGGCAGGCAGAATGGGAAGGACGAACTCCTTTCCTTCAAGGTTCCAGGTCCGCAAGGTCTCTGTTTTCTGGGAGTCCCTCAGGAAGCCACACAAGCTCTTCTCTGCTCTTCCACGTTCTCTCCAAGGAGGCGCTGTCAGAGACAATGGCGGACAAGGAGGGTCGGAGGAGTGGGGCCGCCCGTCTTCCCCAGGCTCAGGGGCATGCGTGTCTCCACTGCACTCAAAGAAACGGATGTGGAGGTAAATGCCACCAAAATACATTTCCTGACCCCATTATTTGATGACTCAAGAATTCAGAAGCCTCAAAAATGGCTTAGGTTCTGACACCATGGACCGGCCGTTGCACTGCACCACGGCAGCCGTGGGAGGGGGACGCTGTCCCTGTTCAGCGCTCAGCTGCTCCGGCCATCAGGCCCTCGTTCCACCCCACGGCATGGTGGGCCGCAGTCCCAGACCCCAGAGGGCCGACTCCCTGTCCAGGCGGCTCTGTTCCCAGCATCCCCTGCAGCACGCGGGCTCCTGTGCCCCTGGCGTGTCCCGCACATCCTCCCTCATGATGTCGGTGACCTCCGATGCTGGTCCGGAGAGAGACACAGTCGCCACCATGTGCAAGCCAGGACACGATATGTTACATGACAGTTTTCACCCAGTACTGTGTCCCATGAGCCGGCGAAGGATTCCCCTCGGGGACGTTACCAGCCGGGTCCTGGTATTCTTACGGAGAAGAGCAATTAGCAAATCATCTTTTTACATCTATTCACACAGCCCACGACTCCTCTCCAGGGTCGCCCTCGGTGAATGAAAGGACACAGATACCGTGCGCTGGACTGGGCTGCCACGTGCTCTGTGTTTTGTACTAGAAAGTGACCAAAATGATAAAAACTATGAAATGAGGCCCATGACCTCTAGAAAGTATATAAACTGTTCAACGTAGAGACAGAGATAACAGAAAGCCAGTCCCCGTATTTGATCATTGATCTCCCCCCAGTACGATTTCTGTGTGGAGCTGGTCATGAGCGAGAGCAAGACACAGACGAGGAGAGACGAGGCCTGGGACGTCATATCGCAAGAGGGATGGGCCCTACAGCTGCAGGGACACAGGGGAGGGCTCTTCCCCGGCCTGGAGGGGGCAGGAAGGCAGGGTGGGGAGGACTGTGGGTTCCTGGGTGTACAGAGAGCCTCCAGGAGAGCCCTGCGCCCCTGCCCTGGAAGCCAGGGCCTGTGGGGGCCACTGCCGGTCCAAGAGCTGCACGTGGGGCGACCGTGAGCCCCGAGAGATGCAGGGACTGCAGGAGGAGGGAGAGGCAGCCCCAGCCACCCTGCACAGGAGGCGGCCCTGAAGGCAGCCACAGGGATGTGCGGGGACGGGGTTGGGGGCAGAGCCCCAGCTAGCCGGCGCTTTGCCTGGCCCACAGCACAGCCCTAAGCCTGCAGACGGCCGTGGCCATCGGAGCACCCTCCCAGTTTCCCTCAGGTTCTTTTTCACTCCATCAGTAGTGGAAGAAACGTGTCTTCTGGGCTGCGCTCTACTGACATACACGCCTGGGGTCCCGGTGGCCTGCGCACCCACGGCGCCCATCTGCGGTGGCCCGTGCGGGGGTCCTGCTGACATACATGCCTGGGGCTCCGGCGGCCCGTGCAGGGGTCCTGCTGGCTCTGTGGCTGCTGCTCTGCGCTGGCTCAGGGCACGTCAGGAAGCCCCGGGACCCTGAATGCACCTGCCGCCCTCCCTCCCCCAGCACGGCGGGCACGGCGCACACACCGCCCAACCGTCCACAGTTCCCGGCCTCCAGCCCGGCTCATACTCGCCCCCACTGCGGCTCAGCTCCGCCGTCCTGCCCTGAGCTACAGCCTCGGTCTCTCGCTCACCCAAGAAACAGTGCATGAGCCCCCTGGGGCTCTGGCCCTGGGGAATTTCAACAGTCCGGGTCTCTGCCTTCGCAGAGCTCACGGTGCGGCAGGCAGGGGTGCATGTGAGGAAACACGGGATGAAGACTACGACAAGGGGACCCGCAGAGCCACGGCCTCTGATCCACCTAACAATAAATCACGTGTGCCACGACCTTACTCGCTCTGGATATGTCTGCTTGTAAGTCCCCTCGGCAACCACAGCTTCTGGGGGCAGGAGGCGCCTCCTGGAGCGTGTGGGATTGTGTCCGGGTCCTGCCCGAGACACCGGGACAAGGGAGTACAGCAGATCCAGAAGAGACGTGCCCAAGACCCCAACTGCTGGAGAGGAGTAGAGGAGAAGACGCCGCCTCATTGCTCACCTAGCGCGTGTCCGACCAGCTCGGCGCCGAGCAGACGCGTGCCTGGACTCCGGTCCGCGCCCGTCGGGAGCACAGGTGCGCAGGGACGCACGAGGCGTGCAAGCCCAGGCCGAGTGGTCGAGGCCAGCGACTCGGCCTCGGAGCGGGTAGCGCCTCGGGAGGACCCACTCCCCCAGCGGGCTGGGCCTCCTTTGCACACATTGTAAACACACATAACTCAGGTGCCCTGTCCCCTCTGTCCCTGTAGATGAGTACACAGGCTGTTTTTACCTCCGTGGCCCTTTCTGCTTATCTTAAAGGAGAAATTGGTAGAAGAAAACAAAAATGAACAGCAGCACTGTTCACCGCTTTTGTGCTCTGTTCAGTTGGCCTCCTTCTGGCGCCGAACTGAACAGGAGCATCTGCAGGTGTTCAGATCTGGGCACCCCAAGGACTTGTGAGCCGCCTGCCCACGCCCACACAGGACACAGCCCCAAGTGTGCATCAAGAAGTGTCCTGCCTCCAGGCCTTTCCTGTAGCGACCCTCTGCTGTTCTGTTCCAAGTCTGGTCTGCGAGAACTACATTTTTCTTCCTTCCCGTCTTCCATCGCTCCCTGTCTCCTCCACCTCCCAGCTGTGGTCCAAGCACACCCATCCGGGGGGATGGCCTGCGTGGGATCCCGACCGCCCCCCACAGAGAGCGGGCACAGGTGACCACGTGTGCAAGGGTGATCGTCAGAGCGTAGTTTCCACACACGCATTCGTTGTCTTTCAGAACACGCTCGTTGACATTTACAGACACGTTTGTGGACTTCTCCATCCTAACGACCCCCATGACTTACAGATAAAAGGCAAGCTTTCCTCCCTTTCATAAAGACAAGGCACACTTCAAAATACTTTATTATCATTACACTATTGGGATGAGAGTTAATCTGTCAAGATCGCACTGGCAGGTAATTGCACAGTAGAATTGTTTCCTTGATACTCTGGAACCTGGGTTTTCTGTCTAGACCACAAAGTAATTTCTTACTCTGTGGCCACAGTAACAATCCTTTTTTAAGGGTATCACCTCTCAGGGGCAATGTCAGAAACCACCACACAGAAATCCCCTCCCTTCTAAGCGCAGGTGCAGAATGGAACATCCAGAGACCTGGGCTGTGGGACTTGGGACAAAGAGCTGCCCTGCCCCCAGCACGATCCCAATGTTCTCACTCGTAAATCAGAGTGACGGAGCTGGACAACGTCTATAGTGCCTGTGTCCAGCTCCTTGCACAAGCCCGAGAGCACATCACAGAGCGCCTGCTGCAAGGCTTGGTATAGAGATGACGTCCCAGCAGCCTCACAGCTTACACTCTGATGTGGATGCTAGGACCCCCGGCCCAAGAGGCTCTTCTTAGTATAGGTGTCCACGAAAACAAAGGTGTTCCCCTTTGTTACCCATTGGATATGCTATAAGGAAGCATATTAAAGCGTCTGTAGGAGGACGGAGACCGTACAGCTCCAACAGTCAGAGGGCAGTAGCGGAAGGGAACACCATGAGCAAAATCACAGAGGTGAGAAAGAAAAAGCCTTACTTGGGAATAACAGGTAGATTCTGTTGGTTAGAACAGTGTGCATTTATTAAGCTCTTCCTGATGTCATGCCAAAATCAATAAGCTGGGAACATGCAAATGGAAGAAACACACTCAGGATTTTAAGAAGAGTTGATGTTGGCAACCAGCCAGTGGAGGCAGCGCGCGGAGAAGCCGAGAGGCTCCTTAATGGGGAGGGCATGCCCGTCGTAGACTTCCGGAGCACTCTTCTTTTCTTGCAATAAATACCCTTCTACTACCCGGCACCAAGTGGGGGTGGGGACCCAGACCCACAGCTGAGCTGGGAGTGGGGAGTCCTGGTAGACGAGGTCTCCCCTTTCCATGAGGGCCCTGCAGGGGAGGTCTGTAAGTCCCAGGGCTCTGCTGGACAACAGAGAGGCACAGGAGATTTCTGAGCCCAAGCATCACACGGGCACGGCTGTCGGGGCCGCTGACCTAACAGCTGCATCTGGGCGGGGTGGGTGCGGGGCATGGTGCAGAGACAGGACATGGCCCCGAGCGGAGAGGTCTGGTGGAGCGAGCAAGAGCAAGGCCGATGGAGGCTCCCTCACAGGGTCCAGTGTGTCCCCCGGGGTGTGGCCCCCACGGCTGGACGCACAGAGGTCCCTGCAGACCCTCGGGCACGTGGTAGCCGGGAGTGCTCACGGATGCCACATCAGATCAAAGTGTTCCCCGGAAACCGACACTGTCCCAGCATTTCCGGACTTAGTGTTTTCCGTAGTTGACATTAGATTTGACACTTTGTTATTTTTTTCCTTAAAGCACAATAATCCCAATTTCAAGTGCTCCAAGAAGACAATAAATGTGTAAGCCAGCCTCTTTTATCCAAGGGAAAGAAGCCGCACCTTCCTCCTTTTCCTTTTGGCATCTCTTTCCAGTGGGGACCCCTGAACCACCAGTTCTCAAACCCCCCAGTCCCGGAATTCCATGGGGGCAGCGTGACCAGAGTGTCCCCTGACCCAGAAAGCCAGCAGCTTCTGCCGTTCTGTGCTCCTCTCTGTGGAAACAGGGCTGTCAGCCTCCAAATCCGGGGGCTGCGTCAGCGCTAATGTCTTTAGACTCTGAACCAACCACGGTTCTTCCAAACTGCTCATACGGCAGCTGATACGCGTGTGCCATTAATTTTTTCCCATTAAGGAAAAAAAGAACCATCCATTTTAGGGGGAAAAATTTTAAAAACTCTACTTTTCCCCCTTTTAAAAAGCGTTGTCTTTTTTTTTTTTTTCTTTCATGAATAACAAGCTTAATCAACTATCTTCTCTTTATCTGCAAGTAAAGTGTCCCTTTCAGGATGAATGTTGTCATATTTTTAAGTGTTTGCTTTTAAGTTGTCATCTCGCTCTACATCTTCCCCACGGATCCTCCGACAGTAGATTTGTGATCCTAAATGTCCCTATGTAGCACCCCCAGACTGGTCAGGGGAGATGAGACACGGGGAGCCTGACGGGATGTGGACCGGGACAGCTAGCCCATCCCAGACGGGAACCATGGCTGGGGACCGGCTACACAGTCATCCGATTCTGTGACTCAACGGGGAGCGGAAGATGATCTTCACATAGAAACCAGAAAAACAATCCAAAATCAGCAAATCAGGGGATAAAATGAGGAAACTGTATCAAGTTCTGGTGAGATTTCTTGCAACTTTTTGTAGGCAGCACTTGTGAGATGGAACGCATCCCGCTGGTCAGGATGCAGGCTGCTGCCCTCCACAATGCCACTGGAGGACAATTACCATATTTCCTTGATCCTAAGATGATCATCTTTTCACTAACAGCTTTTCAGGGAAAAAAAGACTGTGTTAAAAGCAATCATCCATTACAAGCTGCATTCAGATTTCAGAAATGCTCGCAGGTGAAAAATATTCATCTTAGAATCAAGAAATATGGTATTTTAATTCAAAGGTCATCATCAATTAATCATTTTAAAGGACTTAAGCAAAATGGAGCTGCTGGAAGAGAGGTCATCCCACACGAACAATGGCAGGGCCATGTTGGAAAAGGAAAGCATAAGTATTTGTCAACAAAACCAAGGAAAATGAACGATTCCAGAAAAGGAAGCTGGGAACATTTTTAATTCTGTTTCTCAAAAATATTAAGATTTATCTCTAGCATATAACTTACTATTAACAGCCACGGTTATAAAACGTGAAAGCACATAGCAGACTTAGACAAATGAAAAGAAAGAGTATCTGTGTTACTGGCTGTTCCCCGCCAGCCCCCGAGGTGGTGATCAGTGAGTGTGTTGAATGAAGATTTATTTGTTGAGATAATGACAAAGTCAAGCATTACACTAGCCACCAAGTCTGCTGATCTTATATCCTAGGGATTTAGGGTCCGCTCCTTTGTGCCCTAACCAGACCCTGGGCCCCTTCTCATCTGTGTGGCAGCCCCCGTGGCTGCCAGCCCCGCCTGCCCCATCCCGCCTGTGCCCCCTTCACACTTTCTCTAAAGCCAGAGGAAAGGCATTGCATGTGGGGCATTTCTGAACCTCCCATAAATCTCCATAAAAACAGAGCAGCTTGCATAGCCAAACAGAAAACTCTCCGAGTACAGCTTCAACAAAGCTGGGTAGCAAGTGGTCCCTCTGAACACCAGCATGTGATCAAAGGGGGGGACGATATACTGCAGATGGTTCCCATGGCAGGTGCATGAGCAGGTGGTCAGGAGTGATACCGGACCTCTGAGAGCCAGGGGCTCACCCTGACGGGAGGCATCGCAGGGGGGCCTCTGGGGGCAGCACAGCCCCCTCTGGGGAGACAGTGCCAGAGGCCTTGGGGGGGCAGCAGGCTTGCCGGACCCAAGAGAGAAGCCTGTAAGCTGGTCCCCAAACCCAAGGACAGAGACCAGGGAGACACCAGCTGCAGAAAATCCTTTGGGTCCATGTGGAGGGGAGGAACCAAGGCAGATACCTGAGTGACCTTTGGAACCTGCTCCAAACAAACCCTTAAAACACACATACACACATACATACACACACATTCACACACATACACATATGCACATACATACACACATTAAACACATACACATAATACACACATGCACGGACACACATGGACATACACATATGCGCACACATGCACACATGTGTGGCACATGCATACATACACATATACATACGTGTGCACATAATGCACACATACACAGACGCACTTGTGCACACATACACACATATACAGGCATACACACATGTAACATGATGCACCCACACATGCACATGCGTGCACACACACACATACGCGCACATGAATGCATATACTCACACGGGGA
Organism: Lutra lutra; assembly: GCF_902655055.1. Lineage (NCBI taxonomy): Eukaryota > Metazoa > Chordata > Mammalia > Carnivora > Mustelidae > Lutra > Lutra lutra. The sequence goes on from NC_062286.1 coordinate 1,562,647, forward strand.
CACACATACACATAAGTACACATATATACACACATGCACACACACACATACACACACGTAATCTCCAGAAGTGGACAGACGGTCCCATGAAGGAATCACTGTTGGTCAGTCAGGCGTGATCTGTATTATGGTTTCGTTCTTTCTTGTTTAAAAGTCTCCTTATCTGACAGTCTCACCGAAACAGGATGAAATGGTAAGACACGTGGGCTCTGGTGCACAGCAACCCGCAGGGAGAGCGAGCTAGGAAGCCGTGTAAGCGCAGTGGGATTCGTTGTGCTGATAATTTTAAACCTGGTGGTGGCTTTTGCACTTGGAACTTCAATTCACTTTTCTTTTGTGTATGTTTAAAAATTTCCAAACAAAAATTTTTTTAAAAATCACAATTTTAGGGGTGCCTGGGTGGTTCAGTGGGTTAAGCCTCTGCCTTCGCCTCATGTCATGGTCCCAGGGTCCTGGGATCGAGCCCCACATCGGGTTGTCTGCTCAACCCTCTCTCTTTCTCTGTCTGCCTCTCTGCCTACTTGTGATCTCTCTCTCTGTGTCAAATAAATAAATAAAATCTTTTTTAAAAAATCACAATTTTAGCCCTATGATACATCTACCAAAAACAGTTGATTAACAGCCTGCCACTCCCCCAATGACCTTACATGCAACCCAAAGCTGCCCACGTCATGTGTCCCCAGCCCCCTCAGGCCATCACTGCCTCACCCTTTAGCGCCCCCCATGCCACCCTCAATACACAGGACCAAAGTCCAGGACCACACTGATGTCCACGCGGCTGGACATGCCATTCCTGTGGCTGAAACATGGCCCAAGCATGAGCTCTTCCTTCTACAGAGGCTGGACCCACTCTGCCGGTCACACACCCTCTCATCTCAACGCCGCAGCCAGCACACCCGGACACTCAGGGACACGAGTCCTCTGCACGTCTCCTCACTCTGCACCAAGTAGACTTATCAACAAACTGGCACTGCTGGCTCTTTAGTATTGGGCAGAGACGGGCTTTTGGGGGAGTCTTTTCCAACAAGCACAGAGAACCAGTTCCACGCTTTCAGACACAACAATTTTGATGGGAGTAGACATCGGTAAAAAACTGAAGGCAAAAAAACTGAAGGCAAAACCCACAAGTGTTTCTGTCTTTTTATGCTGTAATTCCATGTTTCAGGATGTATTCGATGGGAATTATTGGGAATTCACAAAAAGACTTTTATGAAAGAATGTTGAGTAAGACCAAGTGCCCTATACCTCCATCATTCATACAACGGAATATTAGGCAGCCGTTCATAGCCCTGTCTTAATGGGATTTTTAGCAACATGGGAAATGCAGGAGATTTATTATTAAGCAAAAGCATTAGGTTGTAAATCAGTACATTCCACAACAGCACAATTGCACTATAAAAATACTCCCCCAGAAAAATGCTGCAAGAAAATACACCTAAATACTCAGTTTTATCCTGAGGTTGTAGGACTAGAGGATTTTATAAATCAATCAGCTGTATTTATTTTGAGCTGCTTTAGATTTACAGAAAAACTGAGCTGAAGTTACGGGGGATTCCCATAGACCCTCTGACCCCATCCCACAATCCTCCCATTAGCGTGTCCCTCTGTTACAATTGATGACCCAATATCGATACATATCGATACATTATTACTAACTAAAATCCATGGTATATATTAGAGTTCCCTCTTTGCATCATACATTCCATGCACTTTGCCAAACACATAATGTCATGATGTCTGTATTTGCCCCGCAAATCCCCCATGCCCCACCCACTCATCCCTCCCCAGCCCTGAACCCTTGATCTCGTTGCCAATGATCTCCCTGCCATCTCCGTAGTTTTGTCTACTCTACAACGCCGTACAGCTGGAATCCTACAGGAGTGACCTATTCTGATTAGCCTCATTCGCTGAGCAATAGGGTTTAATGGGCTTCTATGTATTTTTGTGGCTCAATGGCTCACTTCTTTTTACTGTTGAATAATATTTCCTCGAATGGATTTCGCAGTTTGTCTGTCCATTCACCTATTGAAGGACATTTCTTCCGTCAATTTTTGCTTCTAATTTTTGGCAATTATGAATAAAGCCTCTATAAACACACACCTGGAGGTTTTCATGTGGACAACAGCTTCTGGCTTCTTTGGGTAAATGCCGAGGAGGGTGACTGCTGGATCATGGGGTAAGTGTGCTCAGCTTTGCAGGAAACCACGAAACTGGGTTTCAAAGGAGCAGAACCAGGTTGCATCCCACCGGCAATGAGTGAGAGCCCCAGCTGCTCCGTGTGCTCACAGTGCTTGGTATTGTCAGTGTTCTGGGTTCCGGCCACTCTCATACGAGTGTAAGCCATTCGATCAGTGGTTGGTTGCCTGTCGCTATTTTTTTAAACTCTTAGCCATCATTGCTTCAAATATTCCTTTTCTTCCTTTCTCTCCTTTTCCTCCTGTTATCCCCATTACACGCATTTCCTACTTCCTGTAATTGTCCCGTACTTCTTTCGTATTCTCTTTTATCTTTGCTTTCCATTGACTCTTTCCTCGACTGTGTCCAGTGCACCAACGAGCCCATTGGAGACATTCTTTATTTTTGCTACAGTGTTTCTTTATTTCTAATATATCCTTCTGATTCTTTCTGAGAGAGCCGCCTCCCTGCTCATGTTACCTACTCGTTCTTGCATACGAGCTGCGTCTCCTTCATCCACTAGAGTGTGTTAATCGTGGTCACTTTAAAATCCTTGCCTGAAAATTCCAAAATTTCCACCATATCTGAGTCTTGTTCTGAGGGTTGGCTACCTCCTCAAATTGTGACTTTTGCCTTTTAGCACGCCTTGCAATCTTTTCTTGAAAGTGGACATGATGTATCAGGTAAGTGGAAATGAGGTAAACAGGCCTTTGGTGTGAGGTTTTGTGGATCTGGCCAGGAGCAGACTGTGTCCATCATGTACGGAAGCTGTGGGCTCAGAGGCCAACAGTTTCCCCAGTGTCCTTGTTCCCATCTCCCCTGTTGTCATTAGGTTTTCTTGGAGATTCCTTCCTAAATAGCGCTGAGGCGTGGAGTTCTTTGAGACACAATCTTCTGTTTTTATATAGGAGTCCCACTGCCGTGGGATAAGAGAACATTCTGGAAACCCAAGAATAGGTCTGTCTTTCCTTGGGTTCATGCTCCTGGGCTGTGACCTTTATATGTGCTTCGGAGACTTCCCCTCACCCCTCGGGCGAGACAGGAAGGCTAGTGTGACCTGGGGTTCCCAACTGACGCCGCTCTGCGGGTTCCTGAACAAGCCCCCACCGTGAACATGCTGCCTTGGACTAGGACGCAAACCCTTTGAAGAGTCTTTCTCTCCTCCTACATGCTTCATACCCACAGGCGTGAAAGTCCGACACACTCCCCATCGGGTAAGCTCAAATACTGTGCACATTTGCTCGGGATTTCCCACGTGCTGAAGGGAGGCCAAGGGTGCCCAAGAGGAGGAAGGGAAGCTCATCCCACAGAAGCAGCAGACTGTCATCCACCAACGTTCTCCAAGAGCTCTGATCTCCGACCTGTGGGGTCACGGTTCTCCTCAGCACGAGAAGGATGTAGGGCAGCATGTGGCTTCCTGCTCGCTTTCTGCAGCCGGACTGAGCTGCACGCCGGGATGGGGCATGTCTTCTCCCCATTAGCATCTCAGCCTGCTTGCCGTTGAGCGGCACGAGATCTATTCCAGTGGCCCTTGTCTCGGTCGGTTTGGGCTGTTACAGCTCAGACTGGGTGGCTTGTAACTTACTTCTCATGGATCTGGCGGCCGGATGTCTGAGATGACAGGGCCCACAGGGTCGGGTTCTGGTGAGAGCCCTCTTCTGGGCTTCAGACCTATGACCTCTTGCATGTCCTCACACAGCAGAAAGAGCGGGACCCTCATGTCTCTCCTGTAAGGACACTCATCCCACTCATGGGGGCTCTGCCCTCAAGACTCAACCACCTCCAAAGGCTCACTTCCTAACCCTCACGTTGGGGGCTAGGCTTCAACACAGGAATCTGAGGGGGCACGGACATTTGTAAACGGCACCTTCCGCTCCTACGATGCTGTGAACTAGCCTGGTAGCGCCACAGGCCTACAGAAGTTACCAGTTCCATCACCACCACATTCTCGTCTGACAATGAGATCCAAACACACTCTGGTCTTTGCAGAGTGGTGGCTCGTGTGCTGTGTCGGGTGGACCCACAGCCCCACAGCCCCGACCCGGGACCAGCATGAACTACAGAGTCCAGACAGCGGGGCACAAGGGGAGGGGTTTGCCTAAGGTCACTAAGTAGTGATTAGTGGCCTGAAGTTTAGGACCCTCAGTTCCAAACCTCTGCTTGATAAACTACCACGCGAACCACACTGACACGACAAAAAGCAAATTTGGTTCACTTTGGGCTTCACCCAAGGAAATTGACTACTGAAAACATCAGGGGGCCTCAGCCTTAACACTTTTATCTTGCTAAAATGACCCAATTTTTTGGAACCCAATAGATAATCAGGGCAGTCTGTTCCTCCCACTGTGATACATTTTTTTGGGTCAGGGAAGGAGAGAAGTCATTTAGTGCTGTTAAATATCCAGATGGCACCATATAACTCATCTCCAACCATTTCTATTTTAAACTTGGGGAAAATATCTTGGCAAAGAAACCATCAATCCTATTGGCAAAGTGATTGATTCCTTAGTGTGTCAAAACTTTTCTTTTGACATTGACATTATTATTTTTATTATGGGAAATGGACACGTTACTTAAAGTCACTTCTCTGTTTCCCATGTCCTCAACCTGCAGGTTTCCCTGGGGACCCAGCCAGGAGGGCTTCCTCACTACACATACCAGATGCAAGATGTGGGGCCACAGTACTTTTTGGGGGGGAGCAAGGGGAGAGGGAGAGAGAAAATCTCAAAAAGGCTCCACATCCAGCACCTGATGTGGAGCCCCAACATGGGGCTTGATCGGAAGACCCAGAGATCATGGCCGAGGCCTAAATCAAGAGTTGGCCTGAGCCGCCCAGGCTCCCCATAAATACTTTTAAAGTCTGAAGAAGTAAACATTTATGCTGAAGAAAGTGTTTTGATCTAGAATATTAATATATTCATGGTTGTACCAGTGAAGTCATGAATACAACTTTGACAACTTTTATTTTGATCAAAGCCACACCACACTCTGGCGGTCGGCGTCTCTTCATGCGTCTGTGGAATAAGCAGAGGGCTTCTCCATCACACACATCTGTCCCCACAAGGGAGGGGGACGCATGCCCTTCTCACCCCTGTGCCCAGGAAACTGGGCTCTCCTGGCGGGGCCATCCCGCCACCCCTGCACGTGAGCGCCAACGAGCGAGCGCTGCCCGTGTGCTACCCGGGCCCTCTGGAAGTCTGGCTCCTCGTTCCTGCAGGTGCGTTTCCACGGGCTGAACAAAGTGGGGAGCGGGAGGCGCGTGGACGGCGATCTGGGAAGAGGAATCCTGATGTCGCAGGATGCTTAACTCCGAGCCGCTGTGGAGCTTTCTAGGGAGACCTTTTAAGTCAGCACCGAGGTTGTTCCCGTGCTACCAGGAGGCCCAGGAGGAGCACAGTGCCGTCCTCGCCTAACTACACGGCCGGTGAGGGCAAGAATTCAGGTGACACCGTCCCTGCAGGGTACTTGGAGACAAAGACTAACACAGGTCCCGTGCTATAATCTGAAAGAAAGTGAAGGTGATGGGCCACCATTGAACAGGGCACCGAGCATCCAGTCCTGGCTCCTGGGATGTGTGCCCTAACCGCTCCAAGCTCCCCTTGCCCATCCACGGCACGTGAGCAAAAACTCCCACTGAACAGAGTGCACGTAAGGGCTCTAGCACGGGGCCCCTGGACTGCACGTTCTGAAGCTATAAACTACAGCCTGTTTGTCCAAAAATGCCCCAAATGCACCACAATACACAGAGAATCCGGGGAGTTAGCCAGCGTGCCAGTGCAGGACCATGGCTGCGCTCCAGAGGGCACCAAGGAAAAAACGCACATTGCGCTCTTGGTTTGGTCTCAGCAAAGCCGCAGACAATCCCACGGGGACCACCCTGCATTTGCCGCAGACGAATCCATCCAGCACCCCGGCCCACAGGCTCAGGAGCCAGCTGCCCCAGCAACCCAAGTCATCTCCCCAAACCCAGTGACGGGCTGCTCTGTGTCCCCCGGTGCTAGAAGAAACCTAATCAAAGCCAGCAGGGTCTCCAAAAAGTCAGTGTGTAGGGAACACGTGTGATGTCAGGCACAGCAAATGTCACCGCTGGACCCACGTCTGGCTCTGGGGGTGTCCCTGTCCCTGGCAGCCCAGCCAGCCACACCCATCACCATGCCGGAGACAGGGCTGCTCACCGCCCCCAGCCCTGAGCCACTGGGCTCTGTCAGTCCCTTCTTCCACAAAAATAAGGTTTAAATTCCAGTTTACATCACTGGTATTGTTGGGCTGGCAGAAGGGGCTACTTAAGATGGCGAAAGTTCCCGCCACCAGACCTGAGCTCGCACAGGGGAACAAAGGCCCAAGCAGGAATCTGAGACCCCCGCCCCGGGCTCCTATGGACCCATGGGACCCCGACGAGCAGGAGAAATATACGAATAAGGGAACTTGCCAAGAGACCCCTGAGCTCCCCTCGAGACCCCTTAAAAGCCCCCCTCCTCCCTGCCTTACGCACGACTTCCGCCACTCTGCTTTCCAGAGTCGCGGAACCTCGCCCGAGGGTGCCCACCTCCTCCCGGTGCAACTCTCCTGGCTCCCCTCCTCCTGAGCCCTGAAACTTCGCCGGAGACGCCTTTAATAAATCTTGCCTGGTGTTGTGTTTATCTCACCGGAAAAACTTTACAGGTATAATGACAAACACATCAAATATTATCGGCTTGAACAACTCCCTCAATGCAAGTTCTTCAAACTTCTGCCCTTGGAAGCAAGTATGTTAAAGCAAATCATCCTCTAACAACACCCAAAACCCTTCTATGGAAGAGCTTGAAACTGAAGCAGGGGTGGAAATGGAAGAATTAAAACTCCAGAAACGGATGGAACACAGCCCGTTTGCAGCCCCGAGCCCCCCAGCTCCGCAGGCGCAGCCACACGCAGCCCTACCCACCTTTGTGGGATCTCTCCCTGGCCACCCTGTGAGCCCCATCTCTCCATGGGGCTCCCGAGCTGGGGCTACCCCTCTGGGCAGACACCTGCCTACTTCCTCTAAGGGCAGAGGAAGCACCTCCCTTTCCTGTCCTCTGGCCACTTTCCACTGGGCTGGGACAGGAATGCCCGAGCTTGCTCTCTCCAGGCCTTGGGCCCAGCAACGACTCCGCCTTGGCCTAAAGCTGGTCCCTCGCAGCCGCAGCAGGACATCGGAACCCGAGGCCGGCCTCTCTGGCCAGCGAGGTCATCCTAGTCTGCTGGCCTCCCCTGCAGCGGGCCCGTCCCCCCCCCCCCACAGCAGATGGGGTGAGCAGGCCAGAGCACTGTCTGGTAGTACCGATTGCATTCTGAGCCACAAGCCCCTGCCACAGGACGCTTCTGCAGCCTTGAGGGAGGCATCCAGCACGTGCTGGGCTGAATTTCCCATCAGCTGCTACTGCGGGCCCCCTGCCCCCTCACGCCAGGCTGCCTGCCCCGCGCCGAGATCCCACGGTCAGCGGGTACACGAGATCTACTCCTGGCTTCTTCCTTTCTGCCCGGACTCTGCAGCCAAAAGACTTCCAGCAGACAGGCACCCACCTCGACGGCCGGTTCCTCGGAGCTCCGGGCCCGGGGAAGCTGAGACGGCTCACGGACGTGAGGCGCAGCCTCTGATGTCCTCCCCTTCTAGAGGTGCTTGGTCTTGTCACCCCGGCCCCGTCAGACCCTTTGCCTCCTCCACCTGGCCCCTCTCTTCTCTTTCCTCCTGCGACTATTGGAGACCCTGCAGGCCCCTTCCCTCACGCCCCCCATCTGTGGGGGGTGCAAGCCCAGGGCCTCCACCTGGCACCAAGGAGAAGGCGGCCACACGGCCTCCGGGGTGATCTGGCACGAGCCCCGAGTGGCCCCTCCTGGGCACCCTTCTGCTGTGTTCAGGGTGGGAGGGTGCTGGAGCTTTCCCACTGTGAACAGCCAGTGCTGCCCCCTCCTCCCAGCGCAGCCCCCTCCCTTCCCTCACTGGACCCTAGCTCTGGGCGCAGATAGGCAGGTATACATGGGAGATGAGCCTTTCTGAGCCCATAAGTCCTGGACTTATGGATGATTTCCAGGCCTCACTGCCCAGAAGGACCCTCCTTCCTCCTGCCGCACCCGTGAAATCATCACCCCCCACCCCGCGGCTCCCTGCCCAGAGCAGGAGTCCGCACATCCTGCCAGAGCCGTGGGCATCACTCCCGAGCTTCTCCAGGCCTACCTCACGGAAGGGCCCGGAACAAGTGTGTGTGTGGGCAGAGACAGGGAAGCGAGACGCCTGTCACTGTTGGCAAGTTTTGGAAGCGACCTGACAGCTCTCGCGCCGACGCCCAGGCACTCCGGGTTCCGCCCACACAGGGGCTCCTGGCAGCTCTCAGGGTGCTCCGGGCGCCCCAGACTGCCAATTGGTGTTCCCGAAGTCTCGCTCACGCGGGTTCACCCCCGGCTCCCGCCCCCGCTGGTCTGAGAGCAGTGAGCTGGCACCCGGGCTCGCTCCACCATGTGGCCTGTGGGGAGGGAGCGGAGGCCCCGGGGAGCGAGAGGACACCTCGGTTCTGGTGGCTGCGTGGGGACCTGCGGACGGGAGCACGTCCTCGAGGAGAGCCCCGTGCCATGTGTCCCCCATGGAAGCTTTCCAGGAAAGTAGCGGCTGGCAGGGCGGCTGAGCCCAGGAGACACACGCCCGAGGACACAGGCGAGGCCGGGAAGTGTGTTCTCCTCACTCAGCTCCTGGCACCGGGCCGGGCCCGTCTTTCCCTCAGTAACTGCCCGACTTTCCCTGACGATGTTGTATGCGAAGGCCACAGTCAAAAATAAAAATCCCACATGGCCAGATGCCAGACCTGGTCACACCCATGAAGCAAGGCCTGGGATGGGGGGAGGAGGGGGAGGTGTGATGAGCCTGCCACGCTCCTCGTCCACAGGCCAGGGTCCTCGGGGGGATACCCATCCCCCAGGGACGTTCTTCCCAACGAGGCTTCCTCCGGCCAGTGCATGTGCGACAGCACGGGGCTGGGACAAGACGCTCATTCAGGAAAACACTCACAATGAAGTAAACTCACGGGTGGGGAGCCGGTTCTCCTTTCATACCGTGTGTCCACTTATATCTGCAAAATACGAAACAGGACAAAACTCCCTCCTGATCCAAGGAAAATGAAGCAGAGTTCTCAACCAGAAACACAGAAAGAAACCCCTTCACTGCACGAACCTGGAAGAGGACACTGTCCCCAGCTGTAGGGTCAGCAGGGTCATGAGGAAGGACACCGGTCTGTCCCACTCTGGGTGCCCTGTGAGTGGTCAGCTGTGGGCAGGCGGGCTGACCTCCTCGGGCCACGTCCGGCTCTGCAGGCCTCTGTTGGGTCCGTGCGCCACTCGGGTGGGCCTTCCCTCCCCCGTCCTCCCGGTCAGTGTGCAGACGGCCAGCGCAGGTATGCTGGTCGCTCCCACAGAGAGGAGACCACGTTCCCACACCCCGTGAAGCCGAGCTGGGCCGTGGGCATCCCAGCCTTGCAGTGCAGGGTGGAAGGACGAAAGGGACACTTCGGGCAGCCTCTCGCCCACCTTCAGGCCCAGGCTGTGTGCCGACAGTTTCTAACGCGGGAAGGCATGGCCCACGACGCCCCTCCACCCCCAGGCCCAGGCAGCCACCGTCTGAACGCCTTGGCCTCCAGAGCTCACCAGGAGCCCCAACATGACGGCTTCAAGACACAGGGCCTCTGGAGTGTGACTAGGTCCTGGGGAGCCCCTGAGAATGAGAGCCGAGCCCTCGCACAGGGACGCACGGGATCCCCTCACCCCTCCTGCCACGTGGGACCACAGCAAGAGGCGGCCTCGGCAGACCCGACCACACGGGCACCCGGATCTGGGACCCCCGGCCTCGGGACCAGGAAGTGTCACCCATCTGAAAGCCCCCGTTCAGGACGTTCGTTACAGCCACTCCCCAGCCTGCGACAGGCACCCCCAGCCGCGAGGTGGCCCGAGCAGCAGCCACTGGTCCTCAGCGGGAGGCCTCCTTTCGGCTGCCGTCTTTAACGACCGGCCGTCCTTGATTCCGGGGGACAGGAAGGGGCGGGGAGCTGCTGCGGGTGGGCCCAGCACCCTACGGCCAGGATGGCGCAGGAACCTGCTAGTCAGCGCCCGCGTCCACGAGGCCTCCCTGCTCTCCCGCCCTGCTCCCCGCGGACCCACCTCCCACACGGAGCTTGTTCCCCTCTGCGGCCGTGTTCTTGAGTGATCTCGAAATGCTGGACGTACTCCCGTCCTGGCCTTACCCCCCCAGGGAAAATGCACAAAACGACGCCCACAGAGCAGAGCCCCCCAGGCCTCTTGGGAGCACCCTGGCCCCGGTTTGGGAAGCGCCAGCTTCCTCTAGGGTGTGGAGCGACTGCGGTATTTCACGCAGCTCGGCTCAGACTCCAGCACCCTGAGAAGACTCTGTCTGACCGGTCACCCCCGTGGTCAGGCTCCCCAAGCAGAGATGGCCTCGTGGCAGCGACTTCACAGCCCCCAGTGCCCGCTCAGAAGGGCAGGCTGCAGCCACCGTCTTAAATTCCTGCCGTCATCTGTGAACCCGAGTTTGGTGAGTGACACTGGTGAAACAAGGAGGCGTGGAGACACAGCTCATCTGCGGAGCCCCTGACACGCCCTACCCACCTCCCTGGGATGCATGTTGGCCACCAGCTCCCCTGCCCCCCACTCCAGGGACCACCATCACCCCGTCCGACCTGGGGGCCTGGGCACACCTCTTGGGGATCCCCTACCCTAGCTGACGGTGCCTGACGAGATCTTGTCGCCCCAATCCAGGTCCTGAGTGTGTCCCTATAGTGTAGTTTCAAGATTCTGAGGGTCACCTATCCAGAGAGGCTGGGGGACGGGCCGTGGAGGGGGAAACGCTTAAGTCAACACCCCGACGCCTGCCCCAGGCAGGGAGTAGATGCCGGGCTCCGCCTCCGGTTCGCAGACATGCCGCAGCCGGGGCGGCACCCCTAGTGGCTCTGCTCCTAGGGGACCTTTTCCTCTGCCAACCTTCCTGAGTCAGCGGCAGGGATCTGCTCTGCCCGGCTGGAGGCACCCAGCAGGGACGCGCCCCCAGAGAGAGCGTGCCGCACGACCTGCGTGGGACGCATGTCCCCTCCGATCTGCATTTATAGCTGCTGCACTATGCAGAGACCAAAGGTAAAATTCATGCTAATAATTCAAAATTACAATTTTTCTTTATTGAAAACTGTATTATGTATCGACTAAAAGCAACATGACAAATTAAGAGACCGATCATGGAAGGAAAGAAAGAGATTTCCGTTTTACGAACGCGGATGGCACTCGGGCTGGCTTCTGGAACACGGGAGCCACAACCCCGTTTTGCACTGAGCCTTGCAGACTCTGGAGCCCGCCCAGCTCCTCGGCTCTCCAAGAGGAAATGAATCATGTAAAGCTCTGTCTCCCCACCCTCCGCTAAACAGCAGGTACCTGCCAGCCTCCCTCCATCGCCAAACGCACAGCGTTCTCGGAGCCAAGGAAAACCGGCGGGAGGCTCCAGCCCCTGCTCGGTGGACCGTCTGCTTCGCCCCTACCTGGGCCCGAGGCCCCCCGAGGCCGGCAGGGGGGAGAGCGGCGCCTAGAGCAATCTCGGGAGCGTGAGGGCGCGCAGCCCCCGGACAAATGGGGTGTGCCCGGCCTGATTAGATTGGCCCCAATGCTTTCAACATCAAACGAACTGACCCTGACACGAGACAGGCTGATTTATTATCCTGCCGGCTCTGCTGACAACAAGCACCGCGAGCTCGGCTCTGTCTGGTCATTTTTCAAGCTCCCTGCACACGAGTGGCACCCATATCCGCGAGCACATTACCGCAGACAGCCCCGCCGGAATACTAAGAGGCTCCGAGCACAATTGTTCTTAAGAGGCTCGGACGAGGAGTCTGATCGAGGACACCCGGAAAGGACTGCTGTGCGTGCCAGGGGACAAGCACGCATCGCGCGGGAGCAGGGGCAGGGGGTGCTGGTCAGGGCAGGGGGCCCTCGGCCCCGAACCCTAGCACCAGCCTGGGCAGGTGGTCACCAGGATCCAGAAGCCCATGGCGGGGGCGCTGGCCCAGGTCCCCCCGCACTCCTGACCCCCTGCCAGGGGGTCAAAGCCTGCTTGCTTGCTCCTCAAAACCTGAAGAGTCACAGCAAATCACATGCACGTCTAGCCAATCCTGCCTTCCACGTGTCACCGTAAGCTCGGGCCTTTCGCATCACTCATTCCGAGTCCGTGTCCCTGCAGAGGACAGGGAGAGCAAGTTTCCCTGCGGCCCTCAGGGTGGGAAATGGGCAGCACAAGGGACGTGGCAAAAGACGCATCACCTCCTCAGGACCCAGGTGCAAACGGCTTGTGTGGACCTGAGAGGCAGGAATTCCCAGGGAAGCCCTCTATGTGCCCGTTATGTCCTTGGTCCACATGTTAAATCAGGGCCGTAGGGATTTCTTCCCGTTAAGTCTACGTTAGCACATCACAAGACTCCTTTGGTCCCTGAGTGTTAGAGACAGCCTTCCATTAGGTCAACCCCAACCAAGGACTGGGTACCAAGGCTGCCAGGACTTCGGGTCCCCTGTGCACTTGGACGTCCTCTTCACGGGTATGCCCTCAGTCTCCAGAGCCGGCAAGAGCCCGACAGTTACGCGGGTGTCGTGAAATTGTCCCTGGCTCACAAGACAGAGAGAGGACTCGCAAGATGGCAGGTGTCAGAGAGCTTGGCAAGAAGCAAGTCCCACACACGCGCAGAGAACGGGGATGCAGACAATGGGGCGCGAGTCCAACCCCTGTCTCCTCGGTGCCAGGCGCCCGTTCCCTGACTGTTTGCTGCCATGTGTCATGAGTATGGAGGAGCACCGGTGCCTCCTGGGCATGGGAGCTCCTGCCTCTGCAGGGAGGGCTGAACCCCTGAGAGGCGCGGGCACGACGACACAGAGTGAGGGGAGACTCGGCCACTCCCTCCCCGTGTGGGAGACGGGCTGAGGGCTAACCGGCCGCTTCAGAACAGTTGTTCCTCAGCAAGCCTGGGCGACTGTGGGCCCGCACTCGGCCGCACAGCTTCAAAGGACGAGTATGCAGGAGGCTTTGCCCTGAGAGTGGGCGTCTCATACTTGCACTCCCGGGGAGGGTGATGAGAAAGTTTGAATGTGGCTGTACAGCCGTCTGCTTAGGCACAGTAAATAGGTACCAATTTCCCAGCTCTGGGAGAGAAGTAATAAAGAAAGAGAGAGGAGCAGTGTTCCAGAAAGGCATTCAGTCAAGTCTCTTTACAACTGATGTGGAATTCTCCGGAACAGGAACACGTGGCGGCCGGCGCGGCCCGACCTGGTTTCAAGGTGCGGGAGACGAAGAGCCTCGTCTGGGAAATGAGTCACCAAACTGGACAGAATCGGGAGATGACATCAGGGGCTCTGTTGAAGCCCCCGGGCCACTCTGTAGGGAAGCCCACACTTGACCCCGCTGCCCACGCTTCCAGACCCTCCGAACAAGGCCGGCCCGCCGCTCTCCATCAGGAGCAGCCGTCAGGAACGGCAGGACGGCCGCGAGAAAGCCTCTACGAGGGGAAGCAGCGACCAGAACAATCAAGGGGGAACAAAGCGGCCTGCAGGAGACAGACTGTGCGCGCGGGAAGGCGGGACGAAGAAGGGGCTCTACCCTCCACGTCCGCAGCGGGATGAGAGGAGAGTGCGTCCGCACTGCCAGAGAGGAGGCTCTGAGACGAAAGTCATTAGAGAACAAAAAGCAATTAAATTAGTAGTAATTAAAAACATGACAGCGGACTTCGGGCTTCCACTGAAAATGTAGACACTGACAAGGGTGTCGCTCCTACCATTTATGACAAAAAACAGACACATAATCCACAAAATACCTGCACTGAGTCCACAGAAGTCTGAGAATGGGGAATCCAGACCCTTCAAGGAGACACAGCAGCCCCGCTCTCCCAGCAGAGACCGGGAAGGCCCGGTCCGTACACACCGCTGCGGGAGGTGGTACGCAGCCCTGCCAGCCGGAACCGGGGGCGATCAGGCACACTCAGGGGCTCTCGTTCCTGCCCATGCCGGGTGGCCTGGGGGAGGGGCAGCAGCCACCCTGAGCCAGCCATGCGGAACCCACAGGGAGGGCGCCCCACCGGCCCCACCCCGCGCTGCGCTGAGCGCGCCGAGTCCCTGGACTGTGCTTACTCCATGGAAGATGAGGGCTGGAGAAAGGTGCCCCGAGATGCAGGCACAGGGGGTGGGGGGTTGGTGGTGAGGGCACAGACCGGAAACCCCCAGGAAGTCAGCCCCACCACGGAGGGGCCAGGGGAAAGCAGAGCTACAGGAGGGTGGCCGGTCAGCAGAAGCCTGGCCAGGCGCCCCTGCTGACTCGGTGGACTAAACCCCACACCGCCCGTGGAAGTAGGCACACTCGCCATCAGGAGACAGAGGTGCAAGAGAACCAGACTCCGGCAGGGCCTGGACTGGAACTATCATACGGGGTTTTAAAATATCCACAGTCGCCGTGTTGAAGGCCCTTGAGGAAACAGTGGACGAAGAGGCAGGAATTTCAGCAGAGGGATGGAAACTAAGAAAGAACCGGAAACCAGCCAGAAAGCAGCCTTGCCCGCGATCAGCGGGAGCCACGACACCCAGTGCTGGCCAAGAGAAGAGGGCAGAGTCTAGAAAAGCTACCCGTGCAGCCCTCCACACTGCACCCCTCCCCTGCGCAGCTGTGTACGGTTGCCCGGAGGGGGCTGTGGGAGCCACGTGCGGCTGTCGGTGGGGCCTCTGCTGTCCCATTCCGGAGGGGCCAGAAGGACGATGTCGGGCAGACCCCGCCCCTTCTCCACCTCCCACACCGCGAACACAGCCCTCACCGTACTGCGGGCAAACCGCAAATCACTTCTAGTGCTCACCACTGCATGTCGGGCTTCCCTGTGAGGTCAGAACGTGTCACCTCAATGAATACACACCTTGGTAGCATGACTTGGGGCGTTGGCATCGCGACAATGTGAAGTATGTCACTGGCTTAGCGGTCGAACGGTTGGTAACAGGGAGACTGATGTCAGGACCTGGAAAGCTCGGGCCCTAGTCCATGGGGCAAACCCTTGGCTACTCTGTCATGTGCGGCATCAGGAAGGTAGGTCAGGTTCCCATTGAGTGTCTGGGCATAATGTGAATTAGGAGAGTATTGGCTGATACGGCTGTGCTTGAAGCACGATTAGGAAATATCGGTGGCTGGTTGGAAAGCAAAAAGGCAGCTGCAAGTGTGCAGAGATGGGAGAGTTCTCGCAGTTCGGAAGCCCAGCTCTTCTAGATCCTCAGTGGGTGAGAGGAATGCGTGAAGTGACAAAAGCCAGTAAGAGTCAGCCCCGTGGCCAGGGCCAGATTAAGTACACAGCCCACCCGTGGGAGCCTCTTGGGCTCACTATAGTCGTCACTAAACCAAGAGCTGTGAGTGTGGAGTCAGGCTGGAGAACCCTGTCTGGGGAAGAGCTCTGGGTGTTGGCACACAGAACACACTGGAAGCAAATATAGCGACAGAGTTGGCACCGGCCTTTTCTCTCCCCGCCTAGTATGTGAGCTCACCACCAGGTGAGACCCTGGAGGCGCCATGGACTGCTGCACCTGAAGAGCGAAACGCCAGGGGCTGACATTCCTCGGACCCTGCAGGTAGCCTGTGACCGAGCATGGCCATCAGCTGCTTTGTCCCACCTGAGAGTATGGATCATGGAGAACGGATTAGAGTGCGTGCCAGCAGGTTTCAGGCCTGCCTGACGGCAGGGGCGCTAGACCGGCTTGCCTGGTCAGGGCATCTGAGCAGAACGAGCTTCTGGATGTTTAACATTCCTGGTTCCCACCCACTTACTGAGCCTCCATCAAGTCTATGAGCCAGCAAATATTCTCCCAGTATATCTTTCTTCTATCTTAGTTAGCTAGAATCCAATTCTGGTGCTTGGCACCAAGAATCCTCAGAGTAGGTAAATCGGAGCTTAGCTTCCCACAGCAGTCATGGCCAAGCATCAGAGTCTTGCTGAAGGAGAAGCCAACGATGGTGGCTCTGCACAGGAAAACACCCAGTCCTCGGGTCTAATGCATGTAGGACAAAGCTGCCATCAACAGAAGGCTGATAGAGGTTTTGCTCTTAGGCACTGCGGGTTGATGTGAGGGAAACCTGAAGTCAGATGTGATACCACACCCAAGAACGAGGAGTAGGCCAGTTGCAGAAGCCATGTTCCAGGGAGTATGTGCACATCAAGGGCTGGCAGCGCAGCAAAACAGAAACCATCTGGGTTCGGATGCACCAAGAGGCTAGGATCCAATGAGAAAAGAGGCGGCAGAAAGTAAAATTCACTTCCTGAGCAGGTGTGGATATCTGGCTGCTGTGTGCTGGCAACTTGGTTCCTAGATGAGCTGATGAGTCAGTTCTGTAAAGATCAGATCAGGATAAATAGAAAACCATGGCCTATGAATGAATATAGGAAGTCTCCATGTGGATTTCTTATCTTTGTGGCACAGAATGGAAAGCTAAGAAAATAGATGATGACAATCACACATGATGATGATGTGATGACGGTGTTGATTGATGATGATGGTTGATGATGGTGATGATGATGATGACGGTAATGGTGTTGGTGATGATGATGGTGATGGTGGTGATGATGGTGATGATGATGGTGATGATGATGATGACAGTGATGGTAGTGCTGATGGTGGTGATGATAATGGTAATGATGATGGTGATGATGGCGATGGTGGTGATGATGTTGATGACAGTGATGGTGTTGATGATGATGGTGGTGATTGGTGATGATGGTTGATGGTGTTGATGATGATGGTGATGGTGGTGGTGATGGTGGTGATAGTGATGATAATTATGATGGTAGTGATGGTGGCAATGGTGATGGTTGTTTGTGATGATGGTGATGATGGTGATGTGATGATGAGGGTGATGGTGGCGGGTGATGGGTAATAACAGAGGATAGATTTGCCCCTACTTAGCAATGTGATCTAAAAGAAATCAGTTCCCCTCTGGAGACTGAGTTTTCTCACCTGTAATATCTGATGTCAGGGTTGATTTGTCATTTTCAAACCATCCTTCAGGGTAACTAGGGATCAGAGGGGTGCATTATATGAGAGTCCAAGACTCTCACCAAATTCTTACCCAACTAACTTAGAATTTTATCTTTTTCACAAAGTTCCATGAATGATACCAGGGCAAAAATAACAGTTAAGAATCTAGACCAGATAATCCCCAGGCCCTTACAAGGTAAGCGTCTGAGAACTGACCGTTTGGCCACAACTGGACGCCTCCGTCCCCACACCTGAAAGGCAACTGTGACGGAGACCTCACGAAATGAGGAGGCTTCCCTAACTACAGCTAGAAGCCCCTGCAGAGTGTCACTCTGTCGTTGCTGTAACCCTCCGCCTGTACCATCAGGTAACCTGATGATTGGCATTTGGCACATAGTAGTTGCCCCACTAATGTTTGATGGAGGAAAACAAGCAATTCCATAAAATAGCATTCGTTCATTATTTCACAGTTACTGACAACCTACCATGCACCAAACATCAGGGTGATTGCTAGAGTTAAAAAAAGATGTGGTTCCCGTTCAGACAGCGTCCACTGGGTACTCACAACACAGTGTGACGAGTTACAGAACAGCAGGCTGCAGAAGCAAGGGGGAGGGATGCCAGGTCCACACGGCTGGGGCAGGAGCCAAGGAGGCTTCGAGGAGGAGATGAGCTCTTCTCCGGGACCGGGAGAGCCCACATGGAGAGGCGGGTGGGGCCAGAAGTGCCTTGCAGAGCTGGGGGCGATGCACAGACCAGGCACCAAGGGAGCAGGGCAATCGGAAGAGCATAAACAGTCCCACATGGTCAGAGAGTAGGAGAGGGCACGCGGAAGAGGGAGGCCGCGGCCGACCAGCAGTGAGCGGTCAGCCTGAGTGTGACCCCTGTGCCAGCGGTGGGGTCCGCAGACAGCAAGACAGACAGGAATGTGGTCAAAACAAGGGCTTTCCGAAGCTCGCTCCAGCTTCATGGGAGAGTCTGGGTCAGAGAGAGGAGATGAGGGACCCGGGCAGTCCTGGCAGCAGGAGGTGGGCGCCCAGACTAAGATAATGGCTTTGGCAGTAGGAAAAAAAAAAAAAAGAGAGCATTCAAGAGATAATAAGATATTAATTAGAAATTAATGAAATCATTTATTTTGAGATAAAAATTCTTCTGAGACCGGACCACGTGTTTGAGAAGCTCTTACCAACTATTCTCTCTTGAAGCCTGAATTAGGGTCCCTTCAGTCAGGAGAACACACCTTAACGTGTCATCACTGCGTACGCGACACCGCAGCTCCCAGCTGGCCTCTGTCTTTCGGTGCCACTGCTTCTCTTCTCTTCCAGGCAGAAGATCTAGTCTGACGAAGCTGATGGGCCTGGGCCCGGGGCTAACCACAAACAACACATGGGAAGAAGAGGCATGTTGCCTGGTCCTACGGACACGTGTGGCCCCACGTGGCATTCAAACTGTGCTTTGAAGCACGTCCTTCGTAATTTATGAAAAAAACCACCAGGAATCACTGTTGGTTAAGGCCAAAGACCTGTGCCACCATCGGCCCTGTCAGAGCGGGGAAGTGGACCAGTGAGCGCCTCGAAAGAGAACCTTCCTGATGCTGCCCAAAGGCAGCATCCTGGTGGGGAGGGAGAGGCCAGATGAACCCCCAGTTCTGCACCCGCCCCAGTATCCTCGTCTGTAAAATGGATAACTCGCAACGCGTTGCGCCGTTTTAAAACACAAATTCCATGAGACCGTGAGAGTCAGCACCTGCCCGGGAGGACAGCTCGCCGGATGGAAGGACCAGGATCTGTCCTCTGGGTTCTGAAGTGTTCGAGACACACCGCACGCGTGACTTCTGGAGCCGCTTCTGTCTAGAAAGAAAAGCGGCGTGAAATCCAGACCTAAGTTGTCTTCATCCTTTATCCGATTGTCACTCCGAAGCAGAGCAGGAATACGATCCGGGCAAAACCGGATTCCTGAACCTCACCAGCTCACTTCAGACTGTGCTGCTGGCCACCGGGTCACAGCTCACGGAGAGAATGCGAGAGCCCGCGGGGAGGACTCGGCGCTGCCTGACGTGGGAAGCCGTGATGCCCACGGCTCTGGCATCGGCTCGGGCGAGCACTTTGGAAGACGTGAAATAAGGTCTCCCTCCCACCCACCTTCTCGGGCCACCGCAAAGAGCGCCGTGCTCCTGGACACCGTCACACGGGACCGCTCCTCAGCGCACAGCTCCCTTCAGGCCCATCTGTTCCACTCCCCCTCGGGCCACGCACACCCGCGAGATCTCACAGGTCCGCTTAGCTCTGGTTCTTGTGGCTTCCAAAGACAGCACAACTCCCGCCTCACCAGGCACAGGCAGACCCCGAGTACGCTTCCCGGTAACGTTCCGTTCAGCAAACACCCCTGACCACCGCGATGTCAGGCACCGGTCCCTCCCGGATACGTGGGCATGAGGGAAACTTCACGGGAGCGTTCTCACGCCTGGCTTAGTCTGCACACAAGCCCTACCAGGTGCGTGTCATTTCCCAACTAAGAAGAAGAAATGGAGGCCCCGAGTGGTTCCGTTGCCTGAAGCCGCAGAGCTGGACCACAAAGCAGCCACACTCGAACCTGTCTGCCTCGCCCCCAAGTCAACGCGACGCTCCCTACACGAGGCTGCCTCGTGTCTCCACCGCGAGAGATGAGTCGCACTGACCCCTCCGCTCTCCACCAGAGACGCCTGCTGACCGCTCCCGTACATCTGAGTCAGAGACTTGTTCACCATCCAGAGGGGCCAGTGACATGTCACGTTGGTGGCGGAATTGAGAAGGGCAGCACTCCATTCCCAGGGGACTGGCGGATGGGGAGGAGGGGGCTGGGAGCTGCAGGGCCTTCCGTCCTGCCCCCGTCCTGAGTCCCCACCAACGGTAAGACGACCGTGATGGGGGAGGGGCAGGCATTGCTTTCAGGTTCTCTGATTATGCAACTATAATTATAACAGAGAGAAGAGAGATTAATAACCTGGGGTGGGGGGCAAGCAAGGAAGGAGCTGGACCCACCCCCCTTCTCCCAAGAAATAGAGGCCATCGGTGCAGGCCACCCCTCCAACGACAGATGCGCTCTGCCCTCCACACGTGTCCCTGGCTCGGGACGCACCAGAGGCACACAGGACCTCCTGCGCAGACAGGGTCAAAGCACAGGACAGCGGCCGCTACTACTGTTTACGCTTCCCCACACCCAGGATGGTCCCGCCATCCACCACTCATCCGGCTTGTGGCCTTTCTGCCAGCGTGAAACCCAGTGATTGTGTGTAAGCCGGTCCGCACTAAGGTCGGGGGAGGCCCCGAGGCCTCGAGAGCATCTCTCCTGGAACCCAGGCCTGTGACATCTCCGGTACCTTCTCCACCCACTCATTCTGTGTACTCCGCAGAAAAGAAGGGGTCACTTTGCGGGGGAAATCGGCTCTCTCCAGCTTGACCTTTGTCTCAGGCCCCCAGGTTCCCCCTTAGCTCTTTCATCCCTGGGCCCGAACGTGGCGGGTCTCCTCCCGGATGACGTCTCCGATGTTCTATGATCGAGTGAGATGTAAGTCAGTTGGCAGCGCGATACGCTGGGGGAATCACTGTTTTTGTGTGACACCCAGCGCCACAATCTCTCATCAAAACAAAACAAAACAAAACAAAAACCCTTCCCGTTCACGAGTAACACTAGGCACCGGCACTTGGCTAAAATCTGAAGATTCGGATGTTTGCAGGGATTCTGTCTTTGGGTTCATTAAGTCCTTGGCTCCCTCCACAGCCCCTTCCCTCCTGCGAAGGACAAGTCATCCCAGTGACACCTCACTCATCTTCCAGCACCCTGACCTCTCCCCAGGCCCGGGTCCCCCACACACCCATCTCTCAGCCCCTCGTGGCTCCACAGACTTTTGCACAAAATGACCCTCACTGGCCTGTATCTGGTCTAACCAAGCCTCAGAATCTCTGTGCTGCATTAGCACACCGTAATCACCCCATCAAAACGGGGCCCCTATAGACCTGCCCCATACGTCCCGGATGCCACTGAAATCTCACCCCACGACGGTCCCGTAATTGCATCACTGCAGGGTCTCCGCAGACGGATGATCCTTCTGCCACCACTTCTGTTGTGCTGGAAATTGCCGTCCCGCCTTTGCTTCTGGAGCCAGGCTGACCCTCTCGGCCAGCGGGGTAATGAATGCCGCCGGTTTGGAAAAGAGGCTGCTGGACTCATTAGAGTGTCTGCAGCATAGGTTCCACAGCACAAATCCCACTGCTGTCCCTTCCTAGGCCAGATTTCCCCCAGCACTCACGGGCGAGAGAGAACTCACTGAAGCCTGAGAGACGAAAGACGTAAGTGATGGAGGAATCCCCAGAACACGAAAGGTAAGACTAAAAGGAAGAGTGAGCAACGGCCACACCTTGCTGACTGGGTACCACGTGCCAGGCCACCAACAGTGACACCACGCCTCACTGTCATAACAGTCTTTGTCTCACAAATTAGGAAACCAAGACTGGGGATTTGCGGGAATTGTCCAATATAGAACACGGGTGGGTGAAGTGGGATTCTGACCTCTCTTCACAGGCCCTGCAAAGCCACTGTTTTCACTCTGCCTCCTCTGCGGAACCCTGCCAATGCTGGATCGGATCTCGGGGCACAGGGGAGAGGACTGAATCGGGCTGGGTAATTCCCAAGGGTACACGGAGCCTCAAAGGTATAGAAAACGTCAGTGGGCTGTGCCCGACGTTTATCAGCCAGGGTCACGGGGTGTAGGGCTCCAGCCGGACTGAAGCTGTGCCTCCGTCACTCTTCCCCTGGGGCTGGCTTTCATCTGCATCTTTTTAGCGGGTCCGAGGTATTTCCGCTCCCGGTCCATTTAGAAACCTACTGAACTTGGAACCTGTTTCCACCAGACGTTACGAACACGCTTCACATTACCCACGAGCATGTTTCTTCCAGGCCAAGCTGACCTCATGCGTTAATTCTCAAGCAGTGCTTGAAGAATGCTTGGCAAGACGTCCTCGATCAACAGAAACGCGCTGAGAGACCACCTACTCACGCTGGCTGACTGACCATGTGCTCTCGCTGCCAGCTGGGGTCTCGTAGCTGGTATTAGGAGAATCACCTCATGGAAAACAACTTCAAAAGCTGGATAATGATTTTTGGAAGTGTTGGAAGGACCAGAGACCTACGAAGGCAATCAGAGCTTAGAGGGGCAAAAGGGGGGTATACAAAGCTGTGAGTCCCTGGGGAATCCTTTGAGACGTCCACGTACCACAACAACTCAGAGAGTTAACTACTGTTCAGGGTGAACTGCTAAAAAAAATAGAAAAAGAAAAACAAACAAACCAAAAAACCCTTAAAAACAGTCAATGGAAAAAAAGAAATCTGTCCTTCAAAGGAGCAGCAATGAGACCGACAGATGTCTACACGGCACAAACAAGGGAAGACGGAGACAATAAAATGACGGTTCTAAAATGCTGAAAGAAAGTGAGTTCCAAACTAGAGTTAAATACATAGCGCAAGAAGTCTTAAATACCAGACAAATGAACGTATTTTTTAGGCAAACAAAAATTTAAAATTCATCATGAATAGAAAAATACTAACAGAAGTAAAGAAATTAAAAGGAATTTTTCAACAGAAGGAAAATGGTCCCAGTAAAAAAGCACAGAAATGCAGGGAGGGTTGAAAACCTAGAAAGGGCAGATATATGTTTAACCCTAATTAAACATGAAATATCATTAACACAAAGATCAAAAATTCTCCTTGGATTGGGCTGTCTGGGGGGCTCAGTTGGTTGAGCATCTGACTCTTGGTTTTGGCTCAGGTCATAATCTCAGGGTCATGAGATCGAGCCCCATACTGACTCCACGCTCTGCAAGGAATCTGCTTAGGGATTCTCTCCCTCTGTCCCTCCTCCCTCTTTCTCTCAAATAAATAAATAAGTAAATCTTTTTAAAATCTCTTGTAGGATTTAAATTATTTGAAGAATTGAAACATGTGACAACACTCGGCCCAAAGCAGGAAACTACAGCAGTGTCCTTGATAATTCATTCAATAGTAAAAGTAACATTTTAACTTAAATGCAAGTAACCAAAGGTGCACATTATGATCTCTAATCACTGAAAGATTAATAAAAACATATGTAACTAGTGAATTAACAATGGGCAACTGTGAAGCTAAAAATATACACAAACAGTTAAAAACTAAGATAGAAAGGAGAAAACGTAACAACAGATGTACAAACAAAAATTAGTAAGATGCTAGATTAAATACAAGATTATATGTAATCATATTACATGAACATATAAATAATGTAAATTTAAAAACAAAGGCTTAATAACTGGTATTTTAAAATTGAAATGTATGTTGCTTTTAAGAGACATGTTTTAAGGGACGCCTGGGTGGCTCAGTTGGTTAAGCAGCTGCCTTCGGCTCAGGTCATGATCCCAGCGTCCTGGGATCGAGTCCCACATCGGGCTCCTTGCTCATCAGGGAGCCTGCTTCTCCCTCTGCCTCTGCCTGCCATTCTGTCTGCCTGTGCTCGCTCTCTCTCCCTCTCTCTCTCTGACAAATAAATAAAATATTTTAAAAAAAAGAGAGACATGTTGTAAATATAAAAATACAGAACATTTGAAGTAAAAGAATTGAAAAAAGACATACATTGAAAACACTAACCAAAAAACATCTGACATAGTGCAACTTACATAAAATAAAGTAGTCTTTAAATCCAGGAGTATATTTAGAAATAGAGATTTCAAGATATAAAAAGAGTATAATTTAATAGGAAGGTTTGATCTTAAATTTGCATGCACCTAGTAACACAATTTTGAAACATATAAAGCCAAAGCTAAAAGTTGGCTAAAAAGAAAAAACATAGAAATATTGAAACCATTCTCTTGATAAAAGTCAAAAGGAGTAAACAAAAAAATCAGTAACAATATAGACAATGTGGAAAACACAATTAACAAAATGGACCTAGCTTTTCAAACTCACATGAAATACTTAAAAATATGTTTATATTATGAACCAAAAAGCAATTCTAAATTCATTTTAAGTGATTCAATATATCCTCTAACCACAGTAGGATCAAGCAAGAACTTAATAGCATAACTAAATTTTTTCAGATGTTTACAAATTAAACAATATATTTCTAAATAAATGAGAAGAAATAAATTAAAAGGAAGCAAGAATACCTTTTTAACTAAATGGTAATGAAAATACAACATAGCGAATCTTTTGATGTACAGCAGATAAAGCGAGTAGAGGAAAATTTAAAGGTATCCATTTTATATTAGAAAAGAAATATTATTGAAAACCAAGGAGCCAGGGGCGCCTGGGTGGCTCAGTGGGTTAAGCCTCTGCCTTGGGCTCAGGTCATGATCTCAGGGTCCTGGGATCGAGCCCCACATCGGGCTCTCTGCTCAGCGGGGAGCCTGCTTCCTCCTCTCTCTCTGCCTGCCTCTCTGCCTACTTGTGATTTCTCTCTGTCAAATAAATAAAATCTTTAAAAAAAAAAAAAACAAGGAGCCAGATATCCATTCCAAGAAGCTATTTAAAAAAAAAAAAACCTGTAAATCATACCTAAAGAAAGTAGAAACGAGTAATAAAAAAATAGAAAAATGTAATAGAGAAACCCAAAAGTTAATTCTTTAAAAAGGCAGGTAAGACTGATGAATTCCTAGTAGCGCAGAAAAGAGCAGGCACGCGCTCCCGGCATGAGAAACGAAAATTCGGATACCAGAGAGGCGTGAGTCTCTGTGACCTCAGGTTAAGCAGCAGTTCCTGAAACCTGACAACGTGGACAGCAGAAGCGGACCCGATAGCTGGGCTTTCCCAGAACTGAAAGCTCCGCACGCCCAGTGACCCGGCCACAATGTAAAGCAATAGCCCGCGGACCGTGAGACGCGTGTGCGGCACGCTTCTGTGCTCAGAGTGTATAAAGGACTCGTACCACACAACAAAATAAAAACAAACAAATTCATTAAAAAACAGGCAAAGTTCTTGAAGAGGCGTTTCTCCAAAGCAGATATGCAAATGGACCACAAGCACATGAAAAGATGCTCCGTATCCCTCATCAAGACGTGCACACTGAAACCACGACGCATCCCTTTCGATCCACTAGAAGGTTTTCATTTAAAAAAATAAAAATAAACCCAACAACATAAAATAACAATGGTTAGCAAGGATGTGTAGCTGCTACCGCCCTCCCACGTGGCTGGTGTGAAGGTATAACGTGCAGCCACTGTGGAAATCAGCTTGGCAGTTCCTCAAAAGTTAGGTATGGAGTGGCCAGATGACTCCGTAAGTCCATCCCTAGGTATATGTCTAAGAGAAATGGAAACGCGTCCATATAAAAACTCCTGCAAAGTGTTCATAGCAGCACAGACAATAACCACAGTGGAAACAACTCAAATGCCCAGCAGTGGGGGAAGGGATAAACGGATGACAGGGCGCGCACAGACATGTGTTTGTGTGCCGTGCACTGGAATACTGTCCCAGCACGGAAAGGACACAGCAAGGACATACACCACAACACGGGCGTCCCTGGAAGCCTTATGCCAAGTGAAAGAAGCCAGAACCAAACAAGGTCCATGCGCTGTACGACTCTACTGACCACGACATCCAGAACGGGCAGACCCTCCCGACACACAGCTCCGCGGCTGCGCTGCTGGTGGAAGCATAAACTGGCTCAACCACGTCGTGAAAGTCCTGGCAGTAACTACCCAAGCAGCAGGCAGGCGCGCCCTGCAGGACGTCGGCTCCGCCCCAGGTACGGATCCAACACAACCGCGGACACGGGCGCACAGACAGATGCAGTCCCTACTTCCCAGCAGCACGGTCTCTAATGTCCGAGAACCGGGAAGTCCATCCACGGTAGAATAAGGAACTTGCAGTATATTCAAACGGTGGAACACTCTGTAGTGGGGACAAGGGCGAGCCACAGCCACGGACCATGTGTGGACAAACCTCAGACAGTGATTTTGAGTGACAGACATAGAAGAGTATATACTGGAAAATGTCGTTCATGTAATTTAAAGACGGCAGCACGACGATGACGGAAATCAGAACAGTGAATACCTCCAGCGGGGGGAGAAGTAGTGACCAGGAGAAGCATCAGGAGGGCTTCTAGGCTGCGGGATGTTTTATAGCTGGACTTGGGCTGAGCAACCTGGGTGTGGTCACTTTGTAAAAGCTTTCACTGGGCCATACACCCAAAATGTGTGCAATTTACTCTATGCATGTTGTTTTAAAAAAAAAATTAACATGTAAATATTTCAGAAAGAGGAATCTAATTCTCACTGGGGAAAAATAAACACCTCCTTCAAAAATATCCCCCTTCTTGGGGCGTCTGGGTGGCTCAGTGGGTTAAAGCCTCTGCCTTCGGCTCGGGTCATGATCTCAGGGTCTTGGGATCAAGCCCCACATTGGGCTCTCTGCTCTGCGGGGAGCGTGTTTCCTCTTCCTCTCTCTCTCTCTCTGCCTACTTGTGATCTCTGTCAAATAAATAAATAAAATCTTTTTTTTTTTAAATCCCCCTTCCACCCAAAAAATGAGACATGATCCTTACAATATAAGTAACTATTAGGTCTTGGTTTCGGCATGTGGGCTCGTTATTTATTATTTGATCTCTTTACTTTTGTGCATGTTTGAATTTTTCATGATAAAATGTTTTTTAAAAGCTGTATCAATTGTTTTAGAAATTAAAAAAAAAACTCTAATAAGTAAAATTTAAAAGTCCGTGGTGATTAGTGTCTGTGACATCAACCTTTAATATTTTCATTTGAAACTTCATGGAAGAAAATAAATATGAAAACTCACCAAAGCCAAACCCACTTATGAACCATCCGATCTCCCGACGTCCACAGTCAGCATGTCTGGAGAGGTGTTTCTGGGAACATATGAGCCTCTCCTCCCCCCACCAGCCTCTCGGGGCACTACTGCTGGTCACCCTGTGTGGACAGCTAGACACACGATGACAAAAGAGATTCAGAAATGGAGTGACACTGTCCCAGGAAAGCACAGTGAACCATCACCAGAACGGGTCGGAGATGCCTGGGCTCTGGGGGCTGATGACCAGTGTCTCCCAGAGCCAGGCAAGACCCACGAGTAAAGACCTGTCTCGGACGGAACTGCTGAGTCCTTTGCAGAACGCCATTTCTGGCCATGCAAATTTCCTTCAGGTGGCTCGACAGTGAAGGAAACGGCAAAAATGCGTGTTCATTCATCAAGCTCCGGTGAAGGCCGTTACTTTTTTATTCAGTGGAGAGGAAAATCATCCAAAAGCTGAAATTTGACAAATGTACAAATGTAACCAGACAGAACGAAATGATGATTAGCCAGCCCTCTGACCTCTGTGCATTGGCTGTTTTCCTGCCTGTGGCAGGCGGCAAGTGGGTGGTTGATGTAGGACAAAGGAATGACACAGCGATTAGCAAACCTCCCAGCCCCCCCAGCAGGAAAGAAGATGAGTTTCCTATGTGTTAACGTGTGGCAGGAATGGAACCCTGTAGGACGAGTGGCTGGTGTCCTGCCCCTTGTCTCCGAGAGGACATTGCCACTCCAGTCACTGATTGTGTCTACTTGAAATCACGATGGCCAGCCATCTGGCTCAAGTTGTCCCGCTCTGATTGCTATCAGCTGTCAGAGAGGACCGTCCCGAAAAGACACCGTCCATCCTGGTAATTGCGGAGCACATCTCGCGGCTGCCTGGGCCACGTCAGAGAGTCCTACGCAAGGCCCTTGTCTTTGAAGAATTTGCGCCACTGTTCTGTTCAAGAATTTCACTTCCCCTCATAGTTGCAGACCCGGAAAGATGACAGGGGCTGGCACACCTGCAGGCACAACAGAGTGTGACGTCTGGTCCACGACCTCCTCTTGCCGTTTCACTGGAAGTCGGACCCAAGCGCCTGGACCAGCCATGTGATCTGGGACCAATGTCTATCCAAAGTACACACCTGTCTTTTTATTTTATTTTATTTTATTTTATTTTATTTTATTTTATTTTATTTTATTTTTGGAGAAATTATGTCGATGTTGTAGACTGTGGCTTTGACTTAGAAAACTCTTCGAGTGTGCCAAACCTCATTAGCACATTTTCCCCATGGGTGTTTGGCATTGCGTTCAGGAAGCCCTACTGTGCGCTAGGGATGGTGATGGAGGGATCAAGCTTCTGGTGGCCATGAGAGGCTTAGGGTGTGCAGAAGACGATCGAGTGTGTACACAGATCAGCTCAGTGTGTGCTCGGTCTCAATGGGACCGAGAAGGGACAAGTCTTCAAGTTCTGGTTCTACCTTGTTGCAGATTGGTTCAGTCTTGGACTGAGTTCCACTGCGAAAGCTGGTTTCGAGGACAACCCATCACTTTGTTTTTACCAGGGAAAACTGCTGTTGAGGCATAAAATGTGAGCCTTTGAGGTGCACAGACTGAGTCTTTCAGGTTTTTCTATGGCACTTCCAGTGTGACTTCTCAGGTTCTACTGCGGTTTCAAGCATGACGCTACAGACCCGCAAACACCAGTGACTCTGAATATCTCAGTTAGTCCCCTAACTGGGCATCGGACTTTCGGGCCGTCGGCTATCCCCCCATCAAACCGCACACACGCGCACACACACATACACGCACACACACCTGTTGGTGCTTTAGATCTGCGATGAACGTGCATCCCTGTCATCTCACTGGGACCCCAACACAGGCTTGCCCCCAGGAGCAGAGGTTCTAAAACTAAACTAGAACTGTAAAAATGTGTCCGTGTGGTCAGCCGAGCTAGGCGGTACCTGTGGACTTGCCTACAGAGGGTGCTAAGTGCAGGGCAAGCACGAGGGTTCACGTCTGGCCAAGTTCATCGTTCCCGGCTGGCCCGGCTCAGGCTCCAGGTTCTGGTGATTTGCTCAGAGCTTGGTGGCCCTCTCTGTTCGCTCAGTGGTTAGTCTAGGCAGGAGCTCGACGGTGGTCCCCCCCAAGAAAGAAAGTGAGGTCTCAGACATGTCCTGGGATAAGGAGACAACTGAAGAGTAACGTAGTCAGAGGCCTGGAGATGGGGGTTTACCACGAGCGATGAGGTCCCTGCCTCGGGCACACACTTTCTTTCTCCTTTTGTGTGAGATGTATTCGTTGTGGTTCACTTTACAGTTTTCCCTGAGTTGGAGAGATTATGGGGCATTAAATCTGAATTAGGAGAAGAGACAATACCAGACACACACGCGGAGCTGATGCCACAGCAGGTGAGGACGGGCGGGCGAGTGATTGTGCAAAGCCTGAGATGTGAGCTGAGAAGGGGAACTTTGACGGACATCTGCTTTTCCTCTTTGAGTGTTTTGCTTTCCAACATCCAGTCTTCCTTCCCTTTGGGCACTATTCCTATGTTTAATATATTAATGCCCAGTTAGTATACATTAATGATGCAATTGTGTAAATCTGGACAATTACAGAATTGTGTGATAATTGTATAAAAACAGAATCGGGCATTATTCTACACCTGCCACCTGCTTCCTCCCGACCCCGGCAGCCAGGTTTCCAGACGTGACTCAGTTCACGGATTGCACATCCCTTCCTGGCACTTTGACCCTGCAGAGAAGGGATATTTGGGATTTATTCCGTCCGGTGTTGACCTCCCGGTCCCATCACTGCAGCATCGGCTGATGACGCTCGGAGGTGATTTTTAGTTCCTGAACTCAGGAAGCTTCGTCTAACAGACATTCAAAGAGTGGTTTGATGTCCTGATGTTCATAGGACATCACCCACTTGCTGTGTATCCTTGGACAAGCTACCTCGCCTCTCTGTGCCTCCAGGTTCCTGGCTGTCTGTCACACAATGAACCATGAATTACATCTCTAGTTGGCTGCTGTGTTTAAAGTGATGCTAGCCCATGGCTCCAAGCAGACACATTGTATTATAAAAGTTTCAAAGATGCAATTTAAAGAAGGAAAACACAGAACAATGACTTCTGAAAGAGAACCATCCCTGTGCTCTTCTTGGGTTCTGACTTCAGTATAAACATTGTCTACACCACCAGATTCTGCAAGACTCACCACAAGTCATGAGATGCTCATTACGGGAAAATGCATTTTGGGCTCATAAGGGGGCACGAGGATGCTGCACCAATGTGGGTCTGGTTTTTACAAATAGAGCAGTAGGAACAACAGGAATCGCTGGCCATCGTACAGAACTCTCCGCTTCAGAGCCCCTGCACGTCCCCCCGCCACGATCTCATCCGACCCCCACCAGCTCCCTGTGTCTCATCGCCCCCACTCCATAGCCGAGAAATCAGGACGCCAAAAGGGGACCTCAGCCCCCCGGTTCAGCGGACGGGGACCTGGCAGACCAGTGGCCAGGACCTAACCCTTCCGACTCCGAGTGCCGCTCCCTTTCAGACACGAGCTGCCCTTCGACGGGGGCGCTGCTCTGCCGCAGGAAGCCAAAGCCTCCGCCCTCTGTCTGGGGCGAAAGCGAGGACGAGGCCCGGCATTCCTCCGCATTCAGCTCTGGGCTCGTTCTGACGACACAGACTCTTTTCAAAACAGGGTCCAGTCCTCTTCCAATAACGCTTGCCTTAATCTACCTGAATTACAAAAGGAACCAAAACTAATATTTCCTTTTTGGTTTAATACAATCTATTTTATCCATTTTTAAAGAGAGATTATTTTGTAGAAATGGCATGTAAATCCACAAAATAAACAAAGTCACCTTCCTTTGGACTCTAGACAAATAACCTGAAAATAATCCTGACAAGATTGTGTTTGCAGAGCCAAGAAGCTCTGAGGAGAATAAATAAATAAAGGGCTCCCACGCCCGCCCGTGGCTCTCTGTCCTTCTCCCGCTCACATACGTGGATTCATGCCTTTCCTTCCCAGGTCAGAGTTAAACGGATTCACCAGTGCAACCTATAATTAGTATGAGTAGTTAATTCTAAGGGCTTCACTGCACATTCTCGATGGCATTTCACGGCACTAAGGGTGGCCATTATGAGGAAGTGCGCTCGCCAATGAGTGAGTACTGGAATTAGCAATAAAACGCTTGTCTGTCCATTTCACATACAATTTGGCTTCGAGGAAGAAGACAGACTTGCCGTGGTGGGGCGGCCACTGCAAATCCTTTCACAGCACAAGCATTTCTAGGCTTTGCCAAATGTACACGTTTCACGCCTCTTTTGCGAAATTCGATACATGAATTACCCCCCAGTAAAGAGATTAAGGATGCATTGTTCATAGGACAAGGAATTTCATTATAAAAATATTCCAGTAACAAGTTATGCATTTCCAAATTTAAAATAAAGTCTGATTTCTATGTGTTTATTAACGAATGCAGATATGGCACAAATGATACGCCTAGATTTTCATGAGGTTACTCCTATTAACAAGGTATAGATTATAGTGTGAATATATATCACTTTACCTTTTACCCTAACTGTGCATAGTGACAAAACTTATTTTTGAAGGGCTGAACACTTAGCCAACACAGGCTAGACCTGAATGCATATTTAAAAATTGTTCTGAATAAGAAATCCAAAATATTCTCTGATCAAACCCTAAATGCCATCCAAGTCTTGAGCCAATAATTAAAGCAATTGTCCAGAGGTGGGAGACATTTTTTCTGTGCATAAAATATGAGATTAAGCAACTAATTGTCCCCTCCATGTAGCCAGCTGTCCACCATACAAGGCTGCACACCGTGAACGCTGTGTGACCCAGCCTGGTGAGCACTGTGCCAGCCGCTGAGGAAACGACTTGGCCTTGAGAAGAACTCTGCTATCCGAGCAGTGGCAGGGTCGGGTCGAGCACTTTAGTCGGAAAGCTGGCTCTGCCCGCGGCGCGGCGGATGGACCGGAAGGCGACACCAAGAACCCAAGGCGGAGACTTCCCCTGAAGTCACGTCAGTGGGTGTAGGAAGAAATGGATGGGCCCCAGAGACAATCAGCATCTGAAGTTAATAAGGTTCGTGGCCGTATGTTGAGAACAAAGGAAGATAACATTCCAGTTAAGGGTGGCTTGGAGTTCAGGAGGCCTGGGCAGCCGAGAGGACATTAGAGACCTTCTTCCGGGAGGAAACACAGAGATGGGGAGTTGGGGAGAAAAAATGGGGTGTCAGATTCGGGACAGGCTGTGTTCTGGGTGCCTGGGGGACAGGGCAAGATGTAAAGACCCTGGGCCCAATGCAGTGAGCAGCTTCATCTACCATCGGACAAGAGGGAGAGGCCGAGAGAGAGGTGGACTTACCTGCCCAAGGCAGGAAAATAACCCTGAGAGTAAGCAGAGAGCAACGGTCCAGTGACCCGCATCCCATCCACTCTTCCTTATGAGAACAGCAGTCTCAGTCAGGGCCTTCAACTGCGCCCGACACAGAGACATGGTTTCTTCAAACCACGTAGTATTTTTTTAGTGGACCCAACATTTTTTTGCAAATAGGTTATTCTACAAAAGGAAGAGGTGTCCATGTCTGGAACAGCTTGAACACCTGGCACCGTACTTTCCTTGTGGCATCGATCAAGCAGCAGGCTTGGATGCCTGGGTCTTCTCCAGAAAATGCCACAAGCCACATCCCTGTGGGTCATAGTCAGTGGCTCCACATGCCCCAAACGTGGGCTGAGCCTACGTTTCCTTCTCATCTTGCTTCCCATTACTCTTGGGTACACATAATACACAGTAGAAGATTATTGCTCTGGGAGTCCATATAGGGGAAACTTTCAAAGCTAGAGTGACTTTAAAGGAGTTTTAAATGTTATTGGCATCCATTTTTTAAAAGAATGGGGAAATTGCGTATAAATGTGCTATACTGTGAATGATGGTTGGCTTGTCAGGGCTGAAAATACCCCACGGGTGATGTGCCGTGTGCAACAGTTAACATTTTGCCGACGTGACTGAACCACGGGATGCCCAGAGAGGTGGTCTAGCAATATTTGGGGCTGTGCCTGTGAGGGGTTTCTGGAAGAGATGAGTGACTCTGGGGATGGAGTGAGGAAGGCCTGCCCATGCAAATATGGCGGCATCCCACCCAGCATGTGGATTTATGGATTTATGCCAACGACGCCCCAGCCTCCCGCTCGCAGATGGCATGTCGGGGAACTTACCAGCCTCTCTGACCTCATGAGCCTGTTCTTTACTGACAAAGGTGTATATTAGACATAAAGGGTGTGTGCAGGTACAGACCCCCTACTGTCTCTCTCTCTCTGGAGAACCCCAACTCATGCCCCATGGGACACAGACACAGATGCACAGCTGGGACAGCTGCCCCTGCAGGCTGGGCTGCCCAGGGAACTAGGAGCCGTTTGCTGTGACCTCGACCACCTCCCCAGCAGGCCCAGCCTGGCTCGGAGCATGGGTGAGCGTCAGGACGTACTAGCTCTTACTGCCCCCTGAGAGACGCAGTCCCCTCCCTACATCTGTGGTCCTGCCCTCTGTGAGCCCAGGGCCCCGAGATGCATGGCCCAGCCGGTCACCTCCTCCAATCCCACATCCCACCCCATGGCTGCTCGTTCTCTCTGAGCAAATCTCAGAATTAGAACGCTTGTTTTCCTGTCGTCTCATCTGCTACTCCGTACCCCAAGCGCCCGGCCCGTGAGGAGATCGGGGAGGCAGCCCGGGAGGGAGCACATCTGCCTGCGTGGATAGACCCGACTCTCCTCCTCCTTAGCACCCCCAGAGGCCCTCTGCCCGGCTGGACCGCACCGCACCGCACTTCCCAGCGTGCTCCCTGCCTGGAGGGAAGCACGACGCCCGCACCCGCTCCTCGCAGTCGGGAAGGTGGAGCAGAGAGAGCGGGGTTTGAAACACGACGAGGCCAGCACCCGTGACGAGCTCGGTGACTTTCTAGCCTGCGACTTGGGCAAAGTCTGTTCGTCTCTGAGCCTCGTGGTGCTTGTCTGAGTCGCTGGATCTCAGGGAAAAGCGAAGATGTCGGGATGTCGGGAACCGCAGCGGCCAGATGGAGACCATGAGGTGGCGAGTGTGAGAGCTGAAGCTCGGAAAACCTGGAGGCAGGAGGACGGGGCACGGCTGCAGCACCAGCCACACAGTGCCCACCTCCAGCTTCCTGCTGCGTCGGAGAAAACCCTCATTTCTCGGCCACTGCTACTGGGGCGTCGCTTGCCACCGGCACTTCCTAACGCGCCCAAGACTGTTACAGGAGTCAGAAACCCGCTGAATCCATCTCGTGCCACTAACAAATTAACCAGAAAGTGTATCACATGTTCTAGCACTTTTGTTACAAATAACAAATAAAATCCCACTGTGACCTGTGACCTTCAATGACGTCTAGTAAAAACAGCAAGTTCGTTACCAGGCGATTATGGCCAAAGTCATCGTTTGCTTGGGTTATTTTTCCCCAAATGGCTCTAAAGGCTTCAAAAGAAACATGTGGATGTGCTCGCCACAGGCTGCCTGCACTCTAGGAGATGGTCAGCGTGGGACGGGAAGGAGCGTGATCTCAGGGAGTGACCTAAGGGGGTCAACCTTGGACACTCAGGAGAAGGTCGCAGAGGAGTCCCCAGGAGA
The DNA here is from genome assembly GCF_902655055.1 of Lutra lutra. Classification (NCBI taxonomy): domain Eukaryota; kingdom Metazoa; phylum Chordata; class Mammalia; order Carnivora; family Mustelidae; genus Lutra; species Lutra lutra. The sequence continues at coordinate 1,597,326 of NC_062286.1, forward strand.
CCTGTATTCCTCAGTCACAGGTGCAAGGAGCTGATGAGTCCGCAGACTCGCCCTACCCCTGGGACTCCGTCGGGAGCAGCAAACTCCCTTCAAATTAAAAAACTACAAACAAAACACACCTGCCCTGGAGAGGAAGAGGGTGTTACTTCTGCACAACCCTTGAGGGGCTCAGAGATGACTAGTGTTTCTATTGTTGACCTTGTCACACCTGCTAATGGGACGTGGAGCAGCGATGAAAGTTCTGCAAACGTTAGAAACCCCAACAATGTGACAACAACCAACACCACAGACACAAAACTGGAAGGAAAAGGAGGGCATTTGGCAAGACCGTAGGAGTGCTGACTCTCTCATCGCTCGATGCCAGAAGTTGCTAACGTCTAAAATTAGAACGTGGAGTTAAAAATACAATAATTCCAATCTCTTATTGAATGTTTCATAATATTTTTCTTAGCCTTAGAATAATATTTTAGGGTATTAAGCAATGTTTTTGGCTCTCATTTCTGTTCTCATCTATGTGACTTGATTGTCTCTCTAATGTGTATTATTATTTATATAAAAACAGTAAAGTCATTAACATTTTTAAATGGGAAATTAACACTTGTGTTTCGGTCTGGGTTCTCCAGAGACACGGCCCCAGGAAGTCCCTCGGCAGAGGGAATCGCCGCCAGAGAGAGGCTCGCAGGCTGACAGAGGCTGAGGGAGCCGAGACCGGCCGTCAGCGAGCCGGAGCCCCGAGGGTCCACGGTGAGGCGTCAGTGCGAGCGGAGCTTGGAGGCAGGAGAGGCGATGCCCGCAGAGAAGACAAACTGTCCCTCCTCCCTCGTGTTCTGGTCGGGCCCTCAACAGATTGGACCAGGCCCACCCCCATGGAGGACGGCCATCTGCTTCCCTCGGTCCACAGACCCAACCGCTGATCCCATCCAGACGTGCGCAGACCTGGCCGGACCAGATATCCGCTGCCCCCCAGGCTGGCACACGATGTTAGCTGCCACCACTTCAAACACGAGTCACCGTCCACTGTGCGTTTCAGCAGGTCCTGTGGAGGACAGCCCGGAGCTGGTCCAGACCCCGAGAGGAGCGTCGGCAGAAGCTCCCTGCTCCGCGGCACGTCCCACGCCCTCTACCTGCTGCCACCGCCGGAACTTGTAGGAACTTGTCGCCATCATCTTCCCCCTCAGGCCCCCTGGCCTGGGCTGGAGCACTGCCTTGTGAGACCGGGGCTGCAGGCGTCTGCGTCTTGAAGGGAGCTGAGGAGCGGGAAGGCAGCGCCGGTCTGAGAACCAGGTCCTGCCCCCGTCTCCGCCTCACCGGTCGGTGCCTCTCAGCCCACCCGAGGAACACAACCCTCCTCCCCTCTCGCAAGGACAACTGCTGTGGCGTCGGGACCGCTTCTCCTGCCTCCATCTCTCGGGCTCTGCCACGGGGCTGAGACTGTCCACAGATGAGTTTCTGGCCTCCCCGCAGGGAGCACCGGCCGGTCCCCGGCACCACCCGAAAACCTAAGGCGCACTCCCAGCCCCGAGCCAGGCGCCCGGCCCTGAGCCCCGGGCCCCGCACGGCACCTGACAGCCCGCGGCAGCTCGCTCCCGGGCGATGCGGGGGAGGAACCGCAGCTCGACGCGGCAGGGGAAGCCCTGCCATTGGGGTGTGGCCGCCCCTGCGGACAGAGCCCCCGGTCCAGACGGTGTCCTCCGTGCAGCCATTGGAAGCCCATGATTTAGGCCCAGTGTTCACTGGTCTATTGTTAAGGTAAATATAAACCCAGATGCTCCTGTGCACACATTTCCCAAGCACAAGAGCAGATCGGCTGAGAATTTGCATAAAAACCCTCCCGCCCTCCAGACCCCTTCACAGAACAATGTCAGGAAGCTCCGGGCGGGGGTTGGGGGGGGGTCTCCTTGTTCTGACGGAGGAAGGGGCTTCCCGGAGCCAGGGCGGTGGGCAGGCAGGGCCGAGACCCTTCGGCGCCAAGCTTTGTCCACGGCGCTGTGACGGCGGCCAGAGACAGGACCCTCGGGCGCTGGGAGAGGGGACAGGCCTGCTCAGCCCAGGGCTCCAGCGGCGCCCGCCCCTCCGTGTCCCGCGCTCCCCGCTCCGGTGTGCGGAGCCCCAGCCGGCTCTAATTGCAGCTGCATCAATCTAAGGGATTTCAAACTACAGCACAACCTTCTCTGGCTGGAGTTAATTAGAACGCTGACATTTCCCAGACTGTCAGCTAAATGAATGCTTAGGAAGATGTGCGTATGCATCCAATGGGTAAATACAGGCTGTCACACTCCTTCACGAAACACACACACACACACACACACACACACACACACACACCAGCTTTCCTGGTTCCATCACTGAGTACTCCCAGCAGTGACTCAGACCCCAGGAGAGGCCGGTATGGGCCTTGGGGTGTCCGAGCAGCAGCCAGCTTCCCTCTGAAATGCGGTCAACAGGCAGACTCACCTGTCTGACATTGAACCGTGCCTTCGGACAGCCACAGTCTTTGCAGTCCAATCAAATGTGCTCTAATTTTCATTAATGTGCACACTTGAAACACAGTAACCATAACACATTAATCACCAAGTTACACAATGAACGTTCTGTCCTCACCGTGAGCATCCCATGCCCACCGCTGCTGGGCTGGGTGTCACTCCTGTTAGCTGCGCCACGGGAAGACAGGGGAAGAACCTCCGTGGAGATAGATACAGGAATGAGGACAAAGTTTAAATATCACAGCGAATATTTCCATATTAGAAATGAGGACCTAACTTCAGACTTCTCCTCCTTTTTCAATCTCTCATAGCAAAGCCCTTGAAAGGGAAATTTTCATCACAAATGAGAACCAGTTAATGAAAAAAAAACACTTTACACTGTAGGAAAAAAAAACAAAAACAAAACTAAGACCTATTTGAGTCTACAAAGTCACTAAAAGGACACAGATGACCCAACATGTTTTGCTACAAATAAGAATCATCCCTCAAAACCAAAAGTGATCATTAAGGCACACGAACAATTACAATCAAAACAATGCGTGTTCACAGGGGACCATCCTGCGTGGCCTGGGGTACTGGCCACAGCAGCATGGTCCACGGTCGGTGCACGTGCACCAGCACGCCCGGGTGGAGCTCTGAGCAAGGTCGAGGTGCCCCTGCCTCGGGACAGGCTAGCTTCACGGGAGGCTATGCAGGCTGGTACAGTCCAGAGCGGCGAGGAGGGGTGGTGGCACGGTAGCCACAAGCCTGAAGATGACTAAGATGTGCTCAGAATGGGGGTGGGGTGGGGAAGGAGGGTGGGGGGAGAAGCACGCATGTGGGGGCAGCTGGGTCACAGGAGTAGAATTCCCGGAGAGCCAAGACTCCCCGGGGCTGGCCCATTTCGTGGGCATATGAACATGCCTCGATTTCGTTTTCTAAAAAACGAACAAAACCTTATCGCATGCCCTAGATGCCCTCTTTCTTTTCTTTCTTTTAAGATCGAATTTATTTGAGTGAGAGACAGGCCCCTGCCACAACCACCTGTATTTTCCTTTACTGATTAAGCAGAGAGCGGGGGAGCGAGAGGGACAGAGCAGCACCCACGCTCCCACTCCTCAGCCGGCTGCTGAGCTGGCGCGTGGCCGCCCGCCCGGCACGAAGGGCGCACGGGAGACAGAGACCCTGTGGCCTTCTGAGCCCCGCGCCCCCAGCACCGCCTCACGCCGTCCTTCCTCCACGCGGCAGCCGGGGTTGCTCTGAAGAGACCCGTGTCTGCATCAGTGTCGGAGGCTGGACCACAAGGAAGGGGAAGTGCTGTAGAATTCCACGCTCGGAAGCGGGGGCCGACACGGACGGAGGGGTACCGGGCGGCACTCCCAGCCTCCCACACCACGAGCCCCTCGCTGTGGAGCTCCCCCTGGCACCTGTGTCCCGGAGAATTTTAGGAAGCGCTGGTCCCTGCTCCGTGATTACTCAGCGGCACGTCCGGCTACGGCGTTCACCGTGTTTCACAGATTCTAGAACCACCTGAAGATCAGGCCCGAGCTCCTGAGCCCACCTCCCACACACTCACGGCTGCCAGCACCTGGCTGAGCTCAAAGCTGGAGGCGGGATTCCTGAGCCGGACCACACAGAACGCGGGGTGCCGGGCCAGCCTTCGATCTCCCCTCCAGACTAGGGGTGCAGCACCGCTCTGGCCGCGAGGGCGCCAACATGTTCCAGCAGTGACTGGTCCCCTGAGCCCCTGTGGACAGCAAAGCCTTCCTTCGCTCGTGACCGGGACAATGAGCACATGTGGACATTAGAGAGGGAATTGGGCTGCCAGGGAGAGGGGACCGTACCGCCATATAGTGCGATCCTGCGTGACATCGCGCAAATGTCTCCAGTCCGCGGCAGACGGCTGAGCAAGGACTCCCCTGATGGGCTCAGCCGGCGGGCGCCGCGGTGGGGGTGGCCCGGGTGCCTGCCCATGCCCGAGCCCATCACTGTCTCTTCAAAGGCAAAGTGCTTCGAGGTTCACTTGGGTGATCCTAACGCCAGCTGCAGGCTCTGTCCCCGACATCAGACCGTCCCGCGTAGACTTCTCCACTCCCCGCCCTCACATTCCTCCCTGTGACTCCAAAAACATCCATTCCTCAGAACCTTCTGTGACGAAACAAGGTGGGGGGGTGACACCTTCACCATCACCATGCGCAAAGGTGTACAAGAACCCCGAGAGACGTCTCTGTTTCTCAGCCAGTGTAGACACCCCCACCCCCACGCCTCACCAGCAGCCCCAGCAACTGCTGACAGTGTGACCTAATTCAACCCATTCCTCCAGAAATCCAGCTTCTTAAGTCTAATCGTCAACGAGATTTCCCCAGCCCTGTTGATGCCCATCTTCCCAGCACCGGGAGAGCCTCACCGTCCCTGACGGCAGCAAGAACCCGAACGACAGAGAAGCACGGTGTCCAATGTGCGGGTTCACTCAACCCGTGTGAGAAACCATCCCAGTTCCTGGCCTAGCTCCTTGCTCTTTGGGGGGTGAGCTGGTTTCTCCTTGCGAATCTGTGGGCCAAGGCTAGTGCTTTGTATCCGATTAGGGAGGGGATTTACTTTTCTGTCAGAGATAAAAGTTTGAGTCTCCAAACCTCATACCCGAAGGTGCTCTGTCCTCAATTTCCCGAGGCTCTTTCAACTGAAACCCATCATTCAACAACCTCTCTGCAAGGAGAAGTCTTTGGACTTCTGTTAAATTTAAAGGGCTGAGAACATAAATTTATATCTTCTCCCTCCTGTGACCTCACCTCCAAAAAGTTAAAGAAATAGAGAGGTATAAATCCCCAGGGGCAAATGGGAAAAGGCAGTATTAGCAGACAAGCAATTTCAAGTGACGTGTGACAGGCAGGAAGCATGAAGAAGAGTTGGTTCGGCACAGGGGACAGCCTTGCAGAGAAGGACGCCGGTAAGAAGACACTCACTCTCCCAACAGATACTTAGACTCAGCACTCAAAGGGACACTCATACACCAAAGCTATGGGACCGATTGTTTGGAAATCCAAACCCCACTACCTTATCCACGCAGGGGAACAATTTGATGTTGGTCCTTGACTGGGAGCCTGGGGCCTCACTTCCTGCAGAACCTGAGTGGGAGGGCAGAGCATTAGGTGGGCGTAGCAGGTGCGGGGGGCACCGTGCATGGGGTTGACACGGCAGGACTGACGGCCTTAGATGGAAGAGCTAGACACCTGGACCGCCTAACCACACGTCCCCTGGGAAAAGACCAACAGGCTCAGGAGGAGAACTTCCACCGTTTGATGCTGAGTGGTCTGGCTACTCATTCCCACCCGCGGATTCACCCGCTGCAGACGTCCAGTCTCTCACGGCACAACACCCCCATCACGTGTAGAGCTCCCGCTGCGTCGGTAGGTAGGTGAGCAGGTGCACTGACAGACAGATACGGACAGGACAGACACACAGACCATGGACGGAGAGCTGGCAGAGGAAGCCACGGCATATCAGACTTTAGTGAGATCTCTAATAGGAAGGACAGACAAAAGTAAAAAGCGTAAGGACGGAGCCATAACATGGAGAACAGAGGGAAACCTCCAAAGGACCTGAATTAACGTCTTCAATGTTATAACTCAACATTTCATACCTAAAACAAGGCTAGGGACACTCGAGAAAAGGACAAAATCTTAGGAGTTAAAAACTGACAGCAAAATATTAAAATTTATGAATGGTTGAAAGATAAAACTGAAGAAATCTTTCAAGAAGTAGGACAAAAAACAAAAAGTGGTGGAATTCTGCGAAAATGTGTTAGAGACATAAGCAGTGAAGGCGGGAGGTCTAACATCTGACCGACAAAGACCTCCAGAAATGGACGGGGGGGATCAGGTGGAAGTCCTCATGGAGAAATTAACTCATGGAAAGTGCTCATATTTAAAAGACGTAAGTCATGAGATAGAATGGGCTGGTCAAATGCCCAGCACCAGGTTTGGAAAGGGTCTAGGAAGAAATTAAATTGATTAACTAAAAAGTATTACCAGATTGGGCGCCTGGGTGGCTCAATGGGTTAAGCCGCTGCCTTCGGCTCAGGTCATGATCTCAGGGTCCTGGGATCAAGCCCCACATCCGGCTCTCTGCTCAGCAGGGATCCTGCTTCCCTCTCTCTCTCTCTCTCTGCCTGCCTCTCCGTCTACTTGTGATCTCTCTCTGTCAAATAAATAAATAAAATCTTAAAAAAAAAAAAAGTATTACCAGATCATCAGAGGCCAAGAACCCAGTTTTAAAGAATTTCAGAGAAAACACAGGAGGTGGTGGGAGCAGCATCCTTATACCCAGAAGAATGAGAATCAGAATAAGATGGGATTTTTTTTAACAACAAATCTGGATTAAAAATTCAAAATGAGATCATGCTTTTTCAGGCAGATGCTTAATTAAAAATTCTGAAGGAATGCTCCATTGACCCAAGTTCACAACATGTGTGCAAGATGGCCACGGATGATTCAAGGCACAAAGGAAGGCAGGGGTTGGCCTTTGATGTACCGTTTCTCTGGAAGATGCTGGAAAGTCTGGCCCAGTACAAGAAAGCAATAAATCCAGAAAGAGCTCCAGGATATAGATTGGGGCTGGGAGCACGGAGAAGAGAAGCCTTAGGATGACAGAAAATGTCCCCAGAGGCAGAGGTCCGAGAGAGCAGTCGGTGGGAATCAGGCTCGTCTGCGAAGGAGGAAGGGACGTTTGTTGAGAAAACTAAACGAGGAGGACATGCTACAGTCATTAAACCGAGGAAGAACAAAAGCGTCCAAGAGAAAACATAACCGCGGTGCCCTACTGAGTTCCACAAAGGACTGCATTTGCACAGCTAAATAATACAATGAATTATATGATCAATCATCTGGGAAAAATAAGGACCTTCGCTTGAAAAATTACAAGTACCAAAGTGATGTATTAACTCCCGGGAAAAACCAGGATGTGATCATGGCACACATCTTGGTTCTAGAAAGAACAATATTTATACAGTTTCATGATACAAACACTGATTACTGATTTCACTAAAATCAGTGACTTGATACTATAGGAGGGAAAGGAGCTGGGGAAGGAGGGAGGTAAAGCGGAGTCCTCGAGCGTGAGAGCAGAGGGTCAAAGACCACGTGTAGGGCTGGCAGGCTCACCGTGGCGGCACAGCACACGGTTCCAGAAGGCGGGTGCGAAGACGTTTCTCCCAGGAGCAGAGCCGGGACCCATGCCATCAGCACCAGCTGACGTTTCCAGCGGTGCGTGCGTTACTTTCACAAACAATCAATGTGACAAGAGAGAAGCCGAGACTTTGGGGCCACTCCGCACACCTACGCCGTCTGGGGTCACAGCTGCGTCGGGTCTGAGGCGTGAATTACACCTGGTTTCACTCTCAACCATCCTGGTTGATGTTCCCAGTGACCCCCGAGGCCGATTTGCTCTCTTACAGAAAGGGCGCCGGGTCTGGAACGGGGAGTAAGGCGTCCGGGGATGTGAGAGCCAGACTCTCGCCTCCGCCTCCAGATTCACGATGTCCCTGCGCAGTTCAGACGCAGCCCCACCAGAGCCAGAGCAGGGCTAGGAATCGTTTCGCTTTTCCAAAAAACAGGTGCTAAGAGAATTGTTCACACTTTGATGGTTGAGACCTGCCCCATTTCATGGCGCTGGGCGTGTGTCCCCAGAAACGGGGCACGTCGTACTTCCCCCCGGACTGCCCACGCGTGCGAGCCACGGCCAGCGGCGGACGGGAGGTATCTGCCGCGCCACGGCCCACTCTCGGGGCGTCTCTCTTCTCACTCACAGGCGGATTCCATGTGCCCCCGCATCTGCACCTGCCCCTCCAGCATGTGGGAGTTAACAGGCAGAATGTGCATCCTGGGCCCTGAACGGCCTTTGTGTTTACCCGACGTTGCCAGACTGACGCGCTCCCTCGGACACCCGGTGAGGACGGACCCGCCTCCAGGTCTCAGCCGCCGCATGCCCTGGAAACCCAGCGTCGGCTGCGCCAGGCTTGGAAGCACGGGGCATCGTTCCTGATGGGACAGAAGAGCAAACAGGGGCGGGAGCCAACGGCCAGCAGGGACTCGGTGTCCTCGGTGGGGACACACGCCCTCACAGAAGACTCAGGGAGCAGTGAATGACCGCGAGGGTCTTTGGAAATTTTTTGTAGCTCGAGTCCACTTGAGTGACTGCGTCATTCCACCGGGATTAATGAGCTATCTTCTGTCAGAGCGCGAGGTGCTCTCCTGAAGAAAAGAATGAGAAAAGAAACTCTGTCCCCAGTGCCTTTGACTTAACGAGCCTCTCTTTCTTCATATCGAGAAGGAAATCTCGGACTATCATCACTTGCCAGGAAGAACATTCTGATTTATTTTCTCCCAAAATAGGAAAAGCCAACCACAGGCCCCACCGAACAGAGCAGCTCGCGGGCTCCAGGTGACCGAGGACACGGCGCTCCTGCGGGGACAGCGTGCACCTGGCCCCGTTCGGGGCTAGGAGCCAAATCAACACCAGCCATACGAGCAATTAGGCTCCATTTAAATCAGTCACAACTGATTAATTGGAGCTGTTTCACCATCGTTGCTTAAATGTCTCCGAGCAGGTACTCCGTTGAAGCACACAGATTCAAGGGTGTCAGTGTTGGGAAGGCTCACTGCGGGCATGACAACGTGTCACAGCAGAGAACCAAAATGAAGCTTCGCCGTGTAAAGTCGTCCACGGCAAAGGGCGTCTGTCGTGCCCGTCATGAAGGAGACTGTTCCTTGAAATAATGCACCTTGAAATTCTTCTTCCCCGTTGCCAACACCCATACATTTGCCAGGGAAATAAAGTGGAATGAACCTAAACAAAGATTCCAATTTCGAGTTTGTTAAAAAGCACGCTGGCCCAAACCCCCAAAGGGTTAGACACAGGACTTCAGTTCATGCGCAGGAAAATTTAAAACTCTTGATAAAGAGTCCTTTTCTATTCGAATGGTAATTTTTAATGCAAACATGTATCCTAAGACCCAGCCGTGGACCTGGAGGAACGGCGGAAGCAAGAGTGAAGCCTGCAGCCCGACCTCCCAGCACAGCAGACGCGAGGTCCAAGCAAGCAACTCAGGAGACAGGAGAAGCACCCACCACGTGACCCTGCGCGTGACACGCACTGGTCCAGACGCCGAGACGGAAGGGGTGCGTGTAGCATCAGCTGAGCCCCACTTTTGATGAGCTCGGGGGTGCCTGGTCCCGTGAGGATGCTGGCAAATGAGCAGAGTCGGGCATGCAGTGCCTGTGCCCCTGGGACTTGGCACGCCCCGTGAGCGGGCCACCTTGCCGCTGGGGTCTATGCTCCTGGTCCCCAAGGGCGGAGCTCCCTGTATGTGGAGAGGTTCACGCACGTGCATGTGCCCCCACTACGTGTGAAGCTGTTCATGAGAAACAGAAAACCTGGCACGCTGCCTGCTGAATGAGGTCACAGCTCACCCACCCTCAATCAGTACATCTCTGTCCGAACCCAAACAGTTTAAAAATAGGAAACACAACAAGTGGCACAATGCTGTGGGGTCAGAGGCACCATTCAATCCTGCAGGAGGCGGGGCTCCCCGTGGCTGAGTCGCCACAAACCGTGCTCCTTGCCAGGCCTCTCTGGGAGGCGACAAGAAGCCGGGGCGGCAAGCACCCAGCCTCCTGGGACAATGCCCAAAGGCCGGCCCAGCACCCCTGGCTCTTTGTCCCCCGGGAAGGGCAGAGTCAGTGTCCCTAGAAATGCAGGCACCCTCCCCTCACACTTCAGTAGCCACGATGGCCGCACGACCCATTCCAGAGCCAACAAGGGGACCAGCAAGGGGACGGCAAGGCATCGGCACGCGCGCCGGTGTTGGGGGGACCAGGACCCCAGAATGAGCACCATAGGCCGTTACCGGGTGGGCAGCCTGCAGTGCTTGTCACGGCCAAGGAACATCCAGCCACTGTTACGGCTTGAAGGGTGTCCCCCACATTCAGCTGCTGAAGCCCTACCTCCTGTATCTCGAAATGTGACCTTACTTGGAAACGGGGGCTTTGGTAAAGATGAAGTCGTACAGGCAATAGACGGGTGTCCTTACAAAAGGGGGAAATGCCGGCGCAAAGACAGACAAGCACGGGGAGAGCAACAGGTACGCAGGGGAGGGACGGAGGCACAGAGCCCCAGGAGCTGGGAGAACGGCCTGGAGCGGACCGTTCCCCGGGCCCCCGAGATAGCACAAGCCCGGACGGGGGTTCCGCCTCTAGATGGGGAGCCCACCGTCTTCTGCTGCTCCATGTGCAGTACTGGCGAGGGCTGTCCAGCAAGCGTACGCCACAGCTGAGACCGTCCTCCGCTCTGCGTATGCCCTCCACACACACTACGCACGACACGGCTCCAGTCACAAAGAAAAAACCCGGAATATGTTAACAACAGCTCATCTTTGTAAGGAAAATACATGCGCACGTCCATGGGTTTGTAGCCGGACCGTGTGTCTGGGTGGATTATTGGGTTTCCACGTGAACTGTCCTTCTGTGAGGAGGCAGAAAGGTCTGGTCTCGCTCGGTACCTACCGTTGGAGGACGTGACGGTGGCCAGTTCGCTGTTTCCTTCATGCACCTGCCTGGTTTTTACTTGTTGCCGTGAGCACAGGTTACTCTCAAGTGTTTCATCTTGTAGCTGTTTTTTAAAGGAAAAGAGCTTAAGCACAAAACCCTCCTGGCTTCACCCACCTGAGTTCACAGACGTCCCATGGGCTCACCCAGGACCCCATTCCGCACGACCCCTGGACTCCACCCCCAAATCCCAAGGGTCTGAGCGGCACCTCGTTGTCTGGATCTCACCAAAGCACAACCACAGGTGTCCTGCACTGTCCCCCATCACACCTGTGCCCCACACACCGTTCTCGGGACGCCGTGGCCCCCTCTTATGGAAAAACATCCACACAGTCCCCACGGACCAACAGCAGAGGCAGACCCCGACCCTCCTTCCAGGCCTTGCCGACTCAGGCAGCTCACAAAACCCTTTTCTCATTCTCCTTTGGCTGAAAAGCCCCATGAGGCCCCAGCGGGGACGTCTGCCGCCGGCACCTCAAGGCTGTCTTGAGGGGGCTGAGACTTCATGGACCACCAAAGCCTCAAAGTCCGTTGGCTCATCTTGGACCCGGTCATTGTGGTTTCTTGTTTCTTTGTCTATCTCTCTTCAGGAACACGCTCGTCAAAGTCGCCCAAGGGGCTGGCGATATCCAGCCTGGGCCCATGGAGAGACTGACAAGAGGCTTTCCCTGATGAGCGCGTACCGTCTTTGTACACAGTCTTTCACTGACTCCTCAAGACCGCCGGAAAGGTGGCTGTACTCTCCTCCCGCTGCACAAGAGGAAGCCGACTGAGGGAGGCTGGTGGACCAGACCCGAGTCGCTCAGGGAAGTCTCAGACGTAAGGCGCCCTCTCTTCCAGGCAGCCCACCAGCCACAAATTTTTTGTTGTTCCACAAATGTCAGCTGTCTGCCTTCATCCCGCTTCCCTTCCTAACTCAGTCCGGACTGAGAGGAGGCAACTCCCAGATGGGGAAGTGCCTGCATAGCCTGTTTAAGAAGCCTCAACATTCCCATTCCGTTTTACAAGAAAAACAACGACGCCATCCCTAATGCTCTGTGAGCCTTAACTTACCCATTCTTTCACAACAAATCACACAATGAATTACATCCATTTTACAGAGAAGGAAACTCCAGGAGATTAAGTAAAGTTCCCAGTTTCACACAGGAGAGGGGGGCAAGCTGAGAACTCCGGTTCTGACTCTGGGGCGCAGGGGAGGCGGCTCCCTCGCGTGGTCTCACGATGCCGGCCCGGCCACGCCGTGGGGAGTAAGAGGCCACAGAGACACCCAGGGAGGTGCTGACCCCCGTGATCTGCGGCCTCGCATTCCAAACATGTTCAGTTACAATCACCGGGTCTGTCCGCTACGGTTTACTGTAATGCATTCAAATAAATACGGCACCTAGTGGGCTCCCAAATCCGCCTGGAGAAGAGAACAAGAATCGGCAGGGGCCAGCAGTGGGCAGGGGACGGGGCCCACGCCCCGTAGGACCCCATGCACGGCGGCAGCCCGGGCTCACCGAGCCGCGCTGTGAGAAACGGTCTTTTCCCAGAGACCTCTCCAGGAGAAGCGTGCTTCCTGGCCTCCCGGCGAGCAGGCCGCCACAGACGTCCCAGAGCCTGGCGCCCTCCAGACCAGAGCCCACGATTTCTCGCGCAGACTCGAGATTTGTCAACCATCTCTCCTAAGAGGGCACGATAGGGAGTGAAATTTCCTCTTCACACGTGAACTCCCTATATTTGCGACATGATCACTTCCCTTTTTGCAACAGATTTTGTTTTCATTGTACAAATGGAGGTGGGCTGAGCCTCACGGCGGTGACTCCGGGGCCTGAGCCCCGGGCAGCCCATCAGGACCCAGATACAAACAAGCAGGGGCGAGTCCCTGGGGACGGCGGGCTGCTCGGGCCCTGCCTCCCACCGCACCCAGCCCACCGGCCCCTGCTGGAATCATGGAGACCCAGGGATGCTCTATTTTAAGTTATTTTTCATTCCTACAAAGAGAAGGAAATGAGATTCTTTTAGATAGCAGCAAGGACCCCCCCCCCCCCCGCAATCTCGGGCTGCTGGGGACACACTTGCAAACCCTCCAAGGGAACAGTCTCTGGTTTCCTAAAAGTACTAGCAACAGCGAGTCATAGCTACCGCGCGTCACGAAGACGTCCGCAGCGTTAGCATTTGTCCTTACAATGTGTCTTTTACAGTCCTCTCTGAGTATTCCAACTGTTAACAACCCTTCAGAGCCTCAGCAGTGCAGACGAGCCGAGCGCAGAAGCCCCGAGACAGAAAATCACGCGGGCAAAGCGGTTTTCTATGTGCTGCTCGTCCGAATCACAGGAGAGAGCCAGTGCACTTCCTGCCCAACAGCCCTCTGGACCCCGGCGCCGCCTGAGACAGCCTGGGTGAAAGGAGGGGGGGCACAGGCACTCACCCTGGCCCCTCACGGCGCCTCCCACCGCCCGGTCACCGGCCCTCACCGCAGCACTGCCGCCACCAGCCCTCATTCCAACAAGAAGACCTGACATCCAATGAGGCCCACTTCTAACCGGTCTCAGGAGTGGGAGAAGGCACAGCCTCCCTCGGGGACGGCATCGTGGGGAAGTGGGAAGGGACACTGGGGAAGGAAGGCGTCCGCCAGGGGCTCACGCAGCAGCTGGCCTCATCCTGGGATGTCCTGGCACCTGGTGCAGGCCCATGCCTCAGGGCTCCCGGGCTGACGGGGAGGGCCCTGGGGAGGGGGACCAGGTCCCCTGCGTCATTACCCTCCTCCCCCGGTATCACCGAGGACAACGACCCCCAGAAGGAGACACAGACTCCGCAGCTGGAAACAGCGAATGAACCAGGTGTGACGTGAGACCGCCGGACGCTTCCCCGCTGAGAGCAGGCGGGCACCGGCACACAGGTAGGAAGCGGGAGAACCGTTACATAGGCCGGCCTCGTGCCCTGACCCCCAGGTAGCCTCCCCTTTCTGAAACCCACGACTATTGGTGGAAGGCACAAAATCGTGTTGACAATTTAATGTGACAAATGCCAAAACGGTGACCGTTTCCCCTTCACTGGACAATGATCGTTGTCCCTCTCCCATCTAATGGGAACCAGAGGTGTTTCCTTGCCAGGAAAATCCACTCACGCTGTGAGGCTATGCGGAGGGTGCGGCAGCTGGAACCTCCCGTCCTCGTTCTGCTCGCCCATGCTCGGTGGGTTCTCACGGAGCACCACGCCCCACGGGAGCGCCAGGACAGACGGGCCAGAGCGTTCTGGAGGCCAAACCTAAAGCTTTGGTCAGTGCCTCCCTTCGAAGGACCCGCAGTTCTGTAGCAACACAGAAAAACCACGAAAGCAGAGAGAGAAGCCCCCTGACTCCAGGAGGGGATGGGGCTGCAGGAGACCGTGGATGTGTTGAGAGACGGGGACTCTGAGGTCTCGGGCACTGGGACCTCTTGTCCACCAAGCCTAACTTTCTCCTGTGGGACACAGGCAGAAGACATGTCCTTCTCTGGGTTCCTGGAAGCATGCGGTGGCATGTGGTGAACACGAGATCCTCAGGTACCAGGTTTTTCCCACCGAGCTCAGGGAACACAAGGGAAGCACGTAGGATTTCTGTACTGGTGAGCCTTAGTACGGAGCATTAGACACAGAACTGACCAGTGCAGGAGACGTTCCCTTATTTGAGGCCGTTGGCTACTGTGTCAGCTTTCTGTTGCCGTGTAACAAACAGCACAGGGGAGCGCCTCACGCGGACACCTGCTGTCACCTCCCAGCCTCCGTGGTTACGATTCCCGCCCATTGTAGCCCGGCCCTCGGCTCCGGGACTCACAACCCTGAAGTCAGGGTGTCCCATGGCTGTTTCCTCGTGGGAGACTCAGCGAGGGCGCGGCCACTTCCAGGCTGTTGACAGAATTCATTTCCTTGCGGCTGTATGATGAGGGCCTGCTCCCTGGGCGGTTAACGGGACCACTCTCTGCTCCTAGAGGGGGTCTCAGGTCCCGCTCATGGCCCCCTGCATCGACAGGGTCCACACGGCTGGTTCTCCAAGGCCAGCAGGAGCATCTCTCTGAGGAGGGAGGCTTACGTGGTGCACGGATATCACGGGAGTCACCGTCTGGTCACCTGTGTCTCAAGACGTGACCTAACCCAGGGAGTGAGCGGCAACGCCCACAGCAGGCAACGGCCACACTTCCGGGAAGGGGTTATGCCGGAGCACACAGCAGGGGGCCGTGCGGGGAAGGGGGGGGTCCCTCTTGGAATCCCGTCCACCCGAGCTGCCCTGGTTTCGGCAATGTCTTCCTCGTCGGTGGCTAACTCTCCCAGGTTAGGCTTTCCTCACCTTTACAGGAAAAAAATACATATTTACCAGGTACCCTCGCGAGTCGTGGGCTGGGGATCGCGCCTGCGATGCTTTCAACCCTGGAGGTTGCTATTGTGCAAACGCATCTTTGTTTCTTTAAATGGGGCTGTGATGTCGTATTTTCAGGGGAGGTAAGTTCCTTTGTAAGGACACAGGATTCTTTGCTAAACTTCTACCCGGCTCTGGGGATTGACACCATACAAGCCATTCGTTGCCTGAAAAGAAGAAAATAGGGATGTTGGGAACGGTGCAACTTGTAGTCAGGTAGAATGTTTGTTACTACTGATCCCACCAAACATCTGAGAAGAGAAAGCAACTTAAGAATAAGGAGAATAAATCAAAAAGGAACCAAAGACACTGAATTCGCCTCCAGCTGACGTGAGTTTGCGCCTTTCCTCTGGAGTTCTAAGTCCACAGAACCCAGGACACCCACCCCGGGTCCACGCAGAGAGCTTGGGCCGTGGGGGCACTAGGATGAAAGCCTGCTTTAAAAAGCTAATTGAGGGACGCCTGGGTGGCTCAGTTGGTTGGACGACTGCCTTCGGCTCAGGTCATGATCCCGGAGTCCCGGGATCGAGTCCCGCATCGGGCTCCCAGCTCCATGGGGAGTCTGCTTCTCCCTCTGACCTTCTCCTCGCTCATGCTCTCTCTCACTGTCTCTCTCTCAAATAAATAAATAAAATCTTTAAAAAAAAAAAAGCTAATTGAATTTGTGCAACAGTATGTTAGAAATCGGTTACTCACATTTGGCTCGAGTAGGCCCTTTTCTTAACTCAGACTTTCTGTGTATAAACGAATGATTCCATCATTCTGAGCAGAGAAGACGTTTTCCTCTCTCAAATCCTTACACGGGAGTGTGTCCCCCCGTGAACTGGGACGGGAGGCACTAGCTGCCCCCGTGCTCTCTTCCCGCCGGTCGGTGGGGAGCTTTTCTCTAAACCATGAACTCACTCTGCCCTACCTCTCTGCTCAAAGATGTTGGTTTGCTCCCAATTCCTTATGTTTTTGCATCAAATTAAATTAACCGGTTGGATACTGACAGGCCACAGATCAATAGCAGACCGAAAAGCTTCAAATATTCATGTGCTAGTTACCTCTTGGGACTAGCGTTCATGCGGATAGATTAGGTTGCCTGCCAGGTTACTCGAAGATAAGTCTGCTGCAGGATCTGGGTTTTTCCTCTCCTTCTCGCTTCGTGATCCCTTCACCCGCTGCCGCGCCCACTAATCCCTGCTGGGAAGACAATGAAGCCAAGGTCTGGAGAGCAGGGGATGGACGTGGACCTACTTGATTTACAAATGGGGATGATGAAGAGCGGGGCTGTGCGCTCATCCTGAGTCCTGCTCTAATCCACGACCCGAATTTAAACAAATGAACCCAAGCAACAGTGACCGCAGCGCGCTGCTTCTCGGGTCACGCGTGTGGCAGTTCTCCCTGCGCCGGCCGAAATGGCACTGCCGCAGGCACGCCCGCGCCGTGACGTGAGTTAACACGGGCGCCTTGCGCGAGCAGGTAGCTCAAAGCCCCGGTCCCCAGGCCGGGTCAAAGTCAGCAAGCCCACCTTGCAGGGGCGCAGATGGTGCCACTTGGCCAGCCTGCTGTCCTGAGAGCCCGAGAGCGGGGAGCACCCGGATTCTCTGTCTTGTGACGGCCACGGCACTCCTCCGTGACACGCGGATCCTACATCCCCCGCGCCTGGGTCTCTAGCACCGGTCTGTAGGCATCATCTCTTTTCACTTAAATTAATATTCTCACTTTATTTTTGGAAGAACTACATTTTTAAGCCATCTCCAGTGATCCTGATTTTTATTTTAATTTTGCTTTTATGTTTGTCAGGGTTTCCCTTACCTTTTATTCGGAGTTGCTCAACGGTTCGTTTTCTGCTTTAATTAACAGCTTATTAACTGGACACTTTCCATGCGTCCGTTGGAGGCGAGGCGCTTCCCTCAGCCATTTTGTTGCATAGCGCACTCATTGTTGTCCAACACAAAAGATGTAACATTGCCCCTTTATTTTTAAAACATAAATATTTAGAATTATTTTCACCATACAGATTCTATAAATAAATCCCATATCCAGTGGAAAAACAAAGACTAAATTTTTAAAAAGAATGTAGAAAAATGTTTTTCGCCCCCCTGAAATGCTGTTCATCATTATCCTTCATGGATGTCCTTCCCGTGTCCTTACGCGCACGTGCACACACATGTTCCGCGCAAGTGGGTACGACAACGTGGGTGGGTCTGGAGGATATAATACGAAGCAAGATAAGTCAGAGAAAGACAACCAGAAGATCATACTCATATGTGGAATTTAAGAAACAAGTGAGCGAAGGGGAAAGAGAAACAGAGAGAGGGAGAGAGATAAACCAGGAGACAGACTCTTAACGAGGGAGGGCACGCTGACGCCACCAGAGGGGCGGGGGCAGGATGTGGGGGAAACAGGTGATGGCATCGAGAGCACACTTCTCGCTATGGGCACCGAGTCGTGCCCAGAACCGCCGAATCACACGGGGACACCTGAAACCGACCTAGCACAGTGCGCTGATCACGCTAGAATTAAGAACTTGAAAATAAAATAATGATTTTATGTAAATGGGATATCATGAATACTATGACTTTTTAACAAATGTAAATTTGCACATGTGCGGTTCTGGGTGGCATAGGTGCTTTTCCTGCTATAATTTTATTGCACTATTATCAGGAAAGATGGTCTTTATTATATAAATACCTTGGATTTATTGAGAACCCGCTTGCGGCCCCATTATAAATAGGTTTTTAAAATCTTCTACGTCAGTAAAAATGTACAAGCTGTCTTTATTGCTTGTAGATGTACGTGCCTAAATCAAGTGTAATTGTATTATTTAAATAATTTGTGACTTTACTTTTCGTAAACTTCATCTATCAGTGTCTGAGAGACACCTGATAATAACTCCTGCTCAGTATGGATTTTTCCATTTCTACTTGTATTTCTGTTGAGTTTTGTCATATATTTTGTAAGACGATAAGTTAGGTGTATACAAGTTTGTAATTATAGTAAGTTATTGATACATTGCTTCTTTTGTGATCTATTTTACCCATAATTTCCCCTATAAGTGTGTTTCATTCCATATTAAAATAGTTATGTTAATTTTTAGTTACTTTTCTGATATACATTTTTCCATCCTGTGATTTTAATAAATATTTTAAGCATGTCTTATAAATTGTATACAAGAGATTGTTTTCAATACCAAGTCTTTTAGACAAAACATAAGTGAATTTTATATTTTCTTTTACTGTGATTTCTGATATGTCCTATCACCTGGATTTCACATTTGTAATTTTAAATTTTTTATTTGATTTCTCCTTCTCTGCCTTCTGTTAGGTGAATCCTTATTTTTCAACCCCTGTTTTTCCTGTCCTTGCTTAGAACTGTCCCATTATGTTATTTTAGTGATTACCTTTATATTTTCTAACTTACCTTATCCTTTGCATTTTTCTAACAAAGTACAAGTGGTTATTTTGGTTAATTTAATTTATAAATAATCAATTTATTTGGTTAATTGGTTAATTTCCATACACTGCCTCCAAATAAGAGAAACACCTATAAACCCAATTTCCTCTACCCATTCCCTGGTATTGTTGTGTAGGACTGTCAATCCACCAAGCTTTAAGGTTATGAAAAAGAACCTATGACACTTCCATAGCAACTTGATTTACCTCTTTCTTTAATCACCATTTTCCTCTCTGTCACTTCTCCTCAGCAAGTTTGGTTTTCTTCTTGCTGAAGTACGTCCTTCAGTAGTTCTTTTAGCAAGGATAGTTTGTGTGCCTGGAAATGCCTTATGTCCCCCTCACTTAGGAGGCTAATTAGCATCTGCAACATTTTAAGTGAACTGTTACATGAAGTGCATCCAAGTAAATTGTGACACGAAGCGCATCCACATTGTCCCATTGCCTCCTCTGTGACTCTGTACCAGTCCCACCAGTTCACCGATCAATCTGTCTGCTCACACCCTCTGTTGGCTTCCCTCCAAACTGAGAGTGCAGTGAGATTCCAGTATTGTCCTGATGCACCCTTTGTCCTTGCACTGTTTTAGGGTGCTGCTGAGGGGCTTGGAGACACTGGAGGACTCACTGTGTCAGAGTTCTTCTCCTCTACTTGGTCACTCACTTAAAAATTTATGAGTGATATTGAATATTTCATTGTTGCCAGTGAACATTTTTGCTGTTTTTGGCCTTTACTTTTATTTATTTCATTTGGGATTGGTGCATGAAAGCGTTAGCTTCCGTCTATCATCTTCCATTTGAATTCCCCTGTGTTAGTTTTATAGTTTGACAAAAAGTTTATATTTTCCTTCTCTACCTTCTCAGGTAAGATCCTTGTGGGGAGAGCTGCCATAACCTGTTATCTCAGCATCTTTCCCTACCAACCTGTTACAGAACCCGAACTCAGTCAGATCCTTGCAGAATATCACCACCAAATTGGAAGTATCTGGGTTCCTACAGGGGATAGTGATGCATGGGGTAAAGGACAAAGGCCATCACCAGGACTCCATGTGCACCTGACCTTGTAGATTACAAAGTCCCCTGGACCTCATCTGTCCAAGGTCTTTCTATTGAGGATCCAAACCTGCAGACAAGTTCTCCACATCATACAAACCCATTTCCTATAGGATGCAGAAAGAGGTCAGCTTGGTTTATGTGATTACCTCTATCATAACCAACGCAGCAGCCACTGCTGGCTCTTAATCATGCACTGATGGATCAGAAGAGGTGACTTCAAGTATGTCTCTGCAGCATAGACTCACAGCATGGTCAAGGGTGTGACTATTGTGATAAAAAATGGAGGACGAGTACCTCAGAACCCAAAAATGGTACATTGATAGACAAATGAGAGCTCGAAATCATTTCCATTTTTTATGAAGGCAATGTATAAACACACACATGTATGCACACACGTGCACACATGCACACAGACACAGGCAAATACACGCACACACACCACATTCTCTAGGAATAGAATATAATCAAGATTTCTTTGATTCAGAAATTAACCATCGTAATTTATGCAGTGAAATTGCATGAATTCTACTTCAAGAAGTGCCCCCTGGCACTGGTCCTCTGTAGATACTCAGTACAAAAGGGCTTCCTAAGCAGGGTTTCTTCAAGCTCTTGGCCCAAGCTAGAGAACACTGCAGTGACTCAGCCCTGCACCCTGTCGACATGATCCATTATATTAGACCACAACTAAATTTATCTTTTTATTAGCAGGAAAATGTACTTGCTCAGGAGCCGGGAGGTCTGAGCTCTTCCTCCTATCTCCAGGCTATAGTTCCCTTATCAGAAAATGGGCTCTCTGCCTGGGAGTCTCCTCTGATCTCTCCACCCTGGGACTAATCCTCTCTCTGTGGACATCAAGAGATCAGTAGAGGCCCATTTCCATGGTCCAAGGCATGCAGACAGGAAACACCGCGCCCCTGTTGTTCATGGGTGGCTTGTGTTTCTTTAAGTGACAGTAACTGCAGTGACACCGTGGCACCCTCCCAGGTGCACCACATGTCACGGACCATGAAAGCATGCACAAAAATCACACCCTCCCACTTACAGCAGCACAGCCCTCCTCCAAGTATTCTGCAAACACATTCCATTGAGCTTTCCATTCGCAGTGTCCCAAGCACTGTTCCAAGTCCTGTGGGCATAGCAAAGACAACCTGGACACGTCCTTGCCCTTAAACAGGGTATTCCCACACTGTGCCCCATGTGACAATGATTCCAATGCCAGTTCTGAAGCACAAAAGGCCACATGAGAAGGGAGAGCATGCTGGGCACAGACAGAAGGCAGGACCTTCTCCCACCAGGTATGAAGGAAGACCCCGGGGTGTGCAGGCGGGTGGGAATGGAGAGGATCCCGAGCCGAGAGAGTGTCACCTGGCAGAGGCAGGAACTTCCCAGCAAAAGCTGTACATGAGAATGTGTGGGTCCCCAGGCGTGGGGTGGCTCAAAGCTCACTAACGGGTTAGAAGTGGCTCACGGCCATGGACGGTCCGGACGCTCCTATTCTGTGATGCCTGCGCTCCGGCTGGGTGGCCCCCAGCCAGCAGGGTGTATGGGGACCCGGGGAGCCCACTGAACTTCCTCTCCTCAACCTCAACTGGGAACAGCAAGGTCTCCGAGAGGGTCTCCAGGAGTCGGAGAAGAAAAATCGCTTAGGGGAACCGATTCGGCTGTGATCTTGGGTTTCTTGGGGTCACCTGCGCCAGAGGGCCGGTAGGTGAGAGCGGGTGAGAGCGTGGATTCTTTGTTCTGAAACAGGAAGTCCCTTCTGCAACTTTGGGTGTCATATAAACGTCCCGTAGAGTCAGCTTTCCCAGAAGCCTGGCCCAGTCCCTGGGCTGAATGAATACAGATGACTGAACACGACCCTCTCATAATATGCAGATCCAGGCCTTGGGATTTCAGAGCAGCCACATCAAGCCGAGGAGACCAAGACTAGGGGGTGCCTTGGCAGGTGCCCGAGATTGCACAAGGGCCTGCGAGCACCCGACTCTCAGGAGCGCAAAGCCACACCGTGGGTGCACAGGGTAGAAAAGGACAGTCGCCCTAGTGGTCTTCCTGGAGCGGGGACATTCAGGTTTCCGTCATCGTGCTCTTAGACTCCAAGGGTGGCGTGGCACCACATGTGTGGGTGATCACCACGAATTGCAATTAACTCTGTTTTGAAATTTCCCGACACCCCTGAGGATAATTGAAGGCACTGAACTGGGCTCGGGAGCGGCTTCCAAAGCCCCCCCCCCCCCCCCCCCCCCACTGAATCTCCCCGGGTCGGGGGCAGGAAGAGCGGCTTGGAGTGGAGCTGACGCCACTTCCCCACCCGGCTTCTGGAGAAGCGTCCCGAGGCGCCGCGTGCAGCCCCGCCACGCTCCGTGGCCGCCCCCGTGGACATGGCCAGCAGCGGACGGTGGCTGCAATGGCCCCGAAGCCCGCGCGAGACCGAGAAAGGGGAGCAGAGGGAGCGGACGCCAGATCCAGGTGGAGAGGCAGGAACACAGGCGGGGAGAGGATGGCACTATTTTCGCCGCAGGGTGGGAGGCGGAAAGCTCCCATTTCTCACAAGATTGCGTCACTTACCCCTGAACTGAACAGTGTCACTAAACACACAAACAAGGAGGAGCAGTTAATACCCAATTTCATAAGTAATTATCGAGCACCTTCAACATGCCAGACGCTGCCTGAGGTACCGGGGTGGAGAGAGTTACCGGGGAGATGAACATAAATAAGTCATAATCCTTATCCTAAAGGAGCCTCCGCCGCACACATGCATAATTCAAGGCAGACGTGCCAAGTCTTAAAAGAGGAAGCGGTGTCTATCCCCAGTGGGGCACGGCAGGGAGAACAAGGCACTTCATCTGCATCCTGAAGACAGAGGAGGGTTTCAGCTCGCAGCGCGGTGGGGAGAGCGCGGAGACGCCGGACACGAAGAACAGCTCGGCAAAGGCACGAATCAGGGCACCGGGTGGGTTCCCGGGACAGCCCAGTTAGCGGGGCGCGAACGGGAGAGGGCGGGCGGGGAAGCCGGGAGAGGCTCGGCTTGTCTCTGACTCCCCACCGTGCTGCACGCACATGCGTGTGTGCACACACGTGCACATAGACACATGAACATGCTCTCACAGTCACCCACGCGCGCACACACACGTACACTTGCACGCGGTGCTCACACACAGTCACCCACGCACACTCACACACGTACACTTGCACGCGGTGCTCACACACACAGTCACCCACGCACACTCACACACGTACACTTGCACGCGGTGCTCACACACACAGTCACCCACGCACACTCCCACACACGTACACTTGCACGCGGTGCTCACACACAGTCACCCACGCACACTCCCACACGTACACTTGCACACGGTGCTCACACACAGTCACCCACGCGCGCACACACACGTACACTTGCACACGGTGCTCACACACACAGTCACCCACGCACACTCCCACACGTACACTTGCACGCGGTGCTCACACACACAGTCACCCACACACACTCCCACACGTACACTTGCACACGGTGCTCACACACAGTCACCCACGCGCGCACACACACGTACACTTGCACGCGGTGCTCACACACAGTCACCCACGCACACTCCCACACGTACACTTGCACGCGGTGCTCACACACAGTCACTCACTCACACTCCCACACGTACACTTGCACACGGTGCTCACACACAGTCACCCACGCACACTCACACACACGTACACTTGCACACTACTTATTTCTCAAACACTGATCCGTCACCTTAGAGGACCCAGATGCCAACTTAAACAGGGTCCCACTGGCTGAATTTGGGATGATTTGAAAAACGAAATGAATAATGACCAAGTGGTTTATAAATCTTTGAAGTGAATCTATTCTGATACTAAAATCCTTAGAGAATGAGGAAGAAGGTCTTCAGGAGAGAAGAAAGCGAACCAATGAATGAGGAATAAATTACAGAAACAGAATCGCTATTTTGTTTCTAGCACAGTAATGAGTCAAACACGGTTCAACAAAGGTCACAGCAACCACTGGGGAAAGAGCCTGGTGGAAACAGGACACTCAAAGGAACACAAACACGGGAAACAGTGCCTCAGAGACTCTCCCCCAGAAGCACTTATAATGGAGAATTCTAGAAAATGCAACTTGACCAAGTGGTCAAGCTTCACACCCCAGTAATGGGACCGACCGCAGGCCTCCCGGTATGATGCAAAGGGAAGAGAAGTCTCACCCCCAACCGCAAAGCAGGACCCTTGTAGAGTGACTCTGACAGCAGACCAGGAATATAACAGCCTATGGAGCAGCCAGGTTAAGGAAGACCAAGGTCCTGGAGCAGTGCAGTGCAGTGCAGTGCAAAGTGTGACCCTTTAAAAAAAAATTATTTATCAGATAGAGAGAGAGAGAGAGCACAAGCAGGGGGAGCAGCAGAGGGAAAGAGAGAGAAGCAGACTCCCCACTGAGCAGGGAGCCCAACCTGGGGCTCCATCCCAGGACACTGGGATCATGACCTGAGCTGAAGTCAGACACTTAGCTGGCTGGGCCACCCAGGTGCCCCAAGTGTGACCTTTAATAGGCTTCTAAATCAGATAAAGGGGGACGACAACAAATATTATGATTAAATAATCAGTGACATTTGAATGTGGATTATATGTTGGATAATAGTATTCTATCAATGTTAAACTTCATGAGTATGACAATCATGTGGGCTTATGTTTTTTGTTCTTAGCTAATACAATCTGAAATGAAGTGCATGATGTTGGTAAAATACACACACACACACACACACACACACACCACATACGTAGAGTGAGAGAGAAAGTAAACATTACAGGATGCTGACGGCTGCTGAGCACAGGTGAAGGGCATGTGAATGTTCGCTGTGTCATTCTAGTAACGTTCCTGTAGGTTTTGATTTTTTTTTTTTTAGGTAGAAAATAAAAAGACGTTACTTAAATCACAAAACAATAATAATATCTCTGGTAAGATATGTAATAAAAATTTCAAGGATATTATGGAACAAATTATACAGCCCTGTTGAAAATATAAGAGAAGCTATAAAAATGTAAATAATTTGTGTATATTGATTAAAAACTCTCTTGACCAAATTCTAGTGAGGTTCTGCTGAGCCCTCTTCTCCATGAAGCCTGAACCTTGGTCTATCAAGACCTGAAGAAACAGAAACAGAGTTTCTAAGAGCTCAAGGCCATGGTCCTAAGATGAGCCCAGCCTCTCTTAAAATGCTCAAGGAAACTTAAGGCAGCCAGAAGAATCCACAGCATGTCGCCGCTGACACCTGAAGACAGCACCCATCCCCCCTCCTTTGGACAGCGGGAGCCAAACTCCAATAAGCCCTGGTAAGCAAACCTAACCGGTTTCACGTGGGCCACCCCTCTTCCTGCTTTTAGTATTTTTTCTTTTTCCTGACTCCCCAAGCCTCCAGTCATTCCATCCCCCCTTCCCCGATTCCCCCTCGACAATGCCTGGTCACATGCTGTGCCTAGCCGTACGCCGCAGCCACCGTCATGCCCCGTACCCAGCTGTGTGCCCCCAGCCAGTGCAGGGCTTCAGGGGACCCGGCGTAGGACTTGTGACCCAGTGCAAATTTTGTTAACACTGCCACCAGCTCCCAAGTTCCCTAGCATCACACCCCCTCAGAGCTGCCTGCCTGGGTCCCAGTAACACCACAGAGAGCAAGCACAGCCCACATCAGGCAGAGAGTCAGGGCAGTCAACTGCACTGAAAGGAAAAGTGACTCAGACCCAACAGCAAGGTATAAGCAACACACAGAGGATACTCTCCTGGCGTGCCAGGTTCTGGAGGAGGTTAAAGGGAGACGCTGCACTGCAGGGCACTCCGGGACCTCTTTTTCATAAAGTCACTACTTCCAAGAGCAGAGGACATAACTGATTTTCTTAACACACGGAAACAGGCACAGAGAGACAGACAAAATGAGGAGACAGAGAAATTTATTCCAAATGGAAGAACAGGAGGAGGCCACAGCCAGAGATCTGAGCAGGACAGATGTAAGGAACATGCCCGATAGAGACTTTAAAGTGATGATCATAAGGACATTCACTGGACCTGAGAAGAGTGGAAGACATGAGTGAGACCCTTAACAGAGATGAGGACTGGACTCAATACACAGAATGAGAAAGAGGCTGGATGGAACGAAGAGCAAGGTGGAAGAAGCAGCGGGACAGACGAGTAAGCGGGAACACAGAGTAACGGAAGTAACCCAGCTGGACAAGGGAGAGGAGAAGAGAATTGCACAAACGAGAACAAACTTAGGGAACTCAATGACATCATCAGATGTGATATCATCTTTATTATAGGAGTTCCAGAAAAAGAAGGGAGAGAAAGGGAGGACGAAAATTTATTTGAAGAAGTAATAGCCAAAAACTTCCCTAATCTGGGGAAGGAAACTGATATCCAGATCCTGGAGGCATGGAGAATACCCATTGAGACCAACAAAAGCAGACCCACACCGAGACACATTGTAATCACATTTGCAAAATATAGTGATAAAGAAAAAAAAACTCAAAGCAGCAAGATAAAATAAGTCTGTTACTTATAAGGGAAAACCCATAAGGCTAGCAGGAGATTCTTCAACAAAAAATTTGTGAGCCAGAAGGGAGTGGCGTGATATATTCAAAATGCTGAATGGGAATAATCTGCAGCAATGATACTCTATGCAGTAGGGGTCTCGTTCAGAATAGAAAGAGACATGAAGAGTTTTCCAGACAAAAACTAAAGGAGTTTATGACCACTAAACCAGCCCTACAAGAAATATTAAAGGAGACTCTTTGGTAGACAGGAGAGACCAAAAGGGACAGTATAAAGATAGGAAACACAAAAGCAGTAAAAATGAATATTTCTGTAAAACATCAGTCAAGGAAGTCACAAACTAAAAGGATGCAAAATATACCATGTACCTAAAATGTAGGGAGGAAAGGAGTAAAGAATGAGTCCAAACTTAAATGAGCATCAACTTAATATAGACTATTAAATGCAGGAGATGTTATGTACAAACATGGTAGCTACGAATCAAAAACCACCCCAAATTTGCAAAGAATAAAGAGAAAGAAATCCAAATATATCAATAAAGAAAAGCAGCAAACTGTGAAAGAGAGAAAGACAAGATCAGAGGAAATATTCAGAAACAACAACAAAACAAGTAATAAAATGGCAACAAATACATATCTATCAATAATTACTTTGAATGTAAATGGATTAAACAATTCAACCAAAAGACGTAGGTAACAGAATGGACAGACAGGCAAGACCCATCTGTATGCTGCCTACAAGAGACTCATTTTAGACCTAACACATGCACAGATTGAAAGTAAGGGGATGGAAAAACCTCTATTGTGCAAATGGACATCAAAAGAAAGTGGAATGACAATACATGTATCGGACAAAATAGACTTTAAAACAAAGACTGTAATAGGAGACAGAGAAGGACACTATATGATAATTAAAAAGAACAATCCAACAAGAAAATATAACAACTGTGGGGCGCCTGGGTGGCTCAGTGGGTTAAAGCCTCTGCCTTCGGCTCAGGTCATGATCTCAGGGTCCTGGGATGGAGCCCCACATCAGGCTCTCTGCTCAGCGGGGAGCCTGCTTCCCCCTCTCTCTCTACCTGCTTCTCTGCCTACTTGTGATCTCTGTCTGTCAAATAAATAATTAAAATATTTTTTAAAGAAAAGAAAATATAACAACTGTAAGTGTTTATGTATGCACACGGGCATACCCGAATATACAAAACACACGACAAACTTGCAGAGCTGTTTCAACAAGAAAACAACGATAGTGGGGGCTCTAACATCCCACTCACATCAGTGCACAGGTGAGACTCAGTGAGGAAATAATGGTTTGAATCACACATTGGACCAGGTGGACTTAACAGATATTTCAGAACATTCCATTGTAAAACAGCAGAACACACATTCTTTTCACTGCACATGGGACATTCTCCAGAATAGACCACATTTTAGGCCACAAAACATGCCTCAGCAAATTCAAGAAGATAATGTCATACCATGCATCTTTTTTTTAAGACTTTATTTATTTATTTGACAGATCACAAGCAGGCAGAAAGGCAGGCAGAGGGAAAGGGGGAAGCAGGCTCCCCCCTAAGCAGAGAGCCCGATGTGGGGCTCGCCCCAGGACCCTGAGTTCATGGCATGAGCTAAAAGCAGAGGCTTAACCCACTGAGCCATCCAGGCGCCCCAAGCATCTTTTCTGAACACAACACTATGAAACTAGAAATCAACCACAAGAAAACATCTGGAAAGAACACAAATACATGGAAGTTAAACAACATGCTACTAAACAATGAATGGGCTAGAGAGGAAATCAAAGAAACTAGAAATTACATGGAAACAAATGAAAATGAAGACACAACAGTCCAAAACCTTTCACATGCAACAAAAGCAGTTCTAAGAGAGAAGTTTACAGCAATACAGGCCTAACTCATGAGGCAGGAAAAATCTCAAATAAACAATGTAATCTTGCACCTAAAGTGGGCAGAAAAAGAACAAGCAAAACCCAAAATCATCAGAAAGAAGAAAATAATCAAGATTAGAGCAGAAATAAATGATATAGAAAAAAAAAATAAAAAATACAACAGATCAATGAAACCAGGAGGAGGTTCTTTGAAAAATTCTATAAAACTGATAAATCTCTAGCCAGATTTACCAAGAAAGAAAAGAGAAAGAACCCAAATAAATAAAATCACTAATAAGAGAGGAGAAATAACAACCAACAGCAGAGAAATGCAAACAATTATAAGAGAATATTATGAAAAACTATATGCCAACAAATTTGACAACTGAGAAGAAGTGGATAAATTCCTAGAAACATATAAACTACTGAAAGTGAAACAGGAAGAATAGAAAACTTTAACAGACCAATAACCAGCAAAGAAACTCAATAAATAATCAAAAATCTCCCAACAGACAAAAGCCCAGGACCAGATGGCTTCACAGGGAAATTCTACCAAACATTTAGAGAAGAGTTAGTACCTATTCTTTTCAAACTATTCCAGAAAATAGAAGAGGAAGGAAAACTTTCAGATTCATTCTGTGAGGTCAACATTAACCTGATACCAAAACCAGATGAAGACACCACTGAAAAAGGGAACTGTAGGCCCATATCCCTGATGAACACAAATGCAAAAATCCTCAATAAAACATTAGCAAACCAAATCCAACAGTACATTAAAAAATCATTCTCCAAAATCAAGTGGGATTTACTCCTGGGTTGTAAGAGTGGTTCAATATTTGCAAATCAATCAACGTGATACATCACATCAATAAAAGAAAGGATAATGTCCTTATGATCATTTCAATAGTCACAGAAAAAGCATTTGACAAAGTACACCATCCATTCATAATAAAAACCCTCATCAAAGTGGATTTAGAGGCAATATAACTCAACATAATAGAGGATATGTATGAAAAACCTACGACTAACATCACCTTCAATGGAGAAGAACTAACAGCTTTGCCCCTAAGGTAAGGAAGAACACAGGGATGTCCACTCTCACCACTTTTATTCAACATAGAACTGGAGGTCCTAGCCTCAGCAATCAGACAAGAAAAAGAAATAAAAGGCATCCAAATTGATAAGGGTTTGCAGATGACATGATACTCTACCTAGAAAACCCAAAATACTCCACCAAAAAACGGCTAGAACTGATAGTCAAGTTCAGGAAAGTCACAGGATACAAAATCAATGTACAGAAATCTGTTGGTATTTCTATACATCCATAATGAAGCAACAGAAACAGATTTTTTTTTAAAAATCAAGTTTACAATTGTACCAAAAATAATAAGATACGTAGGAATAAACCTAATCAAGGAGGTGAAGACCTGTCATCTGAAAACTATAAAACACTGATGAAAGAAATTGAAACTGAGAGAAATTGGAAAAAAACACAATCACGGATTGGAAAAATCCATGTTGTCAAAATGTCCGTACTACCCAAACCAATCTCTACATCCAATACAATCTCTATCAACAACAACAACAACAGCATTTTTCACAGGAACACCATATATTTACTAATGGGAGTAAAATAAAAACTTTAGGAAAAGAAATCTGACACACCACGAATGAGTGAGTAGGAGACACTGCTGGTCACCTGGAAGCCAAGTCCAGTTCACGCCAGACTCTTTCCCTTCGGCACGAGTGTGTCACTGATGAAAATGTGTCTTGTCCACCTTAATTAGTGTCCAGCTTTGTTTGCCTCTGATGAGATGCACATATGTAAGAGGGGTCAGCATCACAGACACTGCATTAATTCTAAATTAATGTGGAAGTTCACCACGGTTCCTATTAAAATCCTATGGAACCTTTATAGAACTTGATGAGCTAATTCTAAAATTTATACCAAGGGCTAAAGAGCTAAGAATTGCCAAGAAAACTTGGAACACATAGAAGTTACTAAACGCAGGGGAGAAGGGCGCCTGCCAGTGGCAGAACATGTCATCATTAAACTGGGGTGTAGGCCCAGAGCCACCCCATGGGCCCCGGACCTGGGCAGGAACCCCAGGCCTGTGGGACACACAGGGAACAGCGGAATCAAAGGCAGAAATCCCATGAAGAGTCTGTGGGGGAACAATGGGCCAATCGTCAGTGCTGAGATGACGGTTCACATGTTCACCCCAAAAAAGAGAACTTCAGATCCCCACTGGCTACCTATGCGAAAATGAGCTCCAGATCCATCACCAACCTCTAAGTGAGAAGCAAAACTGTACACATAGTTGAAGAAAACATAGAAGAATTTCATTATGGCTTTAGTAAGAGAGGGTTTCTTACAAACAGATGTGAAAAAAACACGAACCAGAGAGGGTCGACTTAACTTTAAAATTAAGAATTAATTTAAAATTAAGGCTGCCTGTTGTCTAAAGACGCCCTAAAGAGAATGAAGAGACAACACAGAGCATGGGGCGAGGTCTTTGTAACACACACATCTAAGCCACGAGCAGCGACTGGACAGCGGAAGGCAGGCCTGTAGGTCGGCAAGTGATGAGGAAGAACACGTTAGAAAACAGAGCAGAGGGCAAGGACAGGCCCGTCACGGAAGCAGAAACATGAGGGGTCAGAAAAATGAAAACAAAACAAAACCTCGGCTCCATTACTCATTTGGGAAAGCAAATGAAAGCCTCACTACGATAGGCTAAATCTGGCAAAATCCAGAGGACAGAGACAGGGTGTCAGTCGGTGTTTGCTGCTGTGGGGAATGACCGTGAATCTCAGCGGCGTAGGGACGCTCACTTACTGTTCACTGGCCAGGCCCGTGGCAGCCGCCGGCTTCTTGTGAGGAGATCAGGCCGGGGGAGGGTCTGCTGGGGGTTGGCTGGTCTCCCCGCCGATGGAAACCTGACCCCCCTGCCTGCAGACCGGGCCAGTACCGCTCACCCTCCACCAGCCCATGAGCCACAGGCCGGGCCTGACAACGTGGCAGGGAAGTAACTTCACCACCAGGGAAGGCCCGTTCCAGGTGCTTGATGGGGTGCAGGTGCAACGGCAGGGTTCCTCACTCAGGGACCTCTCCAGGGCAGCCCGGCCACTCCGATTCCAGGTGGGAACAGTGGACGCTATGCCTAGCACCACCGTACCACGGCAACGGCCATGACTCTGAGCAAGGGGGAAGGGACGATCCTGGGAGGCTCACCATGATTATTTGGGTCCCAGGTGACAGGGGAGGCTGAACCCACTGGACAGCATGTGTGGGGATCAACATGTTCCCTCCAGGCCCAGGCGCAGCCCCCAAGACAGAACGACTGTGTCATGTATGGTGGGCTCTCAGCTCCACGTGCTTGGCTTCCACATGCCCGTTTATGCTCAGTGTCAGACCTCCCACTTCCTCCTCCAAGCTGACGATAAAATATACATAGAGGCTGTTGGATCTGGGCCACCGGTCCTCCCAGGCCATCTCTGGGCACATGAGGGGAATTTTAGGGCCACAGGAAAGGATGGGGAGGTGAGGAAGGATGGACAGCACAAGGGGATGAGTGAAGGAGAAAGGAAGGAGAACGTGGACAGGCAGAGCAGCAGATTTGGACCCAGGAGATTCTGCCGCAAGGCCACGGGCACAGAATCATGGGAATGCCACGTCTGAGCTCAGGGGGCTTTGCATGTTTTACTCCTAGATGCCTCTGACCTCCTTGGCTGTGACCTTGGCCTGCCCCCACCCACTGGCCTTTCCATGGTCCCCTTGACTGAGAGCCAGAGGGACTCTCGGGACCAGGCACAACTTGGCAATGACCTGTATTGGCTTGCTGAGTGATGTGGACCAAAAAATGTTAATTGTTGATGGTTTTTCCAATTGTATAAACTGTTTTGCTCCAGAGAGAGAACAGGATCAAGGGGACATGAAGGAAAGTCTTCTTCGGAGCAGAGCAAAGCACACAGGGGGGTGCAGAGGTAGAGGTAGAGGCCTTCCTTCCAGAGGCAGCAGCTCAGGGGGCTAGAGGGTTTGGGACGAGCCTGGCAGAATGGGTCAGGGAGACACCTGCAAGTGGACATCCGGGCCATCAGCGGCCCCTGCGAGCAGACAGTAGGGCCTTCATCCATGGGGGTTCTGCCCTTCTCTGCGCCCCCACGGCCCGCCCTTTCCCAACACAGAATCAGATCAGTTCACACTCTAAAACAGCGCATCCTCGAATCAGAGTTTTCTCCATCACCTTCAATAGCCTTTTCAACTTTAATGCACTTACAAACGTAATTGAACATATTTTGCTGGTGACCATAGCCTTCTCCCGACCACCTACTTCACATAATGAGATTTGGAAAGACTCCCTTGTATTTAGAATAGGAGAGCTTGTAAGAAAATAATTGCACACAAATCCATCATTGCTGTTGCCCGCTCTCCCTCTGCTGCGGCCTGGGCTCAAGCACAATTAGAAAGGAAGGAAACGTATACTAGAATGACATATTTAAAGGAATGCTTCAAAAGCTAAATAAAGCTGTGGAAATGAGAGAGAAAAGGGTTCCGCAGACTTGCCCCAGGTGGGAACAGCGTCTGTTTCTGCGAGAATCATGGAGGAAGGTGAGCTGTTCAGAAGGGCTCGCGGGTGCCTGCTAATGTTTGCTTCATGTATTATCCCAAATGCCTACATCTCAGCAATAAAGGCTTTTCTTTCCTGCCCTTGGCTCAGAACTAAAGCCCCAAGGCAGTCACTGGAAAGACTAAAATAAAACAAAATTTACATAAACAAACTTGGTTCCCGCCAGCCCAGATACACAGCTGCTCAGCCTCCAGCATGGACAATGTGATAAGTGTGGCCTCCAGCAGAACAGGGATGAGCACAGGAAACGCCTGCGTGCAGAGCTCAGACACCTGGCACTAAAGGAGAGGGGGGAGACGACAAAAAGGCTTTGAACTGGGGACACAAAATGTTAAAGAGACAACATGATCTACCGCAAACCCTGCTCATTGGTTCAGAACTTAGTCTCTTCCAGGAACAACTTTAATAGTGCCTCTACTCGTATTCTCCCACCCAGCACCCTTCCTCCTCCCCCATCTCTGCACACTGTTGCTGGAGTGACATTCCACTCAGCAGAGGTCCCCGCTGGGACATCACCATCACCCCTTGTTGTGGGTTGAACTTGGTCCCCTGAGAAGCTATGACAAAGTCATAACCCCAGGCACCCGCGAATGTGACCACAAGGTCCCTGCACATGTCCTGGAGTAGGGTGGCCCTTAATCCAGCCAATGGTATCCTTTTAAGAAAAGGGACATTTGGATGCAGAGACCCAGAGGAGGAGCCCCATGTGCCGATGAGGGCAGAGCCTGGAGGGAGGCCATGATGCCTGCAGAAGCAGAGGAACCCCAACGGTCGCTAGTAAACCTCCAGAATCTAGAGAGGCTGGAACACTCTTCCTCCCACTCCCTCAAGGACTCAGTAGGAACCCACCCTGCTGACACTTCGACCTCAGCCTCCAGCCTCCAGAGCTGTGAGGATGTGTGTGCACTTCTGTTGTCATAAGCTACGCAGTTTGTGGTCATTTGCCCCATCAGCCCCAGAATCTAACACCACCCTGACTTCATGTGGCCTAGACGCTTCCAGAGCCCTGGTGGGGGAGCCCTCATCCTTGGAGGCAGGAGCAAAGCACACAGGAAAAGTGTAGGGGTGGACGATGGAGTGAGCTCTCCTGAGAGACCTCACTCTTGTGGGAACCGTGGAAGTCAGTCCTTCTGGGGCTAGAAGCGGAGCTAGAGATTCAGGACCCTGGACAGTTGCTGGGGAGACCACGGGAAAGAGAACGACGCCCACAGGACGCCCGCGCAGACGCAGACGGGACGCGCTCCCACAAACAGGCAGAAGTGGGTGGGCCTGCCTGGGGCGAGGAAGCCGTGCTCTGGGCAGGGGTTGGCCCCAGAGTGCACGGTGACATCCGGGATGGCTCAGCCACCCTGTCTGGCACAACTGTCAGAGGAACCAGAGTCCACACTTCTCGCTGCGGTCCTTGTTCACACGTCAGATCCTAGTCCTCAGCCTGGACACGTCCCAGCCAGCACGGCAGGCACTGGCAGCCTCGGCACCGCCCGTGAGAGACCAGATGACCACAGAGAGCCCTGTGGGGGAGGTCAGATGGTGATGTCCCCAGTCACCTAACTGGATGGCATTCACAGCAACAGTAACCGTGAGCACTGATATACCAGTATGTGCCTGGTACTCTTCTAAGTTGGTGACAGATCATTAGCTTATGTAAGTCCCCTATTACTGTCTTATCATCCCCACCTTAAGGAGCAAGTAACTGAAGTACCAGGGTTTAGCGACACACTCAAGGCCCCACTGCCAAGAATGCCAGAGCTGGGCTTAGAAGCCAGGCGACTGACTGCCAGAGGCCATGCTCTCCAAGGGGCACAGACCTAAAACATTTGCCGATAGGCCGACTTCACCAGGGACATGCCTACCAGGTGTGTATGGCAGGGTCCCACTGGGCCTCCCAGAGTTATTTGCAAAAGATGCCATGGGTCCTGGGATGGAAGCAGGAAGAACAGGACAAAAGCTACCTATGGATATTTTGGTCACCCCAGTCAGGACATTCACTCCCCCAATCATGGTGTCAGTGGAGGCCATGTGGGGAGCAGCCCTGACATTGCAAAACCAGAGGAATCAATGGGGTTACTGGGGAGTCATACGCCCACTTCTGCCCAGCAGCACCACAGGGCTCCCCACCTCAGTGTCATGGAGGCCAAGTGGAAAACCTGCAGTACCCTTCCCCTACTTGGCAGTAATGAGGCAGCACTTTCCTTTCCCTGCACAGCATACAGAAACAGACTTAAACAATATAAAGTACATACTGTAATACCCTAGTCATCCAGCTTCTGGTCATACTAAACACCAAGAATATCTCAGAATGAATGAAGAAAGACAATGAGTAGACACCAAGACCAATATGGTCAACATATGAGAATTATCTGATGAGGACTCTAAGACAGCCACGATAAAAGTGCATCCATGAGTACAGACACACTGGAAATGAAAAGGAAAATAGAAAACCTCAGCAAAGGGACAGAGTTCAGCACAACAGGAAAATAATTATATACCAGGACAAATGACAATTTATTTCCAGAATGTAAAACTGATTCATTATTCAAAAGTCAATCAGTGGGCGCCTGGGGGGCTCAGTGGGTTAAGCCACTGCCTTCGGCTCAGGTCATGATCTCAGGGTCCTGAGATCGAGCCCCGCATCGGGCTCTCTGCTCAGCGGGGAGCCTGCTTCCTCCTCTCTCTCTGCCTGCCTCTCTGCCTGCTTGTGATCTCTCTCTGTCAAATAAATAAATAAAATCTTTAAAAAAAAAAAAACAAAACAAAACAAAAGTCAATCAGTGCTGGCCGTCTGCATGTCTTCACTGAAGAGATGTCTGTTCGTGTCTTTTGCCAATTACCAGAGGAGAGGTGGGTGGGGAGATGGGTGAGCTAGGTGATGGAGATGAAGAGCGTACTTATCATGATGAGCACGAGCAAAGATGTATGAAATTACTGAATCACCTAAAACTGATTGTTTTGTACACCTAAAACTAATACAACACTGTATGCTTATTATACTGGAATTGAATTTAAAAACTTCGTAAGAGCAGCACCTGAGTAGCTCGGATGGCTGAGGGTCTGACTCTTGATTTCGGCTCAGGTCATGGTTGTCATGTCATGAGATCGTGCCCCACGTCAGGCTCCACACTTGGCGCAGAGATGCTTGTCCCTCTCTGTCTGCTTATTCACACCCCCTTTCAAATAAATCTTAAAAAATCTTTTAAAAATTTCAATAAAAACAAGTATACCTGTGCACTGAAAACAAGAGTGAATTCAAAATTCAATAATAAAGATGCAAAAGCCTATCAATTATCAAAAAAAAAAGAAAGAAACAAAACAATGTAATCCACCATATTCTCATGCTAAAGAATAAAAATCGCATGATCATATTAATCAATGTACAAAAAGCATTTAAAAAAAATCACACCCATTCATGACTTAAAAAAAAAAAACAAAAAACAAAAAACAAAAAAAACCTCTCAGAAAACTAAGAATAGAGGGGAACTAACGAACATCTACCAACAGCCGAAGCTAAGTTCATACTCATTGGTGAAGGGCTGAATGCCTCACTCGTAACTTTGGGAACAGGGCGAAGGTGTCTGTTCTCAGTGCTCTTACTCAAAACGGTGCTGGGAAGTCAGGCCAAGGCAACGAGGCAAGAAACTGGAAGGAAGCATACAGACCGGAAAGGAAAGAATAAAACGGTTTCTACTTGTGGACGGCATGATCATCGGTGCAGAGTCCCGAGAAATCTACAAAATCTCCAGAACTAAAAAGTGAATCGGGAAAGTTCCCAGGAGACAGGATCAATGAACAGAGACACACTGCATTTCCACACACCAGCAATGAACAGACACTGAGAGTAAACACAGTACTATGTACAACTACTTTCAAGGTGAAATATTTAGGTGGGGATCTAATAAAACCTGTATAGGAGAACCACAGAACACTGAAGAAAGCAATTAAAGAAAATAACCCTAATGGAGAGACCCGCCACGGCTGCAGATTGCCAAGTTCAACACAGCAAAGACGCCATTTGCCCGCGGGCCAGCATACGGACTAATGCCATGTCCACCAAATCTCTTGTATATGTGGACGGGATTATTCGAAAACTTACATGGAAAGAAAAGGACTTGGGAAGGAAGGAAAAGAGGCCTGTGGGTGACCGTCAGGGAGGACAGGAACACATGCTGGGGGTGACGTTTCACCCGGTCATGCCCACAGGCCGAGAACAGCAAAGCTGCATTTCTCGCTGCAATGCAGGGAACGTCCCACGTGTCCACGTTCCTGAGACAGAAGTTAAGGGTTTGCTGTCTTTGACATTTCCAGAAGACCCGTTAGAATAGTTTAAATATGTAAGGGCCACACCAGTAGCATAATTTATTGATTAAAATAAATAAGTATGTGCTTTATCCGCTTAATGTAGCAACGGACGTCTGAGCTACAACAATCTGAGAGTAACTCGGACAGTGGGAAGTTTTAGCGGACAAAGGATTCGCTCTGGCCGTCCGGTGAATTTTAAGAAAAACCCACACCGTGTGAGGTGTAAGACCGTGTGAGGCCTTACAGATCAGAGTAAGGATTTTGGATTTTGTTCCAAGTGTGAGAGAAGACTACTAAGAGGGCTTTAAGAGGGGCAGTGATGGGAAGTAATTTACATTTTAAAGAGATAATTAGGGTTCCCGCATGAAGCCCGGGCTGGAAGTACAGAGGGAGAGCGGCCGCCGTCAGGAACTCTCACGGGCCCAGCGCCCCCGCAAATGCCTGTCAACAGCAAGGGTGTTTCACTGAGCAGATGGCTGGTGGGGTCGGGCCGGCAGGACCGAGAGAGACCCTGTGGAGCCGAGAGAAAAGGGGGAGAACAGGATGATTCTCGTGTTTCTGCGCTGTGATCTGGTGGCCGGTGCTGCCAGCCCCCTGCCCCTGCCGACAGCGACACGGGAGCCTCCCCCTGCAGCCGGGAACACACGTGGCATCCCGGCCTCCACAGCCAGGGCCACGCTCCAAGCAGTGGGAGCCCTCAGCTTCGCAGGGTCCCCACGCAGCTGTGGACTCGCCTCTACCCTGGGCACTGAAAAGCAGGAAAGGCCCTGAGTCCCACGGACTGTTCCACAAGCCCCACGGCAGCACCTTCACCCTCGGGAGAGTCAGCCCGGTCACTTCTGCCAGGAGAGGAACTGTCTTCTTGGCCCGTCATTGGCGGGGGACGGGAGGTGAGGTGAGGAGGCGCTGAGACCCTCAGGGCCAGGCGTCCAGTGAGGGTGACCCAGCCGTGCTGACCGTTTCATGCACAACAAAGTGCACGGGGTGGGAGGAAGTGACAGGGCCCTGGGCGGCCCACCAGAAAGACTGCTGGGGAGGTCTACAGCGAGCGGGGTCCCGCCAGGAGTGGGCAGAGCCCCCAGCATCCCCCCCCGCCCTGTCCTGGCCAGGCCACTGGCTATAGCAGTCCTGCCCCAAGGTGTGAGGCCGAGGGAGGTGGGGAGGGCCACCCATAGCCATGCTCTAGGACAGGCTCAACGACCTCATCAACCTGCATGAGGACCCAGTGAGCCATGTTGTACAGAGAGGGAAACAGAGGCACGGCAAAGTCCAGCATGTGGCACAAACCTGACGCCAACCTGGGTTTCTGTCTCCAAAGCGTGCTCCCCCCCATGACCCTGCGTGGCCGGGAGGAAGACAAGCTCAGGAGAAAGGCTGATGCTCCAAAGAGCGGCACAGGTGCCTTCCAGGGAGCCTGCAGCCCCAGGTCCCTCCAGCACCTTCTCAGACCACCTATTCCTCCCCAAAGAGGAGCACTACAAAGGGCCAGTCCTAAACTATCCGGATGAGAGCGCATTCCTCGTGGCAGAGGCCAAACCCTGTGGCATCCAGGGAAGATGAAGCCCGTGATGAAAATGAACTTGAGTCTGAAGCGTTCTGGTAATCCCCGTGTTCACACCCGAGATCTTTTTTAATGCCCTACGTCCTCCTGTGGGGATTTTCCTGAATGGCCGCCGCACTCCCATTGTCGCGGGAGCGGATGAGCCAGGGTGACATCTGGGCCGCCGCCAGCAGCACCGCCGAGAGCGGCTCAGCGTTCCTGAGTCCTGAACAAAGAATACCGGGCTCTACCGAGAAGGGACAGGGCTTTATTCGACTAAGAGAGATTTGCGAAAGAGGAGATTAAAGCCCTTAAGTCACAACAATGTGTGGGTTTTTAAAAAAATCTAAGGAATTAGCTTTATTCTTACTTTACCAAGACAGTTAAGAAATTTGGAGTCTGAGACCCCCAGTGGTCAGAACAAAGATAGGCCCCGTTGTGGCTCTGGCTCGTTCATCAATGGTGCCACCATACCGAACCCTTCCTAAATCCGATCTTTTCAACATTTTTTAAAGAGATTTTATTTCATTATCTCTTAAGTCATCTCTACACCCAACGTGGGACTCAAACTCACAACCCTTGGAGCAAGAACTATTCACTCCACAGACAGAGCCGGCCAGGCACCCCTCCTAAATCCCCTTCTCAGGCCGGGCTCACAGGCAGATGAAGCCCCTGGACCCGGCCCAGATGACTGTTGTCCCAATCAGCCTGAGGACGGTGAGAGTCAGTGCTCTGGGCACAGGGGAGAAGTCAAGTCAGAACAGGCTGGGGAGCCTCAGGGCCCCGGGCTTCCCACACCCACCCGCCTGAGAAGTTGGGAGTTGGAGCCCTTGCGAGAGCAGCTGTTTGGGGCACATCAACAGGCACCAGAGGGAAACACAAAGGTTCCTGCGCTGTCCGTGTCTCCTCCGTCCAGCCTGCACTCCTGTCCCCGCGCCAACCCCGCGAGGGAGAGCCTTACAGGCAGGAGGTGAGAAGGTGTTTCTTACTCCCACTTAAAGGCCTGGCTCTGTGGTCATGAACAACCTAGAGGGGCATCTGGGAGGCTCAGTCTATGAAGCTCCTGCCTTCAGCTCAGGTCATGATCTCAGAGTCCTGGGTTCGAGTCCCATGTCAGGCTCCCTGCCCGGTGGGGAGTCTGCTCCCTCTCTCTCTGTTCCCGCCCCTGCTTGTGCTCTCTCTTTCTCTCTTAAATAAATAAAATCTTTTTTAAAATGCCCTCCAGTTTCACCCGTGTTGTGACAAATGACAGGAATTCCTTCCTTTTTTAAGGATGTATTTATTTGAGAGAGAGTGAGAGATCAGGGGAAGGGACAGAGGAAGAGGCAGACTCCCCGCTGAGCAGGGGACCCGACACAGGCTCAGTCCCAGTCCCAAGATCATGATCTGAGCTGAAATCAGGAGTGCGATGCCTGCCCGACGGAGCCACCCCTGCGCCCCCAGGAGTCCTTCTTTGTAACACTTGCATTTCCCTTGGATAACATCCAGAAGCGGGACTACCAGACCACGCCGGCAGCCCGCCCCCACCGGCATCCTCGCCAGCACCGCCCGCGCTGGTCGTCACGATGCCTTCCCCCTGACCAGGGTCAGGTGGTGTCTCCTCGTGGCTCTGACTTGCCTCTCCCTGACGATGAGCGATGCTGAGGGACGTCTCGGGAGGGTGCGTCTTCTCCGCAGGAACGCCCGCTCGGGTCGCTGCTCCCTCTTGAGTTTGTTTCCCCCGGTTGGTTGGTTTTTGTTCTTTATGCTGTGGAGCTGGGTGTGTCCTTGTGTGTTTGGGACATTAGCCTCTTCCCAGACAGACGGTGTGCAGATACGTCCTCCCGTCCTGCGGGCGGCCCTTCATGGCCGTCTCCTCGGCTACGTGGGAGCTTTTTAGTTTGATGTGGTCCCACTTGTTTATTTTTGGCTTTTGTTGTCTTTGTTTTTGGTGTCAGAGTCAAAACATCATCCCCGAGACCGATGTCCGGGAGCTCAGCCCCGGTTCTGGTCCGGGGGTCCCACAGCTTCCGTCTGACGTTCCGGCACCCGACTGGGGAGCTGCGAAGTGCGGTCTGGTCTTCGCGTGCGGCAGCGCCCGCGGACTGGCCCTCTGGTGGCCGAAGCCTCCTCAGCCCCTCTCGGCACACGCCGGAGCGCGGCCTGGGCGGTGGGCGCTGCGGGGGGCAGGGGGGAGCCCGGACAAGGCACCTCGGCTGTGGATGGCCAGAGCCGGCTTCTGGGGAGACGGCGCAGGCGTGACCCACCAGCACATCATCGCCAGGGTAGAACCCTGGGCTCTCGTTTCCTGTCTTCCAGGGGCTGCCCCGCGGCTCACACACCCTCAGCAGCGGGAAGTCGGCGATGCTGTCCTCGAGGATGCTGAGGCCTCACGGGAGAAGAGAGCTGCTGAGCCCCACGGACCCTCGACCCTTCCGGGCCCCGTCCTGCGAGGGTCACACTTCGGCCCTCATGTGGACTTCCTGGGTTTCTGTTCTATAACTAAAAATCCCAGAAAACTGGCTGGTCCAACAGACCCTTCCTGAATCCCCCAGGAGTGAGCAGAGTCGCTGGCGTGGACCCCCCTGTACTCCGTGGCCAGCCCTCTGTGGCCACCTTGCTGCCTGCCCAGTCCCACAGAGAGAACCCAGCGGAGCGGAAGGCAAGGCAGCGCCCCTTCCCCTCGAGGGCGTCAGGTTGAACGGTCGGCCCCAGCTCCACCCCCTGGGGCGCCCTGTGAGAAATGGCCACGATGGGCCCACACACGCCACGCAAGCACAAGAGGCCCGAGATGGGCCAGACACCCCACCGTGGATTCTTCAGGATCGACGCAAGTGCTCTCTGCCCACACCGACTCAACAGCTCCCCAACGGCGGCAGGGCGGAGACAGCTGGGGAAAAAGAGCAGGGGGAGTGAGTCTGCTGATGCTTCCAGAAACCTCACCTGCGCAGCCCCCCTCCCCGCCCTGCCCTTGGGAAACAGGACCGTGCCACAGTCTAGTCACCCCACAGGGCCCTGCCCGGCCT
This sequence comes from Lutra lutra, assembly GCF_902655055.1. Taxonomy (NCBI): domain Eukaryota; kingdom Metazoa; phylum Chordata; class Mammalia; order Carnivora; family Mustelidae; genus Lutra; species Lutra lutra. Next base: position 1,639,159 of record NC_062286.1, read on the forward strand.
CCCGGTTCTTCTGTTTAGAACGAAAACACAAGTGCACTCCAAGGCTCCACTGGGACCTCCTCGACTCACCACCCAACACTTAGCGAGCGTCGAGGGTGTGCCTGGCCCTTACCAGGCTCTGAAAGTGCAGGATCCCATCCCTGACCGCGAGGAGCTTCAGTCCAGAAACAGACACACACTCAGGGGAACCAGGCACCCACAGCGGGGATGGAGAGGGCGCTGGGAGGGTCTGAGGAAAGAGGGAGGGAGAGAAGGACAGAAAGACAGACCGGGGGTGGGTGGAGTGAGATACATAGAGAGAGAGAGACAGACTGAGAGACAGGACAGCTCTGCCTGGGAGGGGCCTGGAGAGAGGAGGTGAGATGAGGTCTGGGGGGAGGCCGGGCCCCGTTCTCAGGTCAGATGTTGCAGGCAGGGTCAGGCAGGGGATCTGGGGCCCTGTCTGGCCAGGAGACGGCTCCTCTGAAAACCATGGGCAGAAGAACCCTGCACTTTGCAGGAAAGGTGAGCAGACAAGGGAATGGAGTGGAGTCCAGAAGCAGGGAGAGCAGAGCCCCAGGACCCAGCAGAGCCACCAGGACCCAGCCTGGAGCAGCATCCCCTGAGCCAGGTCTGCGGTCGGTTACCCTGAAGGCAGGGCTGTGTGGGATGAACACAGACGCTCTGTGCCTTGGGCACTGGGAAGCCACCCTGTCACAAAGCTGTCCCTTAGAGCCTCCGTCATGTCTCCCTTCCCAAACTCCACTTTATTCAGATCTTACGGAGGCCAAGACAGTAGCACGGAGAGAGTAAGGACGGTGGTCCCCCATCTCCATGTGACAAGCCGTGCTAAGTTATCAGGTAAAAAAATCTAAGTATAAAACCTAAGCATCAGAACTATAAAATTCTTACAAAAAAGCACAGGGGTAAATTCCCATGACCTTGAATTTGGTGACGGTCCTTGGCCAGGACAACGAAAGCATAAGCAACAAAAGGGAAAGCAGGTAATTAGACTTGATCGAAATTAAAGACCTGTGTGCTCCAAAGACATTTGAGAGAACAGAAAGACGAACCGCAGGGTGGGGAGGGGGTTTGCAATCACGCGTCCGGAAGGTCTCTAGTTTCCAGATTATACGAAGAGTGTCCACAATTCAACAACAAAACACAAACAACCCAAATAAAGAGATAGGCAAAGGTTTTGAATAAACATCTCTCCAAACAAGAGACACAAACAGCCCATGACCACATGAAAAGATGCTCAATGGGCATAGCTGTCCCTGGAGGTCAGAGCCACGCCGTGGGCTGCCATGAGGGAGGCTGGCAGGTGCCTGATGGAGCCTGGCCAGCAGCGTTGCCCTCTACCCCCTCCCGCCGTGGAGGGAGGTAGTGTGCACTGGCTTGGGGTGCATTAGGTTGATGGAAGCAGCTGTGGGGTCCGAGGGCTCTGGAGGGAGGCAGGAGGGCCTCCGCCCATTATCCTGGACATGGCGTTGGGCACTGATTCACGACAGAGACCGGACAGAGAGTTGGCTTAGCTCCCATCGTCCATTCAGCAGCACTGCCCCCTTGGGGGAGTCTGATTTAAGCTTCCTGGAGGCCCGACGGTGCGTGTGTGCAGAGGAATAAAGGGATATGCCCGTGAGGTGGGAAGACCCTTGGGTACCATCCAGTAAGCCCCCTGGATGGCTGCTCCCGTCCGCAGAGCCGGCAGGCCAGAGCCAGCAGGGAGGACAAGACACAGGCAGCCCACCGGCCCCTCGTCCACGCCACTTCAGGAGCTCTGGGGAAGGTCACGGCGCCATGGGCTGCCTGGTGTCAGTTCCAGTGCAAATGCCCCAGGTCTTCCAGGAAAATGAGAACTCTCTGCAAAGCTAGATTTGCCAAGCAGGACGAGGAGACCAGGTCATGTAGACCAGAGTGTAAGTTCCGCTGGGCCAGGGTGTTCCGTGACTTTTCCACAGATGTGTCCTCAGCCTTAGGACCGCACCGCATGGCAACTGTTCGATAAATATTTGTGAACCAACGAATATGTGAATTTCACACGAGTGTATATGTATGTTACAGTCTGTGTGTGTCTGTGTGTGTGTGTGTCTGGGCTGTGTGTGTGTGTGCGTGTATCAGTGTATGTATGTGTGTGTGTACGCCTGTCTGAGCGTGGTATTTGTGTGTGCTCTGTGTGGGGTATTTCTGTGGTGTGTGTGTACTTGTGTGGGGTATGTGTATGTGTATACGTGTGTGTGCACGTGTACACGTGTGGGGTGTGTGCACATGTACATGTGTGGGTGTGTGTATGTGTGTGCATGTGTGTATGTGTGTGTGCACATGTACACGTGTGGTATGCGTGCCGGTGCATGTGTGGGTATGTGTGTGTGTGTGCACCTGTGCGTGTATGTATGTGTGTGTGAGGTGTGTGTGTGTGCGCGCATGTATGTGTGTGTGTGCACGTGTGTGTATGGGGGTGTTTGCATGTGTGAGGTGTGTGTGCATGTGTGTGCATACATGTGTGCACCCGTGCATGGCTGGGTGTGTACATGTCACTGTGTGTGTGCACACATGGGAGGTTGTGTGTGTGTGTGTGCGTGTGGGGGTGTGTACACATGTGTGCATATGTGTGTGTGCACAAGCCCCCTCCACAGGCTGTCACTGGGAGGCCACGTCCCCATAGTGGGGACCACCCCCAAGGGTGCTGGGCAGGGTGGGCTTCGGTGGTAAGACACGCAGGCCACAGGGAACGCCGCCCGCCGCCTGCTCAGGGGGTAGCACAGGTGAGCCCACTGTCATGGCCACCATGACTGCCAGCACCGCTGGCACTGTGGGGAGCTCCCACGCCCTGTAGGCCACGCACAACTGCACACACTGTGTGCCTGGTCCCCTGCACCCACGCCCTGACGGATCCCAGCACAGCCCGGCCTGCAGTCACCCCGGTACATGGGGTGTGCGACCTGTCCTCCACCCCCAGAATGCCTCCCACCCAGCGCTGCAGTGACAGGGGACAGGCATGTGGCCAGCAGGCTGCGGGGGTGGCGAGGTAGTGTGCTCACCCGGGAGTGCCCGCCGCCCTCTGTCGGCACCTGTGCGTCCAGCACGAGCACAAGGGCCCGGTTCCCAGACCTGGGTGGTCCAGCCGGGCATCGAGCCTCAGAGTCAGCCCCCAGGGAGCACCAGACCTGGCTCTGTGGCTTGGAGACTCGGGGAGGCTCCTGTGCCTTCCTCCTCACCTCCCGTCCTCTGATCATCCCTCTGGGGCTCACTTTTACCTCGTTCTAGGCCAGTAGCACTCTTGAAGGGGAGGGAAAAGATTGCATCCACATCCCTTAAACAACAGGCGCTCCATAATGTGGAGGAGTCAAGCTGTCCCTTACTGCGCGGGTAGGTGTGCCTCGCACATTACATTCGTGAACTCCTTCGTTTCCTTTCTCCCGTTGCCATAGCGATGCTTCAATCAGGGCTGCAGATCCAGGAATAGATCAGGAAACAGGGCTGCGGAGCCATCTTCTCCGGGGGCCCCCGCCAGCGTGGGATGGCCGATCCTCCCGTTCAAACCAGGCACCTGTCAGTGCAGGACGCGGCCTCCACGCTCACAGGTGCGGCCACAGCCACGAAACCGACCTCCGTGGGGACACCCCTCCCCGGCCGGCCCCTGGAGGCGGCCCCCCAGCTGCCAAGAACACTGACCCAGCCTCCCAAAGTCACACAAACACCACCTCATTCCCCTGCCTCAGGCAAGCGCACCAGGCCTCTCTCATGAAAAACCTGGTAACCAAGGCCCCGAGTTCCCACAGGTGAGCCAAAGCCCCCGCCGGCCGAGCAGGGGAGCGGGGCCGCGTGACCACCGGCTGACCCGGCTCTCAGCCTCGCGGCAGCCTGTCCCTGCCCATCTGCCCGCCTCCTCTTCAAGCCCACGCTTCTCCATGAACAAGCGATTGCAGGGCGCGCTGTCGCAGGGCTGCATCTGGAAAGATCCTCATCACTTAGGGACAGAGTGAAGGATGTGCAGGTGACATGGTCCATCCGGGACTGGCACGGAAACAGTCCCGCGAAAGAAACAGAAGGGGCAGGTAGATGACTGACGAAAGCTCAGTGCCGATGGGAGGCAGGTGACGGAGGGGACAGATGCGGGGGGGGATTATTGGGCTGCTCCCTCTTTTGAGTATATGTGAAATTCTTCATAACATGAACTTTAAGAAGTCGGCAACACACCACCTGAAATGACTATCTCCTGGGTTGCTCTGACCATGTTTCAAAGCAGGTGCCGCTCACGTTTACTGAGCATCTACTGTGTGCGGGCTTCGCCGGTGCTGGGCAACACAGACAGCCGAGGAGGGGTCCCCCGACTTCACATCCTTCACAGGGCAGCCCAGAGGGGCGTATCAAAGCGAGAGTGCTTTCATATCAAACAGAATGTCTGATGGAATGTGGCACGCGGTAGCCCGTCTGCTGCCTTTTATTTCGTGGCTTTGGTCAGAATTTAGAAAAGAGGTGGCCTCTGCCGGGGAGTCTTGGGAGGAAGAGACGGGAGCCCACTTGCCAGGAGTCGAGGAGGCGCAGGCTGCCTGAGGGCGGGGGAGGAGCACTGCTCCGCAGGTGCAGAGGGCCAGGGTAACCCACGGGGGCCCTGGGGGGCTTCGAAGGTGCTGGAAGAAAGTTTATCTCCCAGGGAAACGGAAATCAGTCCTCGGGGAAGCAGGAGCTGGTCCTTCAGCGCTGATTCCTAGTGGGGCATTGGTACCCCTCATTACACCCCCAAAACTCCGAGACATGAACGTAGCAAAATGAACAAAATGAAATTTAATGCTCCATATAAAGCCTTATCATTAAGGAAAAAGGAGACAGCACAGACCACCAAGGAAAAAGTAAATTAAGCAACCCCAGATCTCACTGCCCTGGAACTTCTCCCCTCCAAAAATGCTCAAGTGGGCGTGTTTTTACAAAGATGGCCTCGTGGTATCCGCGAATATATTACCTGGTTTTTCCACCTAAACTCACGCATGAATGTATTTCCGTAACACACGTGCACTTCGCACTTCCTTTAGGGTAGGGAAGGAGGGTCACCGGTCCAGTGATGAGGATGGAGCCCGTCCACGTTTGCGTCTCGTGGCCGAAGGAAGCCGATGGGCGTGGCAGGTGGGTTGGAAAGTGTCTGCAAGACCATGCCTCTGGGTCCCCTCAGTGTACACGGGGGAAAGCGAGTCCTGGGCAGGCAGACAGCCACATGACTGTGTCAGGAGAGCCCTGTCCCCACTGGCTGGGGTCCCTCAGCTCAGGAGCGTCACGTGAGTTTGTCCACTTTTGTTTCATGAAGCGTCTGAAAAGCAGCGCTGACGTTGTGTGTCAAGGTATGACTTCCTGTTTTATTTTATTTTATTTTTTTATTTTTTTATTTTTTTTAGATTTTGTGTATTTACTTGACAGACAGAGATCACAAGTAGGCAGCGGGGCAGGAAGAGAGGAGCGGGGGATGCAGGCTCCCTGCCGAGCAGAGAGCCCGATGCGGGGCTCAATCCCAGGACCCTGGGATCATGACCTGAGCTGAAGGCAGAGGCTTTAGCCCACTGAGCCACCCAGGCGCCCTGAGACTTCCTGTTTTAGAAGCTCGTGGTCCCTCAGCTACAAACAGCATCTTGAATTCTCCCTTTGAAGCAGGCCAGGAACACACGTACTTAGGTACTAAGTGACCCCAGCTACTCAGACAGGCTCCGTTCATGAAGACACAGAGTTTCCGGGGAGAAGGGTCTGGTACAGTGTCTTACTTTGGAGGCACAGATAGCCTTATGAACTTGCCCAGGACACAGCTGCGTCGGCACAGAACCGAGAAGCCCGGCTGCCCAACGAACGCGTGGTGTGCCCAGGACCTTTGTCCCCGGGCACCGCCCCCCGCCCCCCAGAAAGCATCACAGGCGGTGGTCCTGACTCCATCTCTTCCAAACATCTTCCAGCCGCCTGCGAGCCCCTCTCCAGCCTGCCAGCGAGGCACAGCCCCGCGGTAACCACTGGCGGTGGCGGTCGTCGGGACCAACCTCGCCTTCCCTGCACGCTGTCTCCGGGCGCCGGGGGCTCCGTCACTTGAGCGCCGGGCTCTTGACTCTCCTCTCAGGAGAGAAGCTGTCCTTCTTCACGAGACGTGGTTCAGGCCCTCAAGCCATGTTTCACCACTCAAAGGAATCAGCCAAGAACCCTGCACAAGTGTCGAACTCCTGTCCCTAACGATCCCTTCTGAGATAAGGAGTGTGGTTGTCCGTCCAGATCCTTTCCTTTGGGGAATGCCCCTCCCCTGGTCTAGAATGATCCTGCCCCATTCATTTTGTTCAAGTGTAGTCTCCTGGACCCAGGCCGCTCCACACCCCCCCACCCCAGGCCACACGTGACCCAAATCAGGTCAAGAAGAGCCTCTCAGACGGTGGCCAGAACTGGACTGGAAAGTTGCCTCCCATCCCCGAGTGATGTTTGCGAGCCCACGGCCTTCTGGCCACCGCGCGGCAGGTCCCAATTAAGAAGGAAGCCCCACAGAGGTGAGCAGATCCTGGGCGGGGCACGGGGGTGTGCGGGGGCAGCGTGCAAGGACAACGTCAGGTGTGGCCCGTGCCTGTCACTCTCAGATAGTCAGATGAGACAGGGAAAGCCAACTGGCAGAGCGTTCCTACAAGTTCCTACAAGTTCAGGGGCTTAGTGCTGCAAATAAACCACACGTTATCAGAAAGATCCGTGTCTTCCAGGAGCCAACACCTGGAAAATTAGCAGCTTGTGCCGACAACATCCTTTACTACGTCCCAAATATCAACAGGGTGATGGTTTCTGCGAAGTAAAGCAGTGAGGGCAGCCTTGGGTAGGGTTTGGGTATGCTTTCCCACGAGGGTTTCAGAACAGCCCTGGTGTTCAAGTGAACCTTGAAGTATCCACACGAAGGTCACCGGCGAGAACTGGTCTGCCTTTTCCTCTCTGTCACCCAGGGTAATGTGTTCTGAAGCTGACGGTCTTAGTGCTAGGAATTCACAACTAAGACAGCGGAGGCGGAAGAGCCACCTTGGAGAGGGCGAGGGAGGCAGAGCCCCAGAAGCTTTGCCAGACCGATTCCAGAAGCTTCCCCATGACGCCTTCTCTGTCCCCAGCCAAGTGCATGGACATTCTTCTCCCTATTCCCATAACCTCAAAACTTTCACAAGGTTCTCGTATTTGCAACTTTGCGTTTGTACTATTTCTGTAGGATTAGTGTTTGCTGGAACCCCCCCATCCACTAGCGCTGGATGCATAAGCCCCTGGGAGGGAGGGGGAGAGACTCCATATGCAACGAACACTGGCATTTATGTAAATAAAAATGTATTTTCAACAAAATCCCTAGTCCCAGTACCGACACACATGGCAGAACATGCCTGTGATTCTCGAGAGAATAATCTACCTTCAGAAAATGGATCGGGTGTGTCCTGGGTCACTAGGCGGTACTGGCACCTGGCGGAGACACGTGTCTTAGAGGCTGCACCCCTGTGCTGTCACCTAAACACCGGCTCAACGGCAAGTGCCTCCTGGGAGCGCTGAGAAACAGAATGAATCCAGGGCAGTCAGGCGGGTCAGGCTCTCCTGTGATGAGCTGCTCCTCCGAACAAGCTCTCAGCAAAGGGCCTGGTGCCTTCGTTTGTCACCAGATGCCACCAGTTTTGTAGCTGGTGCTCAAGTGGGGCCTTTAGGGGATGAGCAGGGGTACCCGTCCATTTAAGTTCATGAAACAATTCCATCAGAGCCGGAGGGCGTGATACTAGCCCCGGGCCGTCAGGACTGAGCAGAAGCAGGTCTACCCTGGACCGGGCACAGGGAAGAGGGCCGGCTCGGGCACCACTGCCCTTCCCCTGGCCAGAGGAGGCTGGCAGGTGGGGACCAGACACAGGTCATCTCTGCCCTTCATGAGCTCTCGTTAGTCACAGCGATGTCTTTGATGTAAGGGGGAGGAACAAACCATTTCTTGTTAAGCATTAGTATTTAGTTAATGCATTTCTTCTACTCATGACATCTGAGGGAGATGCAGAGGGAGAAGAGTTAAAAATCATCCTAATAAAACTTGTCTCTTGTGCTGAAAGAGCAGGAACCACAGATGAGGTTTCTTTCCTCGGGTGCCCAGACGAGGCCCTGAGAGCAGGAGCCTCACTGCAGGATCGCTCGTGAACCAACAGTAGAGCAAGAGTCTTGCCATCGACATTTTCAAAAATAAGACTTACGATGTCTACTGTTTACATACGAGGGAGGGGCTGATGTCTCGAGGTCTGTGCTCATCACAGGATATCCAGGGACCTTCTGGGGTCCCAGGCACTGTCCTGGCATGGGGTGGCCAGTGGGACTCAGGAGCAGTCAGCAGGAGGCAGACAGTCCTCAGGGACATGGACACTATCCCCTTGCTGATGGTCAGCGCCATAAAGGAAATGGAAGGGGAAGCAGAGTGACGGTGACATACGGCGGTCTGGCATCTGTGGCTTGGAGGACAGGTCATTTGTCCCCTGCCTCAGGGGACAGATGTTTGTGTAGACAATAAACCCCAAGGCCATTGGCTGCATTTCTGCCACTTGAGTTGAGGGTAAGGACCCCCCACCGCCCACAGGCAACCCCTGTCCCAGGCCAGGCTTATCGCAGCCAACGTCAGTCCCCGGACAAGGGAGAGTGGGGGCAGCCCGTCCCCCCACAGGGCTCACTCCTCTGACCACCCCGTTTCCACACACTCCCCGTCCCCAGTGTCCAGGCGCTTTCGAGACATTTCACAACCCTCTGGGCATCAGGCTGAAGGGCGGCATGACGGGAAGGAGGAAAACAGTCATCCCAGGGCGGGAAGGGCAGCCCGAGCTCGGGGAGGAGTGCAAGGAGGGCACCTCCGTGGAGCAGAGTCCCACAAGTGCGCTCAGACCCCACAAACAATTCTGGCGCATGCAGCACCCCCTTTCCTTTGTCATAAGGCTTTGCTCCAGACGCATGGTATCAGGTATCTGCTGCCTTTTTGCTGCTCCCTAACAGCCCGCCCAAACTCAGCAGCCTCAGTGAAAACCACGGGCTCCTTCTCACAATCTCTGTGTCCCTGGGGCGGCTCTGCTGGTCTCAGCTGGTCTTGACCCTGCTCCGGGGACCCCTGCCGGGACTTGCCTGGTCTCAGCCCCGCCAAGAGGACTCCACTCCCCCCAGCAAGCTACCCAGACATGGGCACGTGGCAGTGACCAAGGTCCAAAGGAAGAGCAGACGTATCTGTGGGCATCAAATGCTCCGTCCCATTGGCAAAGCAGGTCGGCTGGGGGGCGGGGGGCAAGCTCGTGTCAGAGGAGGACGAGATGACCAGAGGGCATGGCTCCAGGGAGTTTGGGGAAGTGAAGGCCATCCATGCAACGCTCACAGGTCATACAGGGAACAACCACACCAGAGTAACAGGGTCATAGATCTGGCACCAAAGATGACCCTCTATGCCATTCCTGTACAAGCCATCAGGCACTTCCTGTGCAGGAAAAGGGCCTGGGGGGCCATACACCACTAAAGGAGGCAGGAGGGAAAGGGATAGTCCAAAGGAGGAAAGTTTATCAGAGAGAAGACCAAGAGTAGGTGTTCCTGAGTGTCTGGGGCGTGGCTTACCTGCAGAAGCAATGTTACCTGTACCCGGCCAGCCTGCCTTCCTACACGGCACTACACACAGGAAATGCCAGTGTGCACACACAGCCATACTGTTTACACGCATATAGCTTAACTGATAAGAATACATGCTTTGGAGTCAGGCTGTGGGTTTGAATCACTTTGGCCCATTTATTTAACCTTCCCTGCACTTCGCATTCCTCATCTGTATATTGGGGATAAGAATCTACCTGTCTCAAAAGGTTATGACAAAACTGATATATGACGTTAAACGTTGAACACGTAGAGTTAGCAAATGCTGACTATTTTCATTTCATCATGACTTTGATCATGATGATGATGGTGGTGGTGATGGTGATGGTGGTGATGGTGATGGTGGTGATGGTGGTGATGGTGGTGGTGATGGTGGTGATGGTAGTGGTGGTGGTGATGATGGTGATGATGATGATAGTAGTATGATGGTGATGGTGATGATGATGGTGGTGGTGATGGTGATGGTAGTGATGGTGGTGGTGATGATGGTGATGATGGTGGTGGTGTGATGGTGATGATGGTGGTGATGGTGATGGTGGTGATGATGACGGTAGTGATGGTGGTGGTGATGGTGATGATGGTGGTGATGGTGGTGATGGTGATGGTGGTGATGATGGTGATGGTGGTGGTGGTGATGGTGATGATGGTGTTGTGATGGTGATGATGGTGGTGATAGTGGTATGGTGGTGATGATGGTGATGGTGGTGGTGATGGTGATGATGGTGGTGGTGGTGGTGGTGGTGATGGTAGTGATGGTGGTGATGGTGATGGTGATGATGTTGATGATGATGATGATGGTGTGATGGTGATGGTGGTGGTGGTGATGGTGGTGATGATGATGATGGTGGTGGTGATTGTGATGATGGTGGTGATGGTGATGATGGTGCTGAGGACAGCGATGACGGTGGTGATGATGGGGACAGCGATGACAGTGATGGTGATGATGATGCTCATTGTTGTCATAGTGATAGTGAAGGTGTACTCATGATCATCATAGTGATGGTGGTGATGATATTGGCATGTGACTTCTCACTCTTCAACTCCCTTACCCCTTGCCTCCACTTTTCTCAGTTGTTTGCTCTAATTACAATTCTTAAATTGTTGGTATATGCTTTCTAAACAAGAATGGATGCACACCTTTTTTTTTTTTGTCAGTGGGAGTGAAATACCACTAATTAATGAGCAAGAGATCCAAAAATGCTCATCTTTTCATCCAATGTAAAAGATATTAAAATATCATCTCAGCAGAGTGGCTCACCCAGCAATCCCAAATTAGAGATACGGGGCTTGGAAGATACAAACTGCCAGGTTTTTTGATTCTGCACACGGTGAATTATTTTAAGGATAATCATATATAGATCCAAGGTATCAAAAATGGAAAAGATGAACTGCATTACCCATGATCACAAACAATGGGCAAGCTTTATGAGCATTTCCACAGTTGCCTTCCTTATAATAGAATGGAACAGGCATGGTGCTCATATCTCAACACACGGCTTGACAAATACGACACACGTGGAAGGACTTCACATTTCTGACAACCTCCCATTGTTAACGGTTTAGTTTCTATGGAATGTTCAAGGGCAGTAACTAATATTTTACTTTGTCACCTTCCTGTCCTGCCGTTTATCCTGGGAACTGGTTTCAGAGAAAATGACACACTGTCATTTCTGAATCATGGAGACGAAACTTAGGCCACTAGAACCTGCGGGTCCAGCCATGGAAATCACATGACCGTGGGAACACCTAAATGGTCCTCATCACCATCACCACCACCACCTGGGGTCTGTCCAGGCTCTGAAAGAAGTAAAAGTTGGGGTCGGCATTCAACAAACGCGGAAGCCAGCCTCTTCAGCAGCTATTGGGAGAGCCAAATGGAGTGAAACCCCACTGTGCCCCCCAGAGGCTCCTAACCTGAAGAGGAAGGCAGGCTTGGCCAGTCGACAACAGTGCAAAGGACCCAGCAGGGTGCAGGGCCATCCCCAGCAGCAGGAAGGCACAGGCTTGTGCTCCACTCGGGACCATCGGGGACCATTGGCCCCACTGAGACTTGCTCAGCACAAAGCAGAGGCTCCGGGACCACAGGCTCTGGGGTTCCAAACACAGAAGGAACAGGCCGCATTATAGGGCAAAACTGGCCAGCTAGTAGAGAACCTGATTTCCCCACTAACCTCCTAGATCTGTCTTCTCAGAGGAGTAAAAATAAGCATCTTCTAAAAAAAGCAAACAACAATGTCTAGAAGAGTCTTGATTTTATTGGTCGGGATCCCAGCAAAAACTGACTGGCATATTCCAAAGGGGAGATTAAGAGGAGCTCATCAAAGGCACTGCTTACAACTGTGTGGGTTATGGGACTACAGAGCTCAAGGAAAGAAAACAGGACAAGGAAACACGAGGGGCTAGTATCTGTGTCCCCAGGCCCAGGGGAGAATAGAGGAGGCAGTTACCAGCTTGTAGGCTGCCCAGTGAGAGTTGGGACCCTCTAGGGCCCAGCCTGGCTGGGAAGGAGCTGGGAGGACAGGTGCCTGCCTCTCTCTTCCTGCTTGGGACCACCCCGCCCCTGCAAGGCGAGGAAGGGGCCAGACAGGTGCAGCCCTTCCCGGCCGCCCCAGCACAGAGCCCGGTGAGGACATACGGCAGCGCTGAGGGGAACAAAGGAAGTTCCACCCATGGATAAAGGATGAAGTCTTAAAAGTCTGAGTCTTTCCACTGTGCCCAACACTGAGCTTGGTTATGGGGGCATGGAAAGTAACCGGAAAGGATTTCTTGGCCTCAAGGAGTCTCAAGGAGCCTACAGCCCAGTAGTGGAGGGCGTGCGCGTGAGAGCCAGCCTGTACCAAGTTCCCACCACGCGCTCACTGCTGTCCTGACGGGGATGTGTGTAAAGAGGGCACCCGGATGACAGAGCTGGCTGCCGTCAGCCACCTGCCTCCAGACCGGCCGGCTCAGAGCTATAGCTCATCTCCCTCGCCTTCCAGAGACGGGACAACCAGGCCATTTCTCCCATGGGCCCGTACGCGCGCGGGTGTGCTTTGCGGAGGGTATCGCAGAGAATATTGAGATCGTTTAATTACTTTCCACGAATAATTGCAAGCGTCCTCAGACCAGGTAGCTTTATTGGCTTGACATTTATTTGCTAAAATATTTAAATGAGCCAAAAAGACCGATAAGGAGCTGAAAGGCGTCAGGTCCGCGACTTTGATCTCTCCAGCTCTTCCTTACCACCCGTCTGGGGAAAAACAAATTCTTTCCTTCACTTCCCTTTTAGGAAGGAACATCATGAATGAGAAGCTGCAATGGGGAGGGGAGAGGCCGGCGAGGCCCCGTGAGGGGAGGCAGGGCAGCAGCGCGTGGAGGTGGGGGTCCGCCCCCAGAGCCTGTGGGGAGGACAAGCCAGATTTGGGTTAAATCAACCTAAAGAAGGGTGAAATTATCTCTGAAGTGGTTTTTATCTTTTCCTAAAGAAGTCCTCCAGAGAGACACTCTTTATGTCAGATGGTTTTCTGTGTGCTGGGTCCTACCTGCCGGCTCTCCCCGGGTTTACGTCCACTCTTTGTGGGCAGAGGGGACAGGGACACAGCCATCCCAGAAAGGACAGTGCAGAAGCATGAGGGACTGGTGAACAAGTAAGATATGGTGTCCTGTAACGATGACACCCACTAATGCAATCTGGGAGAACAAAGGATAATTAGGTTAGAAAAAAACACATCTTTCCCAGGCTTTTTTTATATTAACCCAAACTCTTACATTAGTTGACTATAAGGACAGTTGGATCCCAAGGCAAGCAAGCCATTTGTCACTGCAGGAATAATTTTTCTTGAGGACATTTAAAGCAATTTTCAAAAAGTAATAAAGGATTGAAAGGGGGATTGTTGGGTCAGAAATCAGACTTTTCAGAAAATGCGTCACGTCTCCATTTCTTTACATTGGAGCACCGAGCGGATCAGCAGTGAGCCCACCTACGTGTCGGCATTGCTGTTGTGGGAACTCTGCGCCCGTGCAGCTGCGTCAGGAGACAAAGTCCTTGCAGAGGGGCTCGTGTGGGTCCGGCGGTCGCATCCTGTCCTGCTGACACCCGTTGACAACAAGAGAGCAGCCGACGCACCTGACAGCCCTGAGGGGTCGCGCCAGGACGGCCTCGCTGGAAGACCCGGCCCTGAACGGGTGCCCTGCGACCTCCTGAGGAATGATGTGCTCTGCACCGCTGGCCACGCGGGTGCAGGGGGACCGGGACCGCGATCCGAGGGACGCCGCAGGTGATCAGTGGCTGATTCCTGGGAGACACAAACAGGCCAAGGCTGCTGTTCTGTGAACCGTGTGGTAGAGAGCGCAGACCATTCCCTGCTCTCCGTGCACTGTGACCAACCCTTTTCATGGACAAGGAAGGCAGGACGGCTCAGGAAAGTCAGACGCTGGACGGGGTGACCCACAGCCGGGTGAAGAGTGGGGCAGACCTCTGGACCCAGCCGCAGAGCCTGCGTGCTGTGAAATCCGGCGGGCTGTCAGCTTCTCTATGCCTGCCTGCCCCACGGGAGATGGGAGTAAGGACATGGGGCCTGCAGGGTGGCTGGGAGAGCGAGCTGAGGGGCTGCATGTCAGGTGGTGCCTGTCAGGTGGGCTCAGGCTTGAATTCAATTATGCGGCTTCCAGGAAATATCTCAGTCCTCTACCTCCCGCGAAATGCTTGGGTGAGGTACGCGTGAACGTACTAACCCAGAGCAGGCACTAGACAGAGGCTGGTTCCCCCTCACCGGCCCCTGGAGAGCCATCTTTTCAGGTCTCCCTGCAGTGACGGGATACACGCTGGATCAAACACGTAGTGGTCTGGGTTTGCTGCGGGCTCTGCTGTCACTGGCTAGGAAAGTGTCCTTAGACATGACTGAGGAGCCCTGAGCCTCTGTCTTTGCATCACCCCGATGACGGGACTAGAAGGAGGGATCTCCACAGAATTTCCAGATGTCAGAGATGTTCCAATTCCCTGCGATCAGATGGGAACTTCCGATTCCCTGCAATCAGACGGGAATCTCTGATTCTGTGCAATTAGAGAGGAACTTACGATCCTGGGTGATCAGACAGAATCTGATTCTGTGTGATCAACAGAAACCTCCAATACTGTGTGACCAGACGGGAACCTCCGATACTGTGCGACCAGATGGGAAATTTGTATGAGCAAACCTCCCTCTTTCTTCCACCTCAGTACTCCTTGGGAAGACCAGAGGCTGCCTGTGGAATCCAGCTACATCCCCTACCGCCTGACGATGCAGGCATCTATACCAGATGTGGCCCTGAAGTCCGTTTTGGGAGCAAAAATGGTTGAGTCACCCCTAAGGCTCAGCCCCACGAACAGTTTAAAGTGCTTTAGGAACAGGAATGGGATAGTCTGCTGCAAAACCTCAGGCACCATCTGCCAGATTCCAGCCCTACATCCTAGAACAGCTGGCCACCAAGGAACCCACTCAAACTCACATAAGACTAAAACACGCAACTTTGGGGTCTCAAATCCCCGGAAGCCAAGACCAGAAGATCTTCCCCAGAAGGTCCCGTGGCGGGTTGGAGAGGGCCCGCCGATCTCACAGACAGGGCTGCGTGAGGCAGGCAGCTGGCTTGGTCAGGCCTGGCCAGATCTGTCTCCAGGAGAAAGGCCAGGATGGCAGCACGGGGCTGGAGGGGAGGGCGGGCTCTCAGTCCAAACACTCAACCCTAGACAACACCAGCTAACAGGCAAAGAGCATTGAGGAAGGGAATAAACTTCACTGACCCTCTTTGAGGTGAGAAGCACCTGGGCAAGTCCTTTCCATCTACGATATGATTCGACTCTTGTGTTATCCTCAGAATAAGCATTAATGCCCCCATTTGACAGATAAGAAAACCGAGACTCTGTTAAGGGACTTCCTGGGGTCACTAGCAGTTAGTGAGCTCAGTGAGCAAAGGCTGGGATGCACGCCAGCACCCATGTCCCACTCAAGTTCATCTCTGCTACACTCCCAGCCAACCCCACTGCCCGGGTAACTGGTTTTCTATTAGGGATTCCTAAAAACTTAAGAACCTGTGGGTCCCTCCAGCAAACTTTATCTCACCAGAAAAACACTGATCAGGCACTGTCCCCATAAAACAGGAACAGGCTTGCGCCAGCCAGGGAGCCTTTTTGAACAAAGGGCACCACAAACTGTCCTATGCACCTGGAGGGAGGGGGCAGGGCCCCGAAGGAGGGCCCAGGAGATGCGGATTCCAGTTCCGTGGCCACAGCTGTGGCTGGGGGCAAGTTGCCGGACGGTCCCCCGCACGCCGGTCCAGCCACGTCCAGGACACCTGTGGGTGTCCCACAGGAGCTACGCAGAAGAGCGGCCTCTCCACAAAACCAGCTGCTTATCAGGTGCTTTGTGAGAACGAAATTTAACTGTGAATTTACTCATTCCGGCCCATGAATATCCATAGTTCCCCAGAAATCACTGTTCCGTTCACTCAACGAGGCAGCGAGACACGATCCGTTCAGTGACTCGAGACTGCGGGGTTAACAGTAATGTTGGGGGCTGACATGTCCGATGTCCAGAACGCCTCAGTGTGGGCACAAGGGGCCCTCTGGTGTGGGCCTGTCGTGAACAGTGTGGCTGCGTCCCCCCTGGTGCTGGTGTTAAGGGCTGTGGTCTTTGGCAGGTGCCTGAGTATAGATGGGGTCACGAGGATGGGGCCCGTGGTGGGAACAGCACCCCATGACAGGAGGGAAGCTAGCACTCCTCTTGCCATGCAAGGACGCAGGGAGAAGGCGGCCATCTGTCAGCCAGGGACAGGGCCCTCGCCACAGACCGAGTCTGCACCTGGTCTGGGAACTACTGGCCTCTGGAACTGGAAGAAATGAATACATGTGGCTTAAACCCAGTCTAGTCTCCCTATGACAGCAGCTGAGCTACGATGAGGCCCACCCTGCCTTTTTGCCTGAACTTTCCCTGGGACGGCGGCCCACTCAGGCCCCCAGCCACCCTGACTCGCCCAGCTCCTCCTCCCACCAGGCCCGCCCACCCTTGCTCACCTCCTCACCCCAAGACGTACCTCCTACCTATGAAATGCCCACCCTCATGCAGCTGGGTCCGCAGACCTGCCACAGACCTGCCACAGACCTGCCACTGCTGCCTTGAACCCACGGCCTCAGTGAGCCAGGGGCCCAGCAAACACCCCAGGGAGGAACGCAGGACCAGGAGAGAGTGAGAATCCAGAAGTGTATGTTCAGGTCACGGGGGGCAGCCAACGGCCCACGCCCCGGCCAGTCCATATGGCCCAGCAGCCAACACACTTGAAATCGTGAAGAGCAGATTACTTGACACCAAGGAAAAGGTTTTTAAAAATATATGAATGATGGGGATGCCTGGATGGCTCGGTCAGTTAAGCATCTGCCCTTGGCTCGGGTCGCGATCTTAGGGTCCTGGGACTGAGCCCCGTGTGGGGCTCCCTGCTCAGCGGGGAGTCTGCTTCACCCTCTCCCCCTCCCCCTCCCCCAATCTCTCTCTCATTCTCTTAAATAAATAATAATAAAAACATTTAAATATATACATTTAAATGTTTATATATATATGTATTAATGTAGCCAACAGCACGTTAAGAGAGAAATACCTATTTTATTTCTATTTCTGTGTATTCTGAATGTGTCCGCCTGTGTGCATGTGCATGTGCGTGCGTGTGTGTGTTTTGGGGGGAGATGAGCAGACGCCCAGAAGCGCGCGCGCTCGGCGTCCGGAAGCCCGACCCCGGGAGCTGGAAGCAGTTCATACCCACCGCTGGGCGCCACTAGGATGGTTTATTCCTAAATTCTTCTGTTGGCTTGTCTCTATTTTCTAAACAGACAATAA
The DNA here is from genome assembly GCF_902655055.1 of Lutra lutra. Lineage (NCBI taxonomy): Eukaryota > Metazoa > Chordata > Mammalia > Carnivora > Mustelidae > Lutra > Lutra lutra. The sequence continues at coordinate 1,656,600 of NC_062286.1, forward strand.
AGATATGTATTGCTTCTATAATTCAGTCTTTAAAGAGTAGATTCTATTTATTTATTTTTTGGCTTAACAGAAGGTAGAAGGAATCAGGGAAAAGGAGAATTACAAAACCAGACCTCTCCCATTTCTCCGCAGCGGGCCGGACCCAAGCGTCCGCACACCTCCAGCTCCCGATCTGTTCTCACGGGGTCCGACCCATGGGCGTGGGCCAGGCCGTGCCCCCATTGGGCCAGGATCACTGGCACCTCCTGGCCTCTCCCCACTCCACTCCCCCTGGAGCTGACAGGAGGGCACTCAGGACCCGCGGAGCTGCGCTCACTAGGGGCCACTGCCTCCCCCACTGCGGGACTCGAAAGCTTACATGGCCCGTCCCTACCCTTATTTTCTGACACCTGAAAGCTTCAAATGTGCACACATTTTCTTCCTATTTCCTCCAAAAAGGCCTCTCTGAGTTTCCCAAGACCTGCACTGAAAAAGAACATCAGTAACAAGAACCAAGCGTTCCCACCAGCGTGCCGTCATCCCAGCGGCAGAGCCAGAGCGGGTCATCGGGGAGCCTCGGGATCTGCAGAGCTGGCCTCCCCCCGGCCAGCTGCAGCGGGCCACGTGCAACTGATTCAGGGCCTTGACACCCCGGTTTCCCCATGTGTCCAGTGCGAGATGGTCCCCACCTCGAGGGGTGGCTGAAACGATATATCTCACGTATATGAGATAATGTAGGAGCGCCCAACGCAAGGCGTCTGGCACAGGACAACCCTGCAGCCCTTGCGAACGACCCTCTGCGGCTTCCTTCCCAAACGCCCGGCTTCGTTCTCCCCATCTGTCCGAGGTGGCTGCTGCGTCAGCCTCCTGCCTTGAGGGTTTTCAATGGGAACTCCAGACTGTCCAGGAGACTGTGTGAGTCTCCCGTGCCTCGGACGTGAGATCCTGCAGCGGGCGGGGGTTCCCCCCGCGGTAATATTTAAATGGATAACCATATTCTAGCCACTCGGGAAAGAAACAATTTAAGATAAGTCTTCGAGGAATTTTCTCTAAATGGAAAGGAGCTTTTCCCAGACCACACATCTCTGTGAGCGTCGACAGCCCGCTGCTCATGAGGAGGAGCCGAGGGCTGGCCCCAGGACGGGAATCGAGTCAAGCCACACGGAAGCCCCCGTGCTGGGGGATGCGTCCGTGCCAGAAAGCTACCACGGACGTACCGAACGGGACGCACAGGACCCACGTTTTCGGTTCCTGCGAACGCTGTGTATGTCCGCAGTTCCCTTGAGATTAGAATTTCCAGACTGAAAGCTACGCAGACGAATTTGCCAGTCCTAGGGCTGCTCTCCTCACGTGGACCAGCAGGTACGGAGCAGAATGGAGAAGAGAGCAGAGTTCCTGTGTGTAGTGATCGTTACCCGATTTCCAGGCTCCACGGAATAACTGGGTTTTTTAGCGACAGAAAGGTCTCATCCCACTCCTTCGCTCAGTAACCACTAGTGAGCGCCTTCCGCGTGCCCCGGCCTGCTCAGGACCTCTTGCATCGCCCTCCAAGCCGGGACCCTGGCACTCGGAGGGCCCAGGGAGCGCTCAAGATGTCACGAGAGAGCCCTGGACGCACTCACGCCTCAGCTCCCAGAGTCTGAGTGGTGTTCGCTGAAAATGCAGGACAGTTAAAATGCAGACTTGTCCCAGGGGTGTGTGGCTATCAAGGATTCAAACCTGGGTCCCTGTGCCCCCAAGCTGCTGCTGTCCCCATCACATGGCTCTGGTCCCTTCAAGGGTGAGACAAAGGGCATGCAGCCCCCGCCAGCTGTCTGTCAGTGCGGCCAACTGGCCCCACGCATGGAGGGCTCACGGGCTGAATGACTGCGACGACAGTGTGAACGCCCATCACGGACCTAGGAGAACACTGCAAGATTTGTTTTTTGTTTTTTTTTTAACTGATGGCAGATGAAAGAAAGTGAATATGTGAAAGATCAAAACCGTAAACTACCTTCCAGGTCACACAGTCCAGCCCTCCCACTGCACAGTGCGGGGACAGAACCCGCAAGGCAGCCGGGGGCTGGCTACCTGATTTCGGCACTTTGCCACACTGGGCCTGATAGTTCTTTGTTGTGGGACTTCCCTGTGCACGGTAGGATGTTCAAATAGTGCCCCCACCCAGCGGTGACAAGCAGAGATGTCTTCAGACGTTGCTAGGTCCCCCGGGCACAGAATCACCTGCAGCTGAGACCCTGGGTCACCGACACAGCTGCCCGACCGCAGTGAGCGGGGCCTCAGGGCTCCAGTCTGGAATGCCAGGTTTCAAACGGGGCTGGTCTAGCATCTATAAAAATCTCCTACAAATCAACAAAGCAACCACAAAATCTCATTAAAAATGGGCAGAAGAGGGGCGCCTGGGTGGCTCAGTGGGTTAAGCCTCTGCCTTCAGCTCAGGTCATGATCCCAGGGTCCTGGGATTGAGCCCCGCATCGGGCTCTCTGCTCAGCAGGAAGCCTGCTTCCTCCTCTCTCTCTCTGCCTGCCTCTCTGCCTACTTGTGATCTCTCTCTCTGTGTCGAATAAATAAATAAAATATTTTTTAAAAATGGGCAGAAGACTTGAGCAGAGATTTCTCCAATGAAGAAATACAGATGGACAATAAGGTCACGAAAAAGCACTCAACATCCCTCATCACTAGGCAATGCAAATGCCTGGGACAATGAGATGCCCCCACACCCATTCGGAAGGCTCCTATCCAAAGAAGGAGAGGAAGGGAAAGAAAAGAGGGAGGGAGGGAGGGTGGGAGGGAGGGAGGTTTGGTTGGCAAGGATCTAGAGAAAATGCACTATTGTTAAGAATGTAAAATTGTTCAGGGGCGCCTGGGTGGCTCAGTGGGTTAATCCTCTGCCTTTGGCTCTGGTCACAATCTCAGGGTCCTGGGATCGAGCCCCACATCAGGGTCTCTACTCAGCAGGGAGCCTACTTCCTTCTCTCTCTCTGCCTGCCTCTCTGCCTACTTGTGATCTCTGTCAAATAAATAAATAAAATCTTTTTTAAAAAAAGAATGTAAAATGGTTCAGACAGTGTAACAAACAATATGTCCGTTCCTCAAAAAATTAAAAAGAGAAGCACTAGATGTCCAGCAACCCCACTTGAGGGTCTGTGCCCAGAAGGACTGAAAACAGGGTCTCAGAGAGATCTGTCCACCCATGTTCACAGCAGTGTCACTCACAACACGCAAAAGGTGGGCACACACCAGTGTCACCAGCAAGTCGCTGGATGAGCACCGTGCGGCCGCCCACACAGCACTGCTCAGCCTCTGAAAGGAACGCTCTGACCTGAATGAAGCTTGGGGACGTGATACTGAGATAATCCACTCGCAGAAAGACAATGTGTGTCGTTCCACTCACACAAGGTCCCTGGAGTGGTCAGATCCACAGGGACACAAAGTCGAACAGAGGTTGCCGGGGGTGCGGGGCCGGGGATGGGGAGCCGCTGCTTCACGGGATGGAGCTTCCATTCTGCAGGATGGAAGGTTCTGGAGATGGTTGTGCAACAGCGCTCATGCCTTGTGCGGCCGAACCGTGCACCGGAAAAGTGGGTAAGATGGTGAGTCTCTGCGGCATTTTACCACGGTTGAAAATAAAATGAGAAGCAGGGTTGGAGGCGATGTCATGGGAGACAGAAAGCCGTTTTTGTCTTCCCTTTCCCATTCCTGGGCAGCCAGCAGGATTTCAAATAGCCACCCCGTGAGCCGCCCAGCGGTCCCACTCCACCCCCCACTGCTCATGACACACTGCTCTTTCCTGCAAAGCTCTGGGAGGAAACACCGATGATGGACAATATGTAGGGAACTAGGGATCTTCAAAACATGACTGATTTATTGGGTATTTCGTAAATCTTAAGCATCAACAGGCAGGACAAAGCTTCTGGACAAGAAAATTTTAAAATACAACAAAGAAAAATGAAAAGCTCTTCTCCTGAGTCTACAGCCTCTGAGAAGAAGCAGAAACAGCAGAACTGGTAGGAGATTTTAATGTTTCTGCTTCTAGTATCATTTTGAAATTTTCATTCCCATGGGATGATCATGCTGGTGTTTCTAGAAGTGTGAGCCTCGGCCAACCCCCCAGCATCACCTGGGAACCTGTAAGAGATGTGAATTCTCAAGCACGACCCTTGACCTACCAAATCCCAATCTCTAGGTGTGGGGCCCAGAGTCTCTACTTCAATAAGGCCTCAAGGGGATCCTAAATTTTGAGAACCATTAAAATGCCAACTAGAAAATCTCCTAAGATTCTTCCAGCCAAATAGTTTCTTACTGTGCTCTAGGTGGATACTAAGGGCCAAAAAAGCTTTAAAAAAAACAAACAGAGGGGCGCCTGGGTGGCTCAGTGGGTTAAGCCTCTGCCTTCAGCTCAGGTCATGATCCCAGGGTCCTGGGATTGAGCCCCGCATCAGGCTCTCTGCTCAGTGGGGAGTCTGCTTCCTCTTCTCTCTCTCTGCCTACTTGTGATCTCTGTCTGTCAAATAAATAAATAAATAATAAATAAATAAATAAATAAAATCTTTTAAAAAAAAAAGTGTGTGCACATTTAAAAAAAAAAAAAAAACAAACAAACAAAAAACAGAGGCAACATGAAACACCGGACAGTCACAAGAAAGACCATGGGTAATTGTTATCCCAGATGTCAACTCACACTCTTTAACGCTCACGTGCAAAGGCAGGCTTCGTGAGTTCTCCTGTGCTCGAGGAGAGCTGTGCTGGCTTAGCACTCCTCCGGACGTTCAGAGAGCGGAGACAGGCCTGCTTTCCGTCGGCTAAGGTCCATTTCATTTGCAAGGCCACCGGGAAGAGTGCTGCTGCGAGCGGGGTGCACCTGTGGAACGCCTAGAACAGGCACCTGACAAGCACCTGCTGTCAGGAGCCACAGCATCCCCACCAGGAGCTTTGTGGGGTGTACGGTCCCAGGGGCCACATTACTCCCGCCTGCATCTATCTCGTCAGAGATCTCTACCTGCCTCCCACTGTGCTGCGACCATGCATGGGGAATAAAAGCGCAAAGGTTAATACAAAAGCACAGATTCCGTGCGCTCCCCACTATGGCAGTGGGCTGTGGGAAAGGGAGCGTCGCCAGCTTTCTCGGGCGGCAGTAAACCCCATGCAGCCAACGTCTAGATTCCCGTAGTGGACACTTCAGCTGCCTGCTCGGAAGCGCCACCTTTCCAAGCGGACTTGGGTTCCGTCCCTATCTCCAGCAGGCCCGGGCAGCCACGGGCGCGGGGACCACGGACTCCTCTTGGCTCTGGGTTGTCGGAGCCAGGCGGGGTCACCGGGCCTGGTGATCATCCAGGAACAGGCCAGAGGACACGTGGAACGAGCCGGGCCAGCGAGAGACAACTGCCTCTCACCTGAGGAGAGAGAAGCCGGAGTCCTCCCCGTTAAATGAGCGCCCGTTTCACACGGGGAGGAGCTCGCGCTCGGACTGGCTCGCGGCGGTTCCCTGGGGAGGGTGGGGGTGAGGCGCTGGGCCTCTCGCCTTCAGCTCTCTTCTCTCAACGTGGGTGTAGTCTCGGTACCATCCTTAAAATGAGTGAGGCTGAAGCAAAGTCGTGTGGATGAAGCCCGCGGCAGTGCGCCCAGCGCGGGATTTAGCGCGGGCTCCTTACTGCACGCGTCACTCACAGGACCAGCGATAAACCCGATAAACCCGCCAGCGCGGCTGCCCTGCAGGTGGATAAGAACCGACTCCGGAAGGGAGTGGGTGGGGCAAGGGCAGAACGAGGGGGACGCGGCAGAGAGGGGAGACCTGAGCCAGTCATGCTCGTCTCGGGGTGGGTGGCTCTGGAGCCGAGGGGCAGCGGGAGGGGTGCCCCGACACGAGGACCCCGGGCTCTGCACAAGCCCAGCCCAAGATGAGTCTGGCTCCTCTGTCTGTCTTGCCTTCTCTGTCCAATCCCTCCCCAGATCCCGCGGCTTCCCACTATGACTGGAAACGGTCTCTCCTAAATTAGCCAGTGTCCACACGTGAGGGGACCCCCACCTGGGATCCTCACCTGGGACCCTCACCTGGGACCCCCACCTGGGACCAAGGGCCTAAAGCAGCTCTTCCTCCAGGAGGTACACCCCAGGCAGACAGCCAGAGGCTCTCCCTCCTCCCCCCCTCCCTCCTCCCTCCTTCTCTCCCTCCTCTCCCTCTCTCTCTCTCTGACCCTCCTCCAAGCCATTTGTCCCCATTTCCCCTCTAGCCTCTCACTGTCCATCCTTCTCGTCTGACTATTGAAAAGTTGTGAGGAAAATTTATCATTCAATTTTAGCTTCTAATTCTCAAATCCTAAAAGACGTTTTTACTCCTCCTGTTCGTGACTGTTAGTCTGTTACTGACTCATTATTATGATTGTCATTCATACATGATTTAATATTCTAAGCTAACTGAAATCCTCTATGGAGTTTGGAAAATACAAAGAAGTAATAGCTTTAGTGTTGAATGCAAAACATCCCCAGGACCTATTTACACAGGAAGGAAGGAGGGAGGACGGGCGGGAGGCATGACATGGACGCCTTGTGATTTTTTCATTCTTTCCCTAAAACTTACAGATTTTAAAATATTGCCGGCAAACTGAGGGTTCCACATACAAACGTCCTCAGGTCTTTCTCGATGAAGAAATTCTATGACCTTCTTGAAACTGAAGGTCTTGAAACACAGACACATAAAAGAGGGAAAGCTTTCTGCTTGATGGTGGTGGGTTCCGTGTGGGTGAACCAGAACATTAATCCTACGGGCAGGGCTGGGCTGGCCAGGCCCCGCACACTTCCCGCACCCGCAGGGCACGGAGCCCGTCGGAGGGTATTGGCTGAAGACCTTCCACAACCTCCAGACATTGTGCTGTCCACCGCAGGGCAAGGCCACTGAGAATCAATGACAAATCCTGGGGACCCAGAAACACCGCCAACGGGAGCTGGCTCTGTTTTGTGTTTTCGATTATTGTTTAACTCAGAAGGGGAACTAGGTTACTATGAACATTTTATCGAGGAAAAGGAAAATCGAATCAATGCCAGTGCCGGTCCTTACATGAAAAGCGGTCGGGAGCACCGCCCGGCTCACAGAGCGCCCAGTCAAGTGGGAGGTCCCTTCGGCCTGCTCCGGGACAACTGTCACAGGGCTCGGTCCCTGTGGGCAAAACCCTTCCAGCTTTGACTATTGTCAAACCACAACAGAACTCAATCCTTCCTAGACCGTACAGTCCTCGTTGGTTTTCCAAAGGCAAAAATCAAACCTTCAGCAAAACCAGGTACTCTGTACCTTTAATCCCTTCTTATGAAACACAGGGGGTTTGCCTGCACTGCAGGAGAGGCCGGGGGGTCTTCCTCAGAAGGAAACGAGGGTTGTTTGCAGCAGCTCTGTGAGAAATGGATGGGATTTTGATAGGGATTGCAATGACTGTGGAGATCGCTCCAGGTAGCATAGACATTTTAAGAATATTTATTCTTATGGATATGTTTTTGGATTTTGGATTTGGAATGGAATGTTTTTCCATTTCTTGTGCCTTCCTCAGTTTCTTTCACAAGTGTTCTGTGGTTTTAGAGGACAGCGTTAACCTCTTTGGTTAGGTTTATTCCTAAGCATCTTATGATTTTGGGTGCCATTGTAAATGGGATCGACTCCTTAATTTCTCTTTCTTCTGTCTCATTGCTAGTGTATAGACATGCAACTGATTTCTGTGCATTGATTTTATATCCTGCCACATTGCTGAGTTCCTGTATGATTCTAGCAATTTTGGGGGTGTTCTTCTGAGTTTTCCACATAAAGTATCATGTCACCTGCAAAGGGGAAGGTTGAAAGGGAAAACCAAATCTGGTGGCATCACAATTCCAGACTTCAAGCTATATTACAAAGCTGTGGTCAACAAGATAGTGTGGCACTGGCACAAAAATTGATGCAATGGAACAGAAGAGAGAACCCAAAAATGGACCTTCAACTCTGTGGTCAACTAATCTTTGACAAAGCAGGAAAGAATATCTAATGGAAAGAGTCAGTCTCTTCAACAAATGGTGTTGGGAAAACTGGACAGCCACATGCAGAAGAAGGAAACTGGATCATTTCCTTACACCACACACAAAGATAAACTCAAAATGGATGAAAGGCCTCAGTGTGAGACAGGAACCCATCAAAGTCTTAATAAGAACAAAAGCAGCAACGTCTTCAACCTCCGCCACAGCAACTTCTTGCTCGACACACCCCCAAAGGCAAGGGAAACAAAAGCAAAAATGAACTACTGGGACTTCATCAAGATAAAAAGCTTCAGCACAGCAAAGGAAATAGTCAACAGAACTAAAAGGGAACAACCCATGGAATGGAACAAGATATTTAGAAATGACGTATCAGATAAAGGGCTAGTATTCAAGATCTATAAAGAACTTAGCAAACTCAACACCCAAAGAACAAATAATCCAACCAAGAAATGGGCAGAAGACATGAACAGACATTTCTGCAAGGAAGACATCCAGATGGCCAACAGACACATGAAAAAGTGCTCCATATCACTCGGCATCAGGGAAATACAAATCAAAACCACCATGAGATATCACCTCACACCAGTCAGAATGGCTAAAATTAATAAGTCAGAAAATGACAGATGCTGGCGAAGATGCGGAGAAAGGGGAACATCCTACACTGTTGGTGGGAATGCAAGCTGGTGCAGCTACTCTGGAAAACAGCATGGAGGTTCCTCAAAAAGTCAAAAATAGAGCTACCTTATGACCCAGCAGTCGCACTGCTGGGTATTTGTCTCAGAGATACAAATGCAGTGATCTGAAGGGGCCCTGGACCCCAGTGCTCATAGCAGCAATGGCCACAGTAGCCAAAGTGGAAGGAGCCGAGATGCCCTTCAACAGACAAATGGACAGAGAAGACATGGTCCATATACACAACGGAATAGGACTCCTCCATCAGAAAGGATGAGCACTTAGCATTTGCATCGACGTGGAAGGAAATGGAGGGGATTTTGCGGAGCGAAATGAGTCAATCAGAGAAAGACGATCATCCTATGATCTCACTCATGAATGGACTACAAGAAACGGTGCAGAGGACCACAGGGGAAGGGGGGAATTAAATAAGATGCAACCAGAGGGGAAGGCAAACCATAAGAGATTCTCAACTCTAGGAAACAAACTAAGGGTGGCTGGAGGGGAGGTGGACAGCGGGATGGGGTAACCGGGCGATGGGAGTTAAGGAGGCACGTGATGTGATGGGCACTGGGTGTCATACGCAGCCAATGAACTACTGAACACTACATCGAAACTAATGATGTACTATATGTTGGCTAGTTGAATTTAAATTAAAACAATTAAGTGATCTATACAAATTGAAAAAAAAAAAGAAGCATACAGGGAAACCAGCAATGTCGGAGACACTGTACTCACAGGCCAATAGTTTCAGCCTTCTAGAAAACGGGAATGTGGGGCTGCGGTTTCTGTCTGTGCCTGCTGGGCCCTGGGGGACTACTGGCTCCTGCTGGGGTGGGGATCAAGCCTGGAGGGCGCTGTCCATGAGGCGGTCTGTGTGCACACTGCCCCCTCCCTGCAGAGTCCCGTAGGGCGCACCTGCACAGCCAGACTCAGAGGCCTGCCATGTCAGCCAGCACACAGTCTGAGGCCGTCCACGTGGGAACCCAGAGAGGACAGAGTGTGGAGCTCACCCTGCTACTGGGGGCCAAGGGGAGCCCCGTCCTCCGCGCACCTGCAAACACTAAACAGACGTCTCCTGCCTTCGTGCTGATCTTGACCCTACCTGCTGGCCCCAGGCTCTCTCCTTGAAGGGGTGGCATCTGCTCTGGGCCTTGACGGACCAGCAGACCTCAGACATGTCAGGGCCCAGAAGGGGCGCCTCGAGTGCAGGAGGCAGCAGAGGTCACAGGGTGAGGACCAGTGACGGCGGGAACTCAGGTTACAGAAGGGAGGTGGCCCAGCTAGGTGAGGCTTCGAGGGCCAGGTGAAGAACTCGGAATTTCATCCTTTTGGGGGTGGGGGGGCTCTGCGGCGTTCCGGAGGGAGGGGCCTTCCCTGGGAGGAGCCAGCACGGGGCTTCATGCAGATATTGCTCGGGAACTGCGGACTGGGGGGCAGGACCCTCAGGTCACCTAGAGTCGGCCCTGCCCGCAGGGGCTCCTGCTGTGATGGGGGGAGCAACCTAACACAACCATGGGGCTGAGCACAGCATCCAGAACCATCCAGAACCACCACACTGACTGTCAGTGTCACAGGGTTCTGGCTCTGAAAGAGTTGGTGGGATATGGGCCCAGCCCTGAGGAGGCTCGCCCCACCTAGAGAACGGCCCCACCCACAAGGCCCCCCAGAATGGCAAGGGAAGCTTGGACGGGGGCACAGGGCCAAAGCCCAGGGCTGGGGGTGGGCAGAGCTGGACAGCAGGGGCTACAGGAGGCGGCAATGGTATGGACACAGTGGTGCTCTGAACCTGGAAATGCAGGAGAGGCCGGGGAGGATGAGGGCAGAGGCTGGGTGCCAGGGGCCGGGGAGGGCGAGGGCAGAGACCCAGGAGCCAGGGGGTGGGGAGGCCAAGGGCAGAGGCTGGGGCCTGGGGCAGCACAGAGAGTTAAGTGAGGCCACCGTGTCTGTGAGGACAGCCCCCAGCCCAAGGGGACACCAGAAATCCCTAACCTGTCCCTCCTGCCCTTGGCTCCGCTAGGGGTCTCTGCCAAGCAGCATAGCCGGCTGGTTCCGTGCTCCGAACAGACAGACACACAAGTGGTGGGGGAGAAGGACCTGCATGAAGGGGCAAAGGCGGGTCCAGCGGGCCTCCTGAGGGACATAGCACTGCATCGTGCCCTCAGGAGAGGTGCTGGGTCAGAGGCCACCTACACGGGGCGGGGGGAGCAGGTGTGCCCACAGCTCCAGCTTGGCCGGCTTGCAGCTAGGTCTCAGAAGGATGGGTCTTTGAGAGTAGCATGGCATCCTGCTCACAACCCGAAGGACGGACTTGTGGGCCACGACCTGAGCTAGCACCGCGCCCTGAGCCAGCCGAGGGAGGCTGGCGGGCGGCGGGATCTCCTCCAGGCCAGGTGAACCTTGACCCTGAGGTGCCCCAGGGCAGGTTCTAAAGGAATGCAGATGCCTGAGCCCCCAGAAAACTCCCCTGAGCTGCGAGGAAAGCCTGCAGAGAGAGCCCCAAGGGGGAGCAAAGGCCCGTCACCTACTCCCAGTCCAGGTGTCCAGAGTCATGCAGCCCCTAGTGCAGCTGCTCTTCGAAGACACGAGTGGGACAAGGCCAGGTGATGCCGTCCCCGCCGCAGGAGCAGACACGCACCCCACACAGCTCTGATGGCTCTGAGCCACTCAGTTCAAGCCCTTGTCCTTGAGACGACACGTGTACTTGCTGGGAAGGAAGATGTTTCTGACACGCTGCCTGTTGCCCTTCACCCCCGACATGGAGGCGTATGCTGGGGCTGGAGGCCGGAGGCTGGCTGGGGCTGGAGGCTATCTTGGGCAGGAGGCCGGCCATGCCCCCGTGAGATGCTCCGGACGGTCTGTGGTGGCTGCAGAGTGTCACCAGGTCAGGGCTTCTCTGCCCCTCAGAGAGGCCCCAGGCATTTCCCATTCCGCCCATTTCTCACACCGTGTAAGGCCACCGGATTGACTCCTTTGGGGGTTGTGTTGTTGCTGCTGTTAGGAAACCCACTCGGGGCCTGCCCCAGAGGGGAGGTGCTGATCCGGGGCTCTTCCAAACGCGTCCACCTGTGTGAGCTGCTCCCCCACATTTAACTTCAAACTGACGCCCGCCCCGGGAGGAGGCGCAAGCCCTTGGCCTCTGCCATCGGGACGGTTCTGCTTTTTATAAAGAGTGATCGCCAGGACCTTGGTCTGGTAGGGACGTTTCTAGGCTACCGGCCAAGCCCTGAACCCTGACGAGGATGCAGGCCTGTGTGGGGCCTGGAAGCCGCAGAGCCGCCCCCACCACGGGGCTGCTGAGGGTCCCGCGGCCACTCCGGGACCAGGCCTTAGCACGTTCTTCCTTCTCTCCGAGGTCTGAGGCCACACCCACACCTGGGCCCCTGGCGAGATGCCGGGAAGTCAGAGTGTCACCCACCGCAGTCCTCGTGCCTCCGGAGATTGCTGACAAAGGTGAGGTGGCGTGTGGACGGTGTGCGAAGTAGGGACGCAGCAGACTGCAGTGGCACCCACCAGCCCCACAGCAAATGTCTGCCGTCTCCCCAGGCCACACTCTTGGATCTGCAGCTGCCCCAGGGAGGGTGGACCCCCAGCCGGCGCTGGGCCCCGCCCTCCCCACCACCTTCCCACCTTTTCCCTGGGGGTGAGCCCGGGAAGGACCTCTTTCCAGAATGGGTCTCTGGTTGATCACTGAACACTCAGGGAAGGCAGGAATCATACAAATAAACAAACCTTAAACAATTTTTTCTTTACTTCCTTCCCTTCGCTTAGCTCAGAAAGCTGATCTCATTTATTTTTATTTATTTTATTTACTCGTTTTTTTTTCTTTTTACCTTTTGAGCCCTTCAGCCGCTTCGTACTTTCTCGCTGATTCATGTGCCTAAGCCTTTCCTGGCGGCTCCCCCATGTGGCTCACAGGCTCCAGGAACCAGGGGACTGAATCTCGCTGGCAGCTGTTGCCCCGGGACCGAGAGCACGTGGCCTGCGATGGACGCCCAGTGGAGACCAGCAGGAGGGGCAGATGGGCCGATGGCGGCTTCCAGAAGCATCTGCTCCTCAGAGCACTTCAGTCCTGTGATAACCCGAATGCCCATCTTGCCTTCACAGAACCCCCTTGTTTGTCCCACACAGGGCTCATCCCCATCGGATCAGTCCACAGGCTCTACCTGCCCCTGGAGCACCTGTGCTGAAAAGCAGCTCCTGGACAGCTGAGACCACGAGCCATGGGGCCACCGGGCTGGTCCCCACTCCGCCACCCCAGGGATGGAGCTTACAGGATAGCCCTCCCGTCCACGGACCTCCACAAGACCCCAGGTCATCCGCGGTTAGGAACTACTGACGGGGAACCCGGACCAGGCCTGCAGCAGCCAGCAGTGTGACGTGGGGCAAATCACACACCCCAATGTCATGATCTGTCCACCCTCCCCCTCCTCCCACTCCCATCCCCACCCCCTTGCAGCGGGGACAAGTCAGATCTGTGGCTGGTCTCGGGCTGTGAGGGAACGGGCGGCCAGGACGGGGGCTCGGGTGGGTCAGGAATGGCCAGGCAGGCCCCCGCATCCCCCGGATAGATTTCCGTCACGCCGCTTCCTTGGGCAACGAGCAGTTTGTTCTCGCGTCGGCGGAAGGAAGGAGCACATGGCAAGGCTGAATCACAGCACCGTGGGGCTTTCCACTGCAGGATCATTCGTGATCCTGTTCCTGAGCATAATCAGGATGCGTCCCTCATTTTAGCACAGATTACCCCAAAGTCACAGATAATTAGCAAATCAGGTGCTAATCCCAAGCAATTAAAACCTGAATCACAGCTAAACCATAGTTAATTTGAAATTTTGCTTTTTATATAGTGCAAACTAGCAAGGGCCTTATGTCAAGGAGATGCAAAGACCAAAGACGTTCTCCCTGTCATTCAAACAGAGCACTGGGTGTGACTGTGCAGGCCTGCAGACGTGCGTGCCATCCCCGAATCCGTCGCGTCAGCCCCCGGGGCCTGCCTGAACTCAACCCCCACAGCAGCGAGACGGCCGCGGAGCTGGAGGGTGTGTGGGGAGGCCGCGCAGCCAGCACTCCGGATGGAGACAAAAGTCTTAGAGCGTCGCGGACGGGGTCCTTACGGGCCAGCGGGACACTCGATGGAGAGAGGGATGCCCTCAAACCCTGAACACCGGGGCACCCCACCCTGCCAGGAAGGAGGCTCTCCCCGCCACGGCGCCCTCAGGGGCCTTTCCTGCTCCTTTCGAAGCCTGCAGAGAGAGCCAGTGGCTCCAGGAGCAGAGCAAAGAGGAGGCCAGCCTCTCACGTCCCCGTGCCGACGGCCTGCAGGTGCGACTCCGTGGACCCCCGTGCCCCGGCTGCGCCATTGGCCAGAGGTCCTGCAAGGAGAGACGCGGGGAACCTGCGAGCCCTTGCTGGCAGAGCTATTTCCTTCTGTCCAGGCGACCTTTTTAAAGTGTCAGTGCTTTTTACGGTTCCTGTTACAGCAGGTGGAAAGGAGCTCAGTGTCGCACACACACAAGCTTCAGAGGACAGAGCGACCCCAACGTCATTCTCGGCGCAGGAATGGAAAGACAGATGGCCCTTCTGTGACAGGCCGCAGGTAATTTGAGCCCAAGATTCAGGCCGTGAGGAGAGGCTATCACCAAAGAATAAATCTGAGTCAGCGGCAAAGTAATCACTTTGGATTAAGGGCACTTTGCCGGGGCCCGAAGGAACAAAGGCTATTCCCCAAAGCCCAGAATAAATACCGGTTGTTTTCCACAATGAGCGAGGCTTGAGGAGGGACTATGTGCACAAGGGCCAGGGGCGGGCCAGGCTGCGCTACCTGCCGCCCCTGCAACCTCTGTGCACACACCCCCACCCCCGCCCTTCCACGCTCTGGCCCCTGCATGTAGCCGGCCTGTGCGGGGAGGGGGGCACTTTCCCAGGCTAGGGCCTCCGGGGAGACCCACCTTACTCAGGGCTGTCAGACCAGCGGTGGAGGAAGAAAAGCAGTAATCCCCACCCCTACCCCCCACGGCTTCCTGGGACCGACGCCACCCATCCCCACGCTCAGCATCTTTCGGTTTTCCACAAAGTACCATATGCATTTCCTTCCAGATAAGAACCGGTTCAGCTCTGCACACAGGCTGCCCGCTCTGCTCCGCTCCCTGGAGGGTGGGACCCTCCGAGCCCACCTTCCCTGGGTCCCCGTCCAGGGATGGGACATCCTGCTGCAACTTGCCCACCCAAAACTCCTTCCGAGCACCCCCGAACTGGAAGAAGCCCCTTTGTACAGTAGCGGGGTTTGCCCCCGCCATGTGGGCAGCCCTGGCGCTCAGCACCGGGGAAGCAGCATCCCTCCCCACTAGCAGTCTGGGCTACCGCAGTGGTCCCCGCACAACCAGAACCTTTGCGTGGAGCCATTTCTCCAGAGACCTTTGTGCACAGGGAGCACATCCCCTGCCTTCTGACACAGCGTCTGGAAAACGGCTTCGTCCTGTCTGGCTGCCTCCGTGGTCGCCGGCCTGAGTTAGCTCTGACTGTGGTCCTCCCTCCAGGCCCGGCTCCTCTCCCTTGTAACCTGCCCTGCAGAGAGGCGCTCGCCGTGAAAACCACATGCAATGCGGGTGCCACACAAACGCGGGGCTTCCAGCCCCCTCTCTCCGCCCACCCTCCTCCCCGCGCCCCAGCAGCTCCCACGCCCAGGGATGCGGCAGCTATGAACGCGGCGAGCCTTCTCTCCTAAAAGCTAAATGATTTCAAGTCGATATGCTTTTGATGGCTCTCCCGGCCTCCCGCTCTCCGCCAGGCTGTCAGAAACGCTCTCTTGCCGCAGTGAACACCGCCCACACTGGGCCTGGACCTCACGTCTTCGAGCCTCCTCCGGCTCCTTCAGCAGCCGCGAGAGGGTCGGGGGAGAGGGTCGGGAACCGAGCTGCGACCCTGTCACGGCCTCCAGCACTCTGCTCTGTGAGCAGAGAGGAAGGGCTCGGTCTACACGGCATCCGGGCTCAGGTGTCCGAGGGCCCCTGGGACAGGGACAACAAACAAGCCCGGTGCCTTCCCCTCCTCGGAAGCCCCTGACATTTCGGCGTGGTCCAGACCCGGGGTGGACACTCTGCTCGCGGGCATCCTTCTGCTCACTCCCTTCACCTTCACGACATCTTCGTGTCTAAACAACTGCGGACTATGTATCAAGCACGGTGCATTGAGCACATGACCACATTTTAAGTAAATTATAGGTAAAAAAAAAAAAAATGACAGGGTTAGCACAGAAAGAGAAATAAAAACACTTCTTGCTTTTTGAGTATGAGATCGACTCTTTTTAAATTTTGCCATGACTTATTTTTTTATTAAAAAAAAAAATGTGTGTGCCCTCCGACCCAGCTGGCCTCTGCTGGCCTCCCGCCTGCCCTGCCGGACGCTGGCACAGGAGGGCTCTGCAGTCCGGCCCGGCCCGGCCGCTGAGGCAACGTGCTTGGGAGACCAGCCCGGCTGTGTCCCTGCCGTGTGGGGACATGTGCACACCAAGACCAGCGTCTGCCCCCTCCCCCGCAGACCCCGGTTGGAGCACCCCAACACCCTGCCTGACTCCCATAGCTATCGGAGCTCCGGGCCACAGGAGAACCACGTCTCGCTGCTTGCTCTCTGCTCCCCCTGGAATAGCAGGCGGAGAGGACCCCGGCCGCAGCACGGCCTCGGGGAGGAGAGCCAGGATGGAATGTGGGGCTGAGGCCTTGCCCCGGAAGAGCCCAGACGGCTGCAGACCTGAGCGGGTGACGTTTACCAGGACGGGACTGTCTGTGGCACCCTGACGACCCAGAGCTGTGAGCCCAGCCTGTAAGCTGGGTTAGAGGGAAGAGAACCTTCCGACCAGAGAGCTACTAAGAATTAGTAGATGCCGCCCGGACGTCCACGGACAGACAAGTGGATGAGGAAGACGCCATCCACGTGCCACAGAATCCCACGCAGCCTTCAAAAGGAACGAAATCCTGCCGTTTGCAAGGACAGGACGGAACCAAGGGGATTATGCTGTGCGATAAGTCCATCAGAGAAAGACAAACACCATGTGATCTCACTCATGTGTGGAATTTAAGAAGCAAAACAGATGAACATAGAGGAAGGGAAGGAAAAATAAAACAAGATGTAATCAGAGAAGGGGACAAACCATTAGAGACTCTGAATTCTAGGGAACAAACTGAGGGTTGGGGGAGGGGTGAGGGTGGGAGGATGGGGTCACCGGGGGATCGGCATTAAGGAGGGAACGTGATGGAATGACCGCTGGGTGACATCGGACGGATGAATCACTGAATTCCACCCCGAACTCAAAAAAAAAAAAAAAAAAAAAAGAATCTATAGAGAAATTAATACTGTTTCCTCCTTACCACTTATTCAGCCCATTAAAAAGTCAGTCACGTGCTTACGAAAATGACACATGTGCATTAAAGCACAGAGAAGGAGAGAAAACACACACGTCCCTCCCACGCAGCTCTGTCACGTGGTGCCCCGTGTGCTTTGTATTTAAATTTTAAACGTTTATTTAAATGATTTAAAGCGAACGTTCACTGCCTTAGTCCCCTCTGCTGGTCCCTAACCCGCCCTTCCTCGGAAGCTAACGCCACCCAGAGTCCCGCGTGTCCCATTCCCGGCGTGGGTCTGTACTGTCACTGCACGCGCGTGAGCTCCCGCCACAGGGACTCCACGTGGCCCAGGGTCCGTGGCTCCTCGTTGGATGACGGAGACTTACAAATGCCCACAGAGAGAGAGATCTCAGGTTCGTTTGTTTTCGCTTATTAATCTCTCAATACATTGCGGTGCACTCATTCACAGGGTTGGTCATTTAGGTTATTTTGGTCTTTGTGGTTATAAGCAATTTTGCAGCACACCAGTTTCTGCCCGTCACCTCCTGCCTAGGGGTGAAGAGTTTCGCCACAGCTGTGACCCTGGGGAGGACACGCGGCTGCCTCTACTAGACAGTGCAGAGCCCTTCTCCAACCACGCGTGGCCACGGAC
This sequence comes from Lutra lutra, assembly GCF_902655055.1. Taxonomy (NCBI): domain Eukaryota; kingdom Metazoa; phylum Chordata; class Mammalia; order Carnivora; family Mustelidae; genus Lutra; species Lutra lutra. The sequence goes on from NC_062286.1 coordinate 1,674,234, forward strand.
ACCTGCCGACAGTGACGGGAGACTCCCAGCACGGATCCCCGGCTCGCTGGAAATAACACCCTTATTCTCGGAGCTCCAGGCTGTATCACCTTTGTGCGTTCTGTTGCTCATGAAATGGGCCTTTCAACCACTGTCCTCCAGGCCGCCCATTCTGGAATTGCCTTAACATCTTATAACCAAGTGTCTGCTGCAGACCCCTCGTATCAAAGCGTTTTGACAAAATTGGTTTTATGTTATCAAACTTCCTGGAGAAATTATGTTATTTTGTTTTCTTAAGTGTATTAATTAAAGGTGATTTATGTAAGTATCCCTTTCCCTGGTCCCTCTGCGGATGACTCGGGCGTTTATGTAACAAGTGCTCACTCAGCGTTACTGTGTGCCCGGCGCTGTCCTAGTCACTAGGACCACAGGTGAAAAAGACAAGGTTCCTGCCAACACAGGGCCTGCAATGTAGTGGGGAACTAGGTAACAAAAAGTAAGCAAATAAATAAATAGTGTGATTTCGAGTGTTGATAATATAAAACAACAGAGGGTAAAGAGTCAAGAGAGTCACAGAGATTTTTAGATGGAACATTCAGAGGTTCAGATGCTGTGCGTGGGTAAGAGAGAACTTTCCAGCACGGGTCATGGTAAGAGGGGAGAGGGTACAGCCCAACAGGCTCCACTACATCTGGTGACATGGAAGAAGGGCCACACAGCGCGAACGAAGGGGGCAAGAGAGCAGGCAGGCTTGCAAGCTGAGGCATGGCTTCTCATTCCTTCTAAGTGTGACAGAAGCCCTCGTACGGTCTGAATAATAGGGTAACATGATCAGAAATATGATTTTAAAGGTTATCCTGCTCTGCAGAGGGCAGACTGGGAAAGGGGCATAAGCGGGGGCCATCTGGAGGCCATCTGGGGCCATGGCCAAGTGCAGACATTGTGAAGGCTGGAGGGGAGGGGCGTGTGGGGCTGTGCAGGGTGGTGAGGTTTAGAGCATACTGTGAGGGTCTCTCTGGTGGGACCCGTCGGTGGAGTCACTGGATCTTTGCCTTCCGTCTGGAGTTCCCAATTTTCTACAACGACTGACTTCCAGAGAACAACGGACCCTGAGAAGCTTCTGGTCTAGGCACAAGCAACCTTTGTGGTCCTCTGCAGCATCTTCAGTAGCTTCCTGTGGGATGGAGCGCTCTGGCCTCACAGGCCCCGGAGACCTTGCCACACGGACCTCCGTGAGGCTCACGCTGGTTTCCCTGGGCTGCCAAAGCCGGGGACCAGCCTGAGCAGAGGGCAGTCCCCTGGCACACGTGGGGACAGTTGGGGACTGCCCTCTGCTCCAACACCCAGGGGCGGCCGGCCTCCCGCCTCCCGGGCCCATGCCTGCCCCACACCCAGCAAGGGTTTTCTGTCCAACATGCAGAACCTTTCAGCTGATGATGGATACGGAACTCTCTGGTTTCAGCAATGATCACTATGGCCTGGCAAGGATAGCCTCATTCACACGAAAGAAGGAAGGTTAATAAGAGCTTCCATCTCCCCCTCTTCTGGGGCATTTTCATATTTATAGTCTTTGACCCAAGAATGACGTGTGGCTGCCTGGCAGGTGGAGAGCTATCTTCCCAGCGGCCCCCAATTCACACCCCGTAAACCCGGAGCAGGAAATCACATCCTCGTGCGACCTGCACTGTTGCCTGGAGAGACGCTGCGAGGGTCTAGCAGCCGGAACCAGAGACGGTGTGGGTGACCCTCGTGGCCTGCCCACAGCTCCCAGCCAGACAGCAGGATCCGGGTAAGGTGTCTCCTTTGCTTGTGTGTGATCCGATGCAGTCGGCCCCCTGGGTGCTGAGCCTGGGAGCACACGGTTCACCCTCCCGTTGCTCCAGGTACGTCATGGGTAACCGCAGAACCTTGAGCAAAGACGGGACGGGAAGTCTGGGGTTCTGGGCTTGACACGTGCCTCTCGACGGCAGCATTAGTGACCCCATGACTCTCGTTGGGGGTAGGGTCTGCACACGGTACAATGTCCAGCAGCACCCTTGGCCTCTGCCCCCGAGTTCCAGCAGCACCTCCCGCCCTGCGGCCATGACGGTCGGGGATGTCCGCAGACAAGGGGCTCAGCTGTCCAGTCAAGAACCACGGACGTGGTGAATCACGGAGGCCTTGGCTCTTCTTTTCCCCCTTGGGTCCAACGAGTCTAGAGCGGCCGCCCAGCTGGCCCGACTCCATCAGCCCAGGACCCCAACACGGCTTCACAGCCGCTCCCTCCTGTCGGCCACCAAAGCCCCCTCTCATGGCTTCAGACATCTGCTCCCTGAGCACGGCCAGGGGACTGCCCGCACCCACCCGGGGGGCCCAGCACGCACATGGGGCCCCGCAGGGACGTGCTGTGCTCATGTGGGCCCGGGGCACACGGACATTTGAGTCTTCATCCTCCCAAAGCCTCCCGGGCTGCAGCTCAGCCCAGCAAGCTTGTTTTCCGCAGAAATTCGGCAATCTCCACACACACTATTGGGCCGTCCTCAGAGACACGGCAGAGCTGCAAGTGTGGGATTATTTCCTATTCTGCTTTTTCAAATGCTTTTAATTAAAGGATTTCATTTTACTCTGAAAAGTCCTCATTCCTTTTAGAAAAAATGTGCACACAAAATGCACAATCGTATAAACATAATCCTGTTCATTAAAAAAACTACAGTCGTCCAACAAAAGCTCATTCCCTTTCAAGGGCTGTTTTTCTTAACCTTCATGGTGAATAAACATCATTTTCACCATAAGGAATCTAGTTCCTGTGGTAAATTCTGCAACAAATAGAGAAAGTTATCAGGATAACCTGGGTGGTCAACCAGGAGTCACGCAGCCCTCGGGTGCCGGGAGGTGGTCTGCCGCCCCTAGGAACAGTCTCTTAAACCCTGTTTGGGGGTTCTCCCTCCACCTCCCCCGCCCCTCACCGTGGGGAGCCCCCACCGCACACCCCTGCAGGCTGACCACCCGGCCCCCAGGGCTCAGCTCCACTCCACACACGCACACCGACCTCCTGGGATGAGGTGGGCAGATGCACCACAGGAAACCACTCCCGGGAGCTCCCAGTCTGCAGGGAGTCATATGTGCTCGGGCACACGCACCCCAGACCCCTGTAACCATCTTCCTCCATGCTGCGCACACCTGCCTGAAACCAGAGCCCGAGGACGGTGGACTGCGGCCCAGAGCCCGGGGTGCCCACACACGTGCCTCCCGTCTGAGGCAGGACCTCACAAGACCTCCAAGGAAAACACAGAGCGTCCCAGTGCAGTGCAGTTTAAACATCAAGTCTTCCATCCCCACACTAGACCCCATGAAATAAAGATGCAGAGGCCACAAGACTGTCCACAGCTTTTGTGAAACCGGGAAGCGGGTCGAGGAGGGTACCAGCTTCTCAAAGCTGAGGCAGTGGCACCCAGCAGCTGCCTTGGGGACCCAGGAGAAGAGTGAGGGCAGAGAGACCAGGAGAGCCAGGAGCACGTGGTCAGGGGCGCGAGGAGCAAGGTCAGAAATGGGGAGGCCGCGGTCGGTGGGCAGAGTAGGTGGACGACCCAGAAGGCGCCTCAAACTCACAGATGACCCATTCCCTCCCCAACCCGCACCGCAGGCCCAGACGGGGGGAAGGCCAGCCCTCCCTGGCCGCCTCCCGGCTCACATCCCCCCCGGCCCCCTGCCCCGCTAGCTTTGAGCCCCAACAGGTCGCTGGAGACTGAGCTGTGGTCTGCTGAGCGGAGGAAAGCCGCTGCTGTGGGCAAACCCCCGCTGTTCCCCCACAACCACACTGAGGTCAGCCCGGGGCACCCTGTGCCACTCGCCGCTCCAGCCCCCCAGCCCTTCGCCGGGAACCCGGGCAGACAGCCAAGCACGAGGCTGTAAGAAACAAAGGTTGAACCTGAAGGAAACAGATAGTGACACAGAGAAAAATGGGGGAAAAATCATATAGAAGAAATGCTCTCAGGCCTGGGGACGGTTTGATTCATTTTTAAAAATCCGAGAATTATAGAAAACAAGGGAAAGAGCGGTTTCTTTAAAATTAAGATGATGAAACTGAAGATCCAGAGGACGAACTAGGACAGGGAGGACGGGACCTGTGGCAAGATGACAGGGGACAGGGAAAATGGTAAAGATTTAGAGGATGGGGTGCCAGTCACCCTGTGTGCAACTCCCAGGAGCATGAGAAGGAGGACACCTGGGAAGGCCATCCTCACACGGCCATGGGAAGAACTCGGGATGTGTCCCTGCGCCCCAGAGGCCCACGGAGTGCCCACGGCCTGATGAGGCTACTGAAAGCTCCCAGAAATGAAACATGGGTCACATGCAGTGAACGAGCACGGGACTGTGTCAGGACATCACCAGCACTGGGTCTGGAAGACGCTGGAGCTTCTTCAACCAGCAAACCCAGCATGGGGCAAATAAGGCATTTCCAGGAGTGCAGGAACCCAGACGCCAGAGCTCCGCTGTGAAGAGGCGGGTAAGCAAAACCCAGTGAACCACGGAAGGGACGGTGCAGGTTCAGGGTTCAGGGGACCCCGCCGCTGTGCGGGGCAAGGAGGAATCCCAGCACCACGGCGACAGCATGTCCAGAGTGGCAGGGGCAGGGGCTGGACATAGACTGGGGGGGAAGGAGAGGCCAGGGGCTGCACAAACTGGTGAGTGAGTGCAGGCTGGGGATACGGCGGGTGCCCGCAGAGCTCCCCAGCCCCTCCCTGAGACGTCCCCGGGAAAGGCAGATAGGGCCGCTGGACGGCAGCACACAGACCAGAGCTCACGTTCAAAACTAACCCAGGCACTTTAGACGGAACATTGGGTCCCCACGAAAGCTCCAAGTCAGAACCTGACCCCCAGTGCACCACATTAGGAGGTGGGGCTGTGGGAGGGTAGAGCCCTGTGACCCCAGGAGCTCCCACCCCCACCACAGGGGAGGACATAGCAGGAAAGGGCCCTTGAGCCAGGACGCGCCCATCCCCCCCAGACACCAGGCCTACAAGCCCCTGATCGCGGACTTCCAGCCTCCAGAGCCCGGGGAGATAGACACCTGCCCGTGGTCTGAGCTGCCCCGACCCGCCGCCGCTAGTGACCCGTTGCCTCGTTTCCCAGAGCTGCCGCAAGGAGCACCGCCGACTCAGCAGTTAATGCCACAGAGACTCATGTCTTCACAGTCGCAGAGGCCAGAAACCCCCAGTCAAGGCGTGCACAGGGCTGAGTCTCTCTGGGGGTTTGGGGGAGACTCTGCCCATCCTTTGCCAGCGTCCTGGGTGCGGCCTGGCTGGCAGCTGATCGCTCCACCCTCTGTCTCCTCCTCCGCGTCCTTCTGCCCAGTCTCCCTCTCTGCTCCTGGAATCAGGGGATGACCTCATCTCCAAGTCTCCAGCTGAATGACATCTGCAAACACCCTGTTCCAAATTAAGTCATAGACATAGGGCCCTGGCACTGAAGACCTGGACATGTTTTCTGGAGAAAGACTTCAACCCACTACCTAAGGTTGCCCCACAAATCCCAAAATCCAAGTACAGGAGGACGAACCACGGCCACCCAGGCAATGTGCGTGGCCCCAGCATCCGTGAGGGGGAAACAGGGAGGAGACGCATCTGGCGGGCCTCGGCATAGCAGCTGGAATTAGACACGCTTCTGGCCATGCTGTGGCATGGGGCAGGGTCTGCATAGGACCAAAGGGGCCAGACGGCTCACTCCAATCAGCTAGGACTCTCTCAGGAAAGGCCACACAGAGAGAGAACTTCTGGAAGGTGGATCAAACTAGAGCAGGACAGGGACATTAGAGAAAAAGGCAAAGAAGGCCCAGATCAAGGGGCCCTGGCTCAGCTGGCACAGCCAGGAGTGAGGAAATGAGGTGCGACTTAGCACAAGAATGAACCAGACCGTCTGTGGGGGCCCCAGACCCACGAGGATGAAGGGCAATGGCACAGAGAGACACGTGCCCCCCTTGTGGCCTCCAAGAGCAGCCCTAGGGCAGCCACTGGGAAGCTGCCATGCTCTGCGGGAGCCCACATCCAGCCCAGGTGCAGGGCGGGGCGGCTGTGGGAGCCACTGCCCAGTAGAGAGCTTTTGCACGCGGTGATACAGGCGCACCGAGATCCCTAGGGATCCTACCTGTGGGCCCCCCACCCTCGGTAAGGACCACGTTCCAAGCTGTGACTCCCGTCCCAAGCCAGCCTCGTTTCTTCACTCTTCCCAGTACTCGTGGGGTTCTTTCTTCTTCCAGAAATCCGAGTTTCAGGAGAGCTGGTTGGTTAGGCTCTTACTCACCAGTCGGAACCTGGCGAGTTCTCATGGTGAACCCACACCGGCCTTCCAGAGATAGGCCCCACTTGATAACCATGTAATATATTTTTTATACAATACTAGATTTGATGTGAGAATGCTTCTGATATGGACTTCTTGTTTCTTTTCATGGGGACATAGGTCTGTACTTTTCTTAGACGATCTTTAACTGGTATCAACATCAGATGGATGCTGGTCTCCCCAAACGTGTTGGGCAATTTCCAGTTGCCTTCTATGTCCTGAAAGAGCTTGCATAAGATTGCTACAGGTTTATTTTCCACAAGAATTTCACATGAACCCCTCTAGGCCCAATGTTTTCTCCACAGAAAGGTGTTTGATTATTATTCCAACCTTTACTCCCTATAGGACTATTCAGTCTTTTCATTTCCTCCTGAGTAAGTTTTGTCACGTTCCATTGTAACAGTTTCCTACTTAAAATATCTATAGAATACATAGTGATATTCCCTTGTTCTTTTCTGCTATTGGTATTCTGTGTCTTATTTTCTTTATTTTCCTTTCTAGAGATGTACCGATCTTATTAATATTTTCAAGGAACCAGTTTTTGGCTTTCTTTATTGTCTCTATTGTCTTTCTGAGATCTATTGTACTGATTTCTGCACAAATATTCATTATTTTTACATTCTAATTACTTGGACTTAACTTGCTTTTCTGTTTCTGTTTCATCTTGTCATAAAATATGCATTTAAAGCCATAAGTCCCCCCTCTGGCCTTCTTTAGCTATTTCACACAAATTTTGATACATTGTTGGTTGATTGTCATTTAGCTTGTGTTTTTTCCAGTTTCCGATGCAGCTTCTTCTTGGACCCAGGTGATCTTTAGAAGCACCCTGATGTATTTCCAACAGCTGCGAGATTTTCTGGATAGCCTACTGTTATTTACTTCAAAGTTACTCTGTTGTAGTCAGAAGACTTTCTCTGTTACATATTAATTCTTTAAGAAGTTACTGACACTTTCTATGGCTCAGTGTATCTTAGTGGACATTCTGTGTTCACTTGGAAAAAACATGTGTTGTGTTGAGTGTGGTGTTCTGTAAATGCCAAGCAGGTCAAGTTGGCAGGAAACGTCGTTCAGATAAATAATGTCAGCAAAGCCAACAGCCCTAGGTGATAACTATGGATGTGCCCATTTCCCCCCTTAGAACTGCTGCTTCTTGCTTCCTGAATTTTGAACCCCGGTGATCAGGCCCTTGCACATCCTGGGTTGTGAAGTGTCCCACGTGCTCTGCCCACTTACCAATACAAAGTGGCCCTCTCACCTCCTAGAATCCTCTCTGCTAGGAAACCCATTTTGTCTGGTATTGATGGAGCCGTCACAGCTTTTCTGTGCTTCCTGTTTGCAGTCTAACTTCTTTTTTATTCTTTTATGTCAAACTATTTGTGTCTTCAACTTTGAAGGGCATCTTTTGTAAACAGCATGTAATTGGGCATTGCTTTTTATCCAAGCTGACAATCTCTGCCTTCTGATTAGAATATTTAGTCCAATTAAATTTAACGTAATTCCGTACATGGTTGGGTTTACTGTGGCCTCTTCTAATCTCTGCCCCTTGCATGCTGATTTTCTGCCTTCTTTTGTGTTAACCAAATGCTTCTCAGGATTTCATTTTACAGCCTCTATTAGCTTCCTTGCTTTTCCTTTCTCTTTAATTATTTCTCATTGTTGCTCTAGAAAGATATACATCCTTAAATGGCCAAAGTCCATTTAGAGTCAATGCCGTAACGTCTCGCACCTTCCGCCTCCCGTCTGATGTTTTACATCCGTACGTCAGGCCTCCCACACCCATGCACCCATTCAGCGCCCTGCTCTTGCTCGGCTGTCTTATGGCCGTTACGGCCCATTCTTTCTAAACGTCCCCTCACATTGTCATTATTTTCTCCTAAGCAGTCAGTTGTTTTCCAAGGAAATTATGAGGAGAGATGCCAACTTACATTTCCCTAGTTCCAGTTCTGGTGCTCTTCTTTCTGTGAATTCCTGTAAATTCGTGTTTTGCATTATCTTCAATCTGAGTTATGTCCTATAACATTTCCTACAGTGCAGGTCTGCTGGTGACAAATTCTCTTGGTTTTCTGTTTTTCTGTAAATGTCTTTATTTTGCTTACATTTTTGAAAGATATTGCATTGAAATAGAAAATTCTGGACATATGCCATTGTTTTTTAACACTTTAAAGATGTTCTAATGTTTTCAGGAGTCCTTTGTATCTTTTAAGAAGGTGGGCATCTTTTTTATAATTGCTCCTCTACACGTGTCTTTTTGCTTGTTTTCTGGGGTTTAGGCTGTTTCACAGTATTATCTCTGGTTTTTGGCAGTTTGGCAACAATACGCATAGTTGTGGGTTTTTGTATTTAACCTGCTTGGGGTTGGCTGAGCTTTCTGAATTTCTAAGATTTCCACCAAATTTGGAAATTTTCAGCTAAATTATTTCTTCAAATGTTGTTTTTGCCCTATTCTGATGCTCTTAAGGGACTCTCACTGTATGGGAGACCATATTTTTCTTGAACTTTTTTCTCTCTCACCTTCAAATTGGACAAATTCTATTGATTTGTCTTCAAGTTTAGACTTGAAGTTTAGACAGACTTTTTCTCCTGGCCTCTTCTATTTGATGTGGAGCCCATACACTTTTAATTTCAGCTGTTGTACTCTTCAGTTCTAGAGAATTTCCATCTGGTTTCTCTCTAGCTTTTATTTCTCTGCTGGGATTCCCTGTCTGGGAACCTGTGAGGACCCTATGTTCTCTTAACTCTTTAAATGTGTTTTACTTTGGAATATTAAACATATTTATAATAGCTGCTTTACAACCTTTTCAGACAAATCCCACATTTGGCGACCCCGAGTTGGCTTCCTTTAACTGCCCTCTTGACTCAGGTCACATTTCCTATTCCCTATATATATTATTGGCCATTGCTGAAGAGACATTGTATGGACTCTGTGTTCTGTCACCTTCTTCAGAAGAAGGGCCCATTTCTACTCTGTTAGTTCATTCATTGGCTACTCACCTTGAATGAATACACATTTCCATTGTTTTGTTTTCATTTTCCTTTTTTTTTAAAGATTGTATTTATTTATTTGACAGACAGAGATCACAATTAGGCAGAGAGGCAGGCAGAGAGAGAAGAAGGGAAGCAGGCTCCCCGCTGAACAGAGAGCCCAATGCGGGGTTCGATCCCTGGACCCTGGGATCATGACCTGAGCCGAAGGCAGAGGCTTAACCCACTGAGCCACCCAGGTGCCCCTTCATTTTCCTTTTTACTTGTGCCCAAACTCTGTAACTTGGTAGGACTCAACCTCCAAAGGCTGTGTCTACAGGTCTTATCAGGGCTTGGTTTTACACTTAGGGAAGATCTAGAATAGGCCTGACTCCAGGAAGCGTTTTCTTATCCCTTCATTCCTGTGATATGAAGGTACAGGATGTTACAGAGGTGCTAACAGCGTCTGTCTACTCTGTTTGGGTCCAAATGTCACCAGCACTGTGTGGTGTCTAGTCTCTCTGTCCCCATCAGCCCCACAGCCACTACTCACCTGGGGGCCCCTTACAGTGTAGCCTGGACACACGCAGCCCAGACCCCTACCGAGTGCTCATGGAGAGCCACATGTGGACTCCCGGCCTCCCCTCTGCGCTGCTCCTCCTTCCTTGTGCCCGCCCTGCCGACTCCGGGCGCATCCGCTTCCACAAATTCTGAGTGTCGTGGCCCTCACTTAGCGGGGTCACCGTGCTCCTCTGGACTTCAGTTTTCTGTGCCTTGACAGCAACTTTCAACCAGGCCAGCAGCGTGGGCAGCCATGGGGCACAGCTCACCAGTGTCCCCTCTCCTGGGCTCATAGTCGCGCAGTGAGTACAGTTGCCTCATAAATGCTTCCCGTCTCTGTGGTTGTTGAACATAGGGTGGCAGAGGCTCAACAAGCCTTTCCTTTGCACCGAGCTCAGCCAGAACAGGCTGCGGTTGCTGGCCGCCGGGAAGCCCCGCCGAGCCTCAGACCGCGGCACCTCCGTGACTGCCTCCCGGCACGTAGGTTCCCAAGTGCCGTCTCCTGCACCGCCCTCCAGGCCAGTGACACAGGCACAGAGTCCAGCTCCGCAGAGGGAGCTCACTGTGGGGAAGGAGGAGGGAAAAAGGCCATCCGCATGCAAGGCTCACTGAAGGTCCCACTGAGTGTAGGGGGAGCTCCCAGAGCACCGAGAGCCGCAGATCCCACCTGCAGATTTCAGACGGGGCGTGCCCGTGGGGACCTCGAGCTGCAGGGGCTGGGGTGGGATGGGCTCTGCTCATCAGCAGGAGTCCAGAGTTGGCTGTAGGCCAAATAACAGGCTGTCTGCAGATGTGCCCAGATGCTGCTGTATTTTATAAAACATGAATCCATTTTAAAACTATAAATAAGTGCACAGTAGTTTTATTTATGCTTTTTTCCTCAATCAACCAGTAGTAAAAGGAAACCAGCAATGTTGGTGGGGAGCAAGGGGCTCTGACAGTTTTTAAGACAAAGGAGGCTTCATTTTGAAAGCATCAGAAAGCACTGGTCTAGGTGAATGGGCAGTGAGCACTTCTGGAACCTTCCTCCCATGCCACATCAATGAGCCTTTGACACACACGGGTCAGGCCGCACGGCGCCCAAGGCCACCCTCCCAGAAGAAGCCAGTGCAGACTCTCTGAGCGGCTCCCTGAAACACAGCCCTCTGCCTTTATTAGCGCGCAGGCTGAGGGTGAGGGCCCACATCCCTCATGGAAATGACAGAACTTATTCAGTGTCTGGCCACAAAGAAGCTATCCCACGTCTCCCGAGAGGTTACCCAAAAGAGTAATAAGCCAAGCCCCACACTGAAAAACCCAGCTGTAAATTCCAGGCGATGCGCCACGCTCCATCAAAGTCAGCACATCCCACTAGCCGCGGAGGCTGGAAATTTATGCAGTGCAATAAAAGAGAGCGAGGGCCTTTCTTGCGGAATCGCTCGGTGAGTGCGTTCTGCTCAGCCATATCTGTTCCCAGGGCCGGGAGCAGGGACCCTGCGGGGCTGCTCTGCACAGGCAGCCAGAGAGGCCGGAGGGGAAGCTGGGGGGAGGGCCCAGCCTGGGGCTTCAGAGGCACAGGCTCCGCTTGCCTAAGTCAGTGTCTTACTCTAAGGCAAGAAAGAGGGGAGAAGGAAAAGAACAGACCAGAAATAGGGCAGGAAGAGGAGAAAGCAGAGGCAGGAGAGCAGAGCCTGAGGAAGGGGAAGGGATGGGTGAGCCTGCCAGTCTTCCTGGCCCAGCGGGGCGATATTCGGGGCTGCCAAGTCTGGTCCCAGATCTGCCCTTGGCCTGTCCACCCAGGAGCTCGGGCCCTGTGCTGTGTCCCCCGATGTCTGGAGAAAGCCTGTCCCGTGGGTGGGCCCCAGCCTGAAGGCACAGGTGGCGGCGGGATGGATGCCACATTGCTAGCGGCTCTGGCTGCAGTCACAGTGTCCCCACCAGGGTCGCCCGCCCCGCAGCAGCCCCGGGCCTCAGCAGGAGCGAGGGTGGACCCCGCCATCCCCGAGCACCCGCCCCCCCGCCCCGGGTGGCTGCAGGACACCTTTCTCTTTACTGTTTATGTATATTTTATTTACGTGTGTTTGTCGTCTCCAGGTAGCCTCACAGGATACATTTTATCCCCTTTCCTACTGCTGTAAAAATGGGTTTTCATGCATTATTCATGATTTATCGATTCCTGGAAACATCCAGTGCACTCGCGGGGAGGGGAGAGCCGGCCTCGCTCTGCTCAGCTTCTGCGTGACCTTCAGCAACTGGCTTCCCCGCCAGCTTCTTTAGGTAAAAACATGGATTCTTCTCCAAATCTCTAAAATCCTTGCATATGAAACAGTAATCGCCAGCACTACGTGACGTCACTCCCGCTTGCCGGAGCCCCTCTCTGGCCCCGCACCGCCCGTGTGGTTTGGCTGCCCGGGTCACCCCCCCACATGCCTCGGGTCTGCCCGCACGAGTCCTTCTGTGCCTTGTCCTGCGCCCAGGTCCATCCCCCTGCAGGGGCCCTGCTCACGGCCGCTCACACAGCCGCACCACACCTGAGGCAGGCGGCGGAACTCGGCCCTTTCCTGCCTGTCAGGCATACGCACATGCACATACATGCACACGCACGCACACGCACATGCACACACACACACACGCACGCACACCCACGCACACACACCAGTGCAAACACTCCCTCCTCTCTGTCCAGCAAATCCTGCCTGTCCTGCAGTGACGCCGCTGCCCCATCCTGGCCTCTCCTGCCGTGCCTGGGCTCAGAGGGCACCGAAGAGCACGTGGGTCCCACATGCTCTCGGGTTGCCCCAGAGCCCGGAGCACCACGCCTGCCGCTCCCCTGCCCTGGGCATTTACCCCTGCACCCTCTCACACACATTTCTTCAAGACAGCCCGGCCATCGCCCTGCGGACCCAAAGACTTCCTCAGCCTCGCTGCTCCAGCTCCAGACACGGCCCACCCTCCTCTGCAAGACCCAGCCCCTCCCGGCTCCCTTGCCTTCCCTCTCTGCCTGAGACGGCCTTGCTGTCCTGAGCCTGATGCCTGCCCAGGGGACAGCACCGAACGGCCACTGCAGGAGGCCAGGAGCCGAGGCAGGATGCAGGGACCTCTGTCCACCACAGGTGAGGCTCCTCGAGCAGGTACCCCCACCCCCACCCCACCCACAGCAGGAGCAGCACCTGCACAGCACAGCCCAGAGACACGAGGCCCGGAGTCCACACCCCAACTCAGGGAGGATCTGGGACACAGGTGGACGTCAGCACGGAGTCCTGCAGGCACCATGGGCAGCGTGTCTGGAGGGAAGTAGCGCCACCGTCGCCACACCGTGACACGCCAGCGAGAGAGAAGACGACCGTCATCAAGGACACGCCAACCAATTCAAAACTTCCTACGAATTCGTGCTGAATGCTCTCCTCTCCACATGCCTGAGGCCAAGGCCATGCTTAGGGTACGTGGACAAGATCGTGAAAACCACGATCGTCTCCTCATCTGGGAGCTCTTCCCGACCCATCTCCGTTCGCTCCGACCCGCACCACACTCCGCACCCGGCTGGGAGCGCGCCTGGGCGCGGGTCCCGGAGACCCTTCCCAGCAGCAGCGTCACGATCCAGACAAGTCTCCCGAGCAGCTAAGCCGCGTGGCCCAGATGGCCGCGGATTTCTAAAAACATTCAAAGTGCAAGCCCCTCAGCGCCAAGATCCTTATTCACTCGCTTGGAGAGAGGGGCCGAGAACGCACATTTGTAACGGGCACTCCGCCCGCGGGGTCCTGACCTCCTTGGAAGACACAGCGCCCCACGCTTTCAGGTACGCGAGGCTTTCCCAAACCTCGCCCTTCCTTCAGGGAGCCAGGGCCTGCCACGGAGCCGGGCCAGGACCTGAGAAGGCGCTCTGCCCACATGAGCTCCAGAGAGCCAGGCTCATCCAGGGAGGAGGAAGATGCGCTGGGTCCCAGGAGGATGCGTGGGAGAAGACTGAGTCCGGAGGTCACCGAACGTCAAGTTTGCAGCGTGATGGGCAGAAGGGAAGGTGGGAACTGGTCAGTGGTTATCTATGCGCTTGACTTTGCCCCCTGGTGGGGACGGGGTAAAGCATCACTCTTTAAAAAAAATGTGGTTTGGACCCTGGGCTGCTTAGGTGTGTGTAGCACAGACACTGCGTGGCCAGCGACAGGAAGACAGGGCAGGGGAACGCACCCGCGCAAAAGCCCTCTTCATACCACCTGGGGCCTCGGACCTGGCGGGGGCGCGCACACACTGCCTCTTGTTGTGTGTCAGACGGGGGTGCTGACCGCCAGGACGGAAGCTGGGCCTCCAGGGGTCAGCAGAGCCCACAGCCCGTCACCGGAGAGAACATCACCCACAGCCAGCAAATCGGGCTCCCTGCTCGGTGGGGGCTGCCCCTCCCTCTGCTTGTGTGCTCTTTCTCTCTCTCTGACAAATAAATAAGCAAACTTTTTAAAAACTAAAATAAAAAAATAAAATAAAGTTAGACCAGTATGCTATGGAAAAAAAAATCAGTGAAAAGGAAAAAAATATCTTAGAAATTGAAAAGTAGAACATCAAGCACTGAAAATACTGTGATATTTGGATTACAAAGTAGAACAGAACAGAAATGTAAGAAATAGGAATGAAAATACAGGAAAATTAGAGTATCAGCCCAGGAGATCCAACATCAAAAAAGTCACCAGAAAGAGAGAAAAAAGCAAAGAGAAGAAACTATCAAAGAAACAACACAAGAAAATTTCCAATAACGGATAGGAATGTGTGTCCGGATGGACAGCACCAACCCACCATCCAGCCCAAAGAGAAAGGACGTTGCTGTGAGGGCTTCTGGAATCAAGCTAATGAGAGGGTCCCCACACAGTAGCAAAGGGATGGGCCCAGCGATCACTCTGCCGGGGTGGCGATGTTAGCTCCACTACCCGCCTGATGTGCAGACTGGGACCAGGGACGCCCCTCTGTGTCCCAGAGCGCATGTCACCTCCCGTCATGACGACTCCTTCAGCTCCCTGCTTCCACTCATTCACTGAGCTCCTCAGGGTAACGACTCTCTTACCTTGCGAGTCAACAGATCCTAAACCTCCGGGATGGTTCTTGGCACACAGCAGGTGCTCCGTAAGTTTTCACTGGATGGATGGATGGAAGGAAGGAAGGGTGGATGGGGAGAGCACGACTAAGCCGAGGTACGCCAACGACTGGTAACTGAGGACAAAGGTAGCCACCAAGAAGCAATACCCTCTTTAGCTAACAGATGGTGAGGAATAGAGGCGCTTACAGGACAGGACAGCTGAGTGGACGGGACATTAAATCCAGCCGCATCTCGAACAGTGTGGTCGTCCCTACAACGTGCAGGCCACCCACCGTGAGTTTCACAGGGTCGAGGACCTCCGGGCAGCTTGGGCAGAGCCGCAGAGTAGCACGCCCGAGGCAGGTGCCACAAGCACTTCCCAAGAGCCTCCATCATCCTGGGATCACACGCCGAGTTTCACGGAGAGCAGTGCCGGGCGAGGGCCTGGCCGTGCCCGCGCCTGCTGCGCACCTGCGGTTTCTATCTTCCAAGCCTCTAATCCAGACACTCCCCACAGGCAGCAACCCGCCCGGCTCCGGAGATGTGATGAGCTCACAGAGCTCACAGCTGGAGGAGTTCGCCTTCATCAGCCTTGACTGATAAGCCTCGGAGAGCCGCTTCTCTTCTCTCCCTCATTACTGTGGCGGTCCTGCCACTGCCGAGCTGTTGGCATAAAGATGAGCTGTTTCTCCTTCACTTAGAACAACCTCATCCTCGTTCCCTCTTCCTTAAGCAGTTACAGTGTAATGATGTCATGTATTTAAGCTTGATAAACATAATTACTATCAACATTAATTGATTCTTGATTACAATCAATTATATTTCTGAAACAAGCATCCTACAATTAAAATAATTGATTCATTAGCACACCCCCTTACTTGACAATTACACAAATGCATTATTATGTAATTAGACACATTTACAGTTCATTATTCCACATTTTATGCTATTGTTACAAGCTACCAAACTCTCCAGCTCACTTTTTAATCTTCCTTTGGCTAATCTGAGAGAGAACGCTGAGTTATTCAAATGGATCCAGTTAAAAATTGGAAGTTACCTAAAGCAGTACAATTAAGTTATAAATCAAATGCCTGAAGAGCGTGTCAATTCAAAAACAATAATTAGCTAATTTACTTCCCATATTTCAGAGGAAGATGTCCGGGCCCATATTAGTTGGCATCAGGAATGTACTTTACCAGTTAAGCAGAATAATTGCTTCATTGAGGCAAAACCTTTCTGGCGCGGAGTGGGGTAAGAGACAGTGAAGACGCGAGAAAAGAGGCGAACCCTGAATGGCGACTTCAGGTTCGGGGCGGAGGTGGGATCTGCGCTGGGGGCCCTCCCCGCCCCTTCCCTGCAGGGCCTTCGGGCTCGCTCCCCGCATGGAGGGACCCGTCCGTGGAGGGAGTGTCCTCATGGACATCGCTGTCGGAGCCGTCCCTGCTCTCCCCGGTGCCTGTTCCCCCCCCCCCCCCGCCCCTGCGCTGGCCCTGACCAGCTCCGCTCCAGACGGGAGCGCGGCAGGGTGCGTTCTTGCTCCCCAGACGCAGCGCCGTGAACCGAGTCCATGCGTCCCCGCTGCGGCTAAGAAAGGGCGACGGGGCCGCAGCGGACCGCTGAGTGGCCTGCTGGACGCCGAGGCCCCTGGAACTGTGGCGGCCAGATGAGCTGCAGCCGGTGGAGCATGGTGACTACCACCCCCAGGACAGCGGCACCTGGGCTTGGGCCCCTGTTCCCAGCTCCGGTTCCCACGGGGGTGCAGGGGCCGCTGGGGCACCTCCAGAGTCACGGGAAGCAGCGGCAGGCCCCGGGACAAAACCAGAGTGCTAACGGGAGCCAGCAAGCTCTCGGGAAGACAGGGGTGTCGCGCCCCAGACAGAGAAGAAGCGTGGCTTAGTGACCCTTGAGGGGCTGGGGTGGGAGGGAGGAGTCCTGTCAGGGATCCAGCAGGATAGGCTTGCCTCCTAGAGGCCTCTTCATAGAGGCTGGGGCCACCCCCACCGAGGGGACACCTGTCCAGGACCCAGACATTGCAACGTTGGGGAGCAGCCGGGGGAGCCACCCACACCCATCAGCCGGTTTCCACTGAGGAGGAGAAAGACACCACTAAGGGTCACCATATATTTGGAAGAAAAGCAACAGCAAGAAAGAAAAAACCCAAGCTGCACTGATATCCCCGAGGGGAAGAAAAGGATCGTCCAGAAAACAGAAGAGATTCAGTGCGGTACCACGTCCACTTAATGAAGGTCGTTGTGGAGAAAAATTCGCGACTGAAGTGCGTGAACATGTAAACACCAGAAGGAAAGAGCTCAGCAGAAGATGTGAAAACAGAGCCCGAAACACTGCGCACCTGAAGGCTGCATTAACTTTCTAGAAGACAGAGACAGGAACAATTGAATGCAGAGAGAGACAGAAAAGGAGAAGTGAAGACACGGAGAATCAGTCCTGACTGTTCTGCAGTAGGGATGACAAAAGGAAACAGATGGGGGGTGGTATTCTCTTGTAAATAGCAGGACAAATTTTTCTAGAGCTGAAGAAAAGCACAAAACTTTAGATTTGGTAGCGTCCGCAGGTGTTGGAAAGTATGTAAAATGGAAGGGTCCATACTTCTCTCCACTCCATGCTGAAATTTCAGGATTTCAAGGATGGAATTTACATCAGTAAATTATGGAACGGCCATAAATGGAAAATGAATGAAAAATCTTAATACATAAGGATCTCCAAGATAGGGGCCCCTGGGTGGTTCAGTCAGGTAAGCATCCCAGCTCTTGGTTTCCAGCTAAGGTCGTGAATCTCAGAGTTGTGAGATCAAGCCTACATCGGGCTCTGAGCTGAATGTGGAGCCTGCTTAAGATTCTCTCTCCCTCTCCCTCTGGCCCCCTCCTTAAAAAACAGATCTCCAAGATATATTAAAGTTAAAAAGCACATGCAAACAGCAAGCACAAGGGCTGAGGGCTACACTTACATGAGACGAACAGACCATGAGCAGTTGCTACCAGAGACAAATCAGGACCTCTCATAACAGCAGGAGAACGGGTATATGGACCAACAGAAGAGGAACTGAAAGTCCAGATAGAAAAGTGATTCTACAGGGAGAGAACAGCCTTTTTCAAAAAGGAACCCCAGGACAACTGGGCGTCCACATGCGGAGAGAGTGAATGTGGATCCCTACCTCACATCACATCCAAAACCCAACTCAGAATGTGTCGTTGATTGAAGTGTAAGGTTCCCAGTAAAAATCCCAGGAAATAAATATTTATGACCTGATATTGTGTAACAGCTTCTTAAATATGACACCAAGAGAATAAATGGTTTTTTAGAAATTGGTAAGTGGGACTTGATTAAAAACTTTTGTGCCTCAAAGGACAATGCACTATCCAAAAAAATATTAAAAATTTAACCTGGGAAAATTGGGGAAGCCTATTTGCCAAATCTGATAGAG
Source organism: Lutra lutra (assembly GCF_902655055.1). NCBI lineage: Eukaryota > Metazoa > Chordata > Mammalia > Carnivora > Mustelidae > Lutra > Lutra lutra. Next base: position 1,692,530 of record NC_062286.1, read on the forward strand.
GTCTAGTACACAGAGCCAAGAAAGTATGCTTACAACTCAAAAATTAAAAATAATAATGAAACAACCAAATTTTAAAAAAAGGAAGGGTACACATTTATCCCAGGAAGATCTGGACATCCAATGAGCAAAAAAAAGGAGATGCTCAGCATCATTGGAAGGAAAGGAATGCAAAAGCACAGGAGATAGCTCTTCACATCCACTAGGATGGCTACAGTTTTAAAAAGACAGACGGTAACAAGTGTTGGTGAAGACGTGGGGGAAACTGACCGTCATACACGGCCCTGCCGGTGGAAATGTGCAATGGTGCCTTCCTTTTGGAAAATATTTTTAACCAATTCCTCAAAATGTTAAACAGAGTTACCATAAACCTCGGAATTCCACCCATAGACATGAACCCGAGAACATTGCAAATTCATCCACACGTTGTACACAACGTACACAACACATCGTGTAGCAATGGCCAGCAGAGCGCGAACTGATGGCCGTCACTGCTGTGCGGGCAACCAAGGTGGGGCCCGCCCAGGAATAGAACATTCGTGACGTGAGTAATGACAAGGAAGGACTGATATGCGCCACGGCGTGGGTGGGAAGGAGGAGACTGGCAAGGGAAGAAGTCTGTGGCAAAGGGCCGCCTGTTGTGATTCCATTCATAGCAAATGCCCAGAATAGGTGAATCTGTAGAAACCAAAAGTAGACCCGTGGTTGCCAGGGGCGGGAGGACGGGGTGAGGAGTGGACCACCGACGGGCACAGTGTTGCTTGGGAGGTAACAAAATGTTCTGAAATCCTGTCGTGGTGGTCATGTGAGTCCGTGAATATACAGAAACCCCTGGCTTGTATGCGTCAAAAGGGTGAATTTTAGGATAATGAATGTGATATGAATTTAATGTGAATTACACCCATCTCAATAAAGTTGTTATTTAAAGAAAAGAAAACGTGGACTCTAGAAATAGGAACTGAGATATGAATTAATAAGATGCCAAACTGATAGGGGTGCCTGGGTGACTCAGTCGATTTTGTCTGCCTTCAGGTCAGGTCATGGTCTCAGGGTCCTGGGTTCGAGCCTGGCATCGGGCTCCCTGCTTGGCGGAAAGCCAGCTTCTCCCTTTGCCCTTCTCCCCTGTTTGCACTCACTCTTTCTCTTTATTTAAATAAATAAAGCCTTTTTAAAAAGGTGCCAAATCGATAGAAAATAGGAATAGCCTTAGTCAAGGAAATAATTTCCAGCAACGACTAATGCTTCAAAAAAATAAAATAATAAAAATGCATCCAGAAGTCCAAAAATGCATAGCATTTTTTAATTTACATAGATGCTAATAATTATCATGCAGCAAAATCAAGTGGACACTGTGGAAGGAAGGCTTGGGGGCTGGCCCGCGGCGCAGCAGGACAGAGCAGGCAGCCAAAGCAGGGGGGAAGGGCACACTGGACAGATGGGGACATGGGACCAAAGCAAGCCGCCTGGGGGAAGGTGTCCTGGAAACAGACAAATCTGGATGCTTGGAGGACACCACATGTGCCACTAAAACTGGGTGGTAAGCTTCCGAAGCACCTGAATCAAATTGTGGAAAAAGCTTCCTTTTAAAGTCCAGTAGGAAAAACAGGTTTCTTTTTACAAATACGTATCAGTCTGGGCCTCACTTTCCTTTCACAACAGGAAATCCTACAAAGCAATGAAACAGAGGACTCCAGAGGTGAAAGGACATTTTGTGACCCCCAATTCTATATTCAGAACACACACCACTCGCACTCCCCTCAGGAATGTGATGCAGGTCATCCACAAAGAAATAAAGGAAAAGTCGCTCAAAATTAAAGTCATGGCATAAAAGCTGGCAGGCAGGATTAAAACCCCATCATCAAACAAACCTGAATTAGTGTTCCTGCCATGTGTAACTCCTGAAAACGAGAACACTGAGTATACAAGAACAGTAGCCTGGTGACGACGTAAGGGGGGCGACACACAGAAGACAGGAGGAGAGGTCAAAGAATATAAATGTGTCAGTTTCCCTCAATTTATCTAGGGAAGATCAATAAATACATTTCATTTTTGATGTTGATATTTAGGCAATATATGCTTTTCCTCTAGGAAAACGAGTCCCAATAATTGAATCAATAAGCAATAGACAAAAAGCTGTGTATGAAATTGAAAATGTTATTCAAGAATTATCTCTCACAGGGTACCAGGCCAGATATTTTACAGGCTAGGCTCTGAGACCATCACAGAGCAGATCATTTCCATGCCGGATAAATGTTTCCAGAGAACACAGAAGATGTCACGCATCCAGGAATTCATTTCACAGAGCTGGCGTATCCAAGAGACCTGAGCAAGGGCGGGTTGAAAAGGAAATGAAAGGCAGGGATACAGATGCGAAACTTAGACACGAACTACCAGGGTGGGACGTTACAGCCATGGCGGGGGTGGGGGCGGGTACGCGCAGTGAGCCCCGGGCAGGAGTGGTAACGCTGCAAACACTGTATCTGCTCGCCGCAGGTGTAAGTCAGTGGAGACAAGCGCTCTGCACACATGAGTAAATGCCGGAGACAAGCACAAAACTTTTTAATAAACTAGAACGAGGACTACCTTCCTGAACGTGATTAAAATATCTACTCCAACCACAAAGCTGACAGGAGAAGCCAACGGCACATGAGAGGGTGGTGTTCCCTCTGAAACGTGGAGAAGACAAGGCAGTCCGCCTTGCCAGCATTCCCCCCAGCCCCCCAGCAAAATAAAAAAAGGGGGGGCAACCTATATCTCGCTCGCTAGCTAGCCCATCATCCGTCAGGAAGGCAGGGGCAAAGTTGACATAATTCAAACATGCCTATGTGAAAAAAAAAAGAATCTGAAAATGCACACATTTATAAAATTCCATAACATGAATAGAAAAAGCAATAGTTTTCCTATACGGCAGCATTAACAGGGCAAACATGAAAAAAGAATCCTATTCGTAACAGTAAAATTGAGTATCTAGCGTTAACCTTACAAAGACTACGTCAGGCTCCGATGATTAAGCCACAGGCCAACGAGGTGCCCTAAGAACGGTTTTGAACCAGTGAAGGAAGACAGCGTGTTCCGTATCCGAAGGCTGATGTGGGGAAGATGTGCACTCCTGCCGAGCTGACAGGTGAATTTCATGCAACTCATGCAGAATTCTAGTAGAATCGTTCCTGTAGAATGGTCAGAAAGGCACCTGAGTAATGAAAAGCAAGAAAAGGCAAGGGAAGTTTCAACCGAGAGTAACGTGGATGCCTGTAGGACCCTTCATGTTGAAATAAAGCACAATATATAAATGGGCAAGCCTCGAGGGCCAAACCACACAGTGATGGCTCCAATGAACGGAGACCCAGAAATGTGCTGGACAGGTCTGGGCAGGGTAGTGCGTGACAGACTTGGCACTCAGATTTGAGGGGTGGCCCGCAAGAGATCTCGAGCCCTGGGGGTCTCAGTCTGTAAGAGTCTGCCTTCAGCTCAGGTCATGATCTCAAGGTCTCGGGATCCAGCACCCGTCGGGCTCCCTGCTTCTCCCTCTCCCTCTGCTGCTCCCAATTGCTCACGCTCTCTCTCTCACAAATAAATAAAAATTAAAAAAATTTTTTTAAAAAAAGAGCTCAGATCTGCCTGGCTGTCTGGTCCAAATCCTGCTTCCACCGCCATAGCCATGTGACCCTGAGCTAGAAACTTACCTTCTCTTTGTTTTAATTCTTCATCGGCAAAATGAGGATATGACTATCTATCTAACAGATCTTTTGCGAGGGTTAGATAAGTTATTTTTTAAAGGTTATTTATTTATTTATTTGACAGCAGAGATCATAAGTAGGCAGAGAGGCAGGCAGAGAGGGGGAAGCAGGCTCCCCACTGAGCAGAGAGGCCCAATGCAGGGCTCGATCCCAGGACCCTGAGATCATGACCTGAGCCAAAGGCAGAGGCTTAACCCACTGAGCCACCCAGGCGCCCCAGATAAGTTATTTTTATTTAAAACCCTTCCAGGGGACCAGGCACACAGTAGGCTCCGGATAAAAACGTATTAAACAGGGGTGCCTGGCAGGCTTAGCTGGTGAGGCATTTGAGTCCGACCTCTGGGTCGTGAGTTAGAGCCCTGCGTTGGATGCCAAGAGTGACTTAAAAATACAATCTTCAAAAAAAAATTAAATAAAAGAAAAATTATGTTAGGAAAGTTAGTTAATGGCGGGGGGAGACTATGAAGGAGACCCACACATGTTCATACCAGACACCCCCTCGGGGAGCAGATGGGACACAAAGTTAAGTCATGCAGTCCCTGGTGCAAATTGTAGATGGATCATGGTCTTGGAGAAGTAAAGTGCTTCTAACCTGAGAGAGCGGGGAGGGAAGAGAGAGGGAGCGAGGGGGCAGAAGGGGGGCAGAGAAGGAAGGGGCAAAAAGAGGGGGGAGAGGGAGGAGGGCAGACAGGGGGAAGGAGGGGGAAATGGACAGAAGGGGACGACGTAAATGCAGAAGTGCAGACGGCTGGGAGAGGAGCGACTCCAGTGACAAGCCCTCATGAGCCTTGAGAGCTCGGTGCAGGTTTGAGTTAAACAGGAGAGGATAAAGCATTTATACAAGCTTAAAAAGTGAAAATAATCAGGTCAGGGCAGAATAATCTCCAGCATCAGATCCGGAATTCCTACATTCTCCATCTTTGTAGGAACCTTCAGAAAACAAAACAGGAAACTGAAATGTCTCCAATCAATCACTTTTTTACATTAAAAAAAATATGTTCTGAGGGACCGAGTCTCCTCGTTACAGCTACAAAACCCACACGAACACCAAGAGCACATGTCTCGTCCGAAGCGTGCATCTGCTGGACCCAAGACGCAGCGCTGTGACTCGGGGGGTCGCCGCCTCGCTGGTGCAAAGCCGCCACCACGTCCCGGGAGCCGGGGTCCGCGCAGTCAGATCACGCCGGGGACGCCCTGCGGCCGCCGACGCCCGTAGCTCCCTGCATTGTGGGGAGCTACGATCCTATGGGTGAGGGGATCGGGGCACCGAGAAGCTGCCCACAGTCCTCAGAGAGAAAGGCAGCAGGAAGCAGGATCGGCCCTGGGCTGGAACCCAGGCCCTCTAGGGGCAGGCCGAACGCTGAGCACCGATCGAGGCGCCACCGGATCCATCTAGGAGACGCTGAGCCCAGCGGCAGGACACCCCAGACAGTAGGGACGTGCCGGTGGAGGCTGGGAGACCATGACCGGTGGGGGGGCGGGGGGCGGGGTGGAGCCGGGCCCTCAGGCGGGACCTCCAAGGATTGTAAAAATCACCAGACTGGAGCACACCGGCCACGGTCTCTCATCGCAAACGAGAATGTGGGGCACGGTTGCTTCTAGTGCCTTCCGCACTCCACAGCTCCCTCCGTCTTCCCGCCACGGCCTGCGCGGCATGGGACACAGAGGGACACGGATGATCCATGACGGGTGCTCCATACGCTATCTAATCCCAACGACCCAAAGACCAACCGGCCCGTGGCCCCGGCGTACAGGTAAGAAAACCAAAACTACAAAGGCGGCCCAGCATCCATCCCTGGGCTTGTCGTGCTCCAGAGCCCGGGCATCAGAGGCCGCGGTGGGGCCGAGCTCCTCCTTCCGGGGGGAGGTGGGAAGAAGCCACCCAGGCCTCATGGCCTGGGTCCTGCCCATGGATACACTGCCTTCTCCTTGGCCTCCCCACAACACCCCTGCTCTGAATGCGCCAGACCCTCTCCCCTCTCCCCACATGGAGGTGCCCTGTCGTGGGATGACAGTGACCGCCGTGGAGTCGAAAACCCTGGGCCACTCCCTGCACCCCTGGGGGACAGGCCGGCCGGCACACAGTGTGGGACTCCAGCTAGTAGCCAAGGGAGGGGCAGAGGAGGACAGGTGGTGTCCTGGAGTCCAAGTGTTGGACAGAAGAACAAGTTTCCCTTCCTTCTCTTCCCCGGCATCCAAACATGCAGGCCTGGCCACGTGTGCGCACGTGTCGGAACTCTCCGTCTGTGAAGTCTGCCAGTGCCCACGCGCACGGCCCCGCTGACTCTTCTCCGTAAGGAGGGCATGCGGTCAGGGAGGGCGGGCATGAGGTCGAGGAGAGGCCATATGTGGTGAGGGAGGTTGATGCAGGTCAGACAGGGAGATGTGAGGTCGGAGACACGTTGTTCAGTTGAGGGAGGAGGCTGTGTGGATCAGAGGGGAAGGGTGTGCAGGTCAAGAGAGGCCGTGAGGGTCAGGGGGAGGCCGTGCGGGTCGGGGCTGGTTCCTGAGCTCTTGGCCTGCATCACGGGACAAGGCACGGAGACAGGCGGAGGCGAAAGCACGGCCCTCTGGGTTTGGAGAGCATCAGAAGCTTACAGCGCTAGCTCGTGCCGGAGACCGGGCTTCGGTGAGATTACAATATTATTTGCCTCAAGACCTGACTCTTTTAATTTCACTGGAGAACCCAGCTTTGGACAGGAAATCAATTGTCTGTTGTATCGGCGGCGGAGAGGAAATCAAGGCCCACGTCCCTGGGCTGCTGTCCGGGCTGTGATTTATTGGAAGCCAGGTGGACTCCCAGGTGGCGATGATGAGTGAGGACCGAGCTCCATGCGGTGGCCCGGCCAGCACCAGGCCTGGGCTCGAAAGCAAGCGGCCACCCGGGCGGGGCATGCCCGGCTGCCTTGCCCCCTCCTCCCAGTGGAAAGACTGCGGGCTGTAAGTGGTGGAGAGAGATTCCCCAGGGGAACGTGCAGAGGACATGTGGGGGACATAGGGGGCACAGGGGGACAAGGGGGTACATGGGGGACATAGGAGGACATGGGAGGGCATGGTGGACATTGGGGGGACAAGAGGGGACATGGGAGGACACATGAGGGACATGGGGGACATGGGAGGACCGGGAGGACATGGGGGGACACAGGCCTCGTGCACACCCGGCAGAGGCCGCGGCAGACGGCTGCCGTCTCCGAGCTTCGTGACAGCGGCTGACGGGGCAGCAGAGCGGGCGCTCTGGGGCCTGACATCAGCGGCTGTGCCCACCATCCCCCTGTGTGTGCACACGCTGGGCACAGCACACACGGAAAACACGCGGGCTCTGCAGAACCGCTGTATCTGGGTTTCTCCACGGAGCGCAGGATGTTTCTCAGCTCCGGTAGTTTCATCTTTTGGAAGGCAAAAAATCGTCCCTCTGCAGAATTGGTTTTGATTTGCTGTGTTTACCTGACAAGAAGCATCGCCCAGGAAGAAATAGCTCCGCTCAGCGCCGCAGTGCCATCTCGTCTCTCCTAAATTCCAGGCCATCTGCTCGCTTCGGTGCCCTGGAGACCATCCAGATAGCAGGACATCACTCCATCCCCGAAACGAGTCCCTGGGCAGCTCAGACAGCCCGGGAAGGATTTGGAGTGCAGCGGCTGCCGCGGCGGCGGCGGCGGGAGGAAACGCCAGTGAGGACGGGCTAGCTGAGGGCTCCCCGGAGGCGGCAGCCCCAGCCGGCCTGCAGGTGGCGATCAGGGCCCGCATGTCCCTCCGTGGGAGCCGCATGCCCACACCCCCACTCCGCCACACCCGGCCTGTAGGTCGTGACCCCGGAGAGGACGTGAAGCACTCAGATGGCCCCAGCACAGGCATCTCCACGAGCCACGCCAGATGAGCACGGGTGAGTGTCCTGGCACCACGGTCAGGGGGCCACCTGCCCACCAGAGGTCAAAGGCCTGGCCTATAGGCGTGTGGGACCGGGGCTGGGTCTGCAGAGTCGGACCCTCTCGCCCAGCCCACTGGGCAGCTCCAAGACCAGTCCCTGGAGGAGGGGCTGCCTCTCCAAACGGTCATCAACAAAATCACGATTTTATTTGTTTCGGACAGCATAAGGAGGTTTAACAAACCATACATATTTATTCGCTGACAAATCAGATTTATTACAAACTAAAATACAGTGAAATCAGACAAAAGCCACTCAGCGTGTGCTCACCAGGCCCCATCCACGGTGCGCCTCCCCCACGCCCACACGGCCCTGGGGTGAGCGGAGCACAGGCCTGCCCCAATCACATTCTAGCTGGGGACCCACGGGAGGAGACAGACAAGTAGACAGGATCCCGTTATCTCAGAGGAGCAGGGCCAGGGAGAAAACAGCGAGGTGCTGCCGTCAGAGACCAACAGGCCCCCACGGGCTCCCCAGCAGAACCCAGCATGGATGCACAGCTCCTCAGGGACCCTCCCTCCCTGCGGGCAGCTGTCTCCCAGCTTCCGGGCCATTCCCAGCTCCTGGGGGCTGCTGGCTCCTTCCCGGTCCATCCTCAAAGCCACGCAACTCAGGGTGAGCCCCTCACATGGCTTCTCTGACTCACCCTCCTGCCCCCTTCCCGCTTCCAAGAACATGGGATCACCGCGGCCCAGCCATGGCACCTGGGATGACGTCCTGGCTTGCCCTCAGCAACCGTCGTTCCCTTTGCCAAGCCCCTGGAGCCACACGTCATGGCGTCTGAGGGCATCTGCGTGCCCTCTGCAGCGGCTACCCCACCCGGGCCCAGGGAAGGGCTCCTCCAGGATCTACTTGGACGACGACTTGGCCACTGACACAGAGCAGATGTGTGCGAACTGGAAAGGCGCCCCCTGAAGGGGCAGGGGGTGTCCAGCCCCTAGGATGGAGGAGCCAGACCTGGCCTTGAGGGCCGGATGGGCCAGCAAATGGGCACCCAAGCAGGGGCTGTGGGCCTGGTGTGGGGGAGCCCCCCAGCTGCGTTGAAAAGGGCAGTCAGAACCATTAAGATTTTTAAGCACAAGAATGACATGATCTGATTTATATTTTTAAAGATCACTCTGTTATTTGACATTGAAATTGATATTGAGATGCGTCTGAGAGTACGGGTAGGATTTAGACAGATGGGGGGGTGAGACCGTGTGCTTCAGGTACGGAGAGCTGGGATGCAGGCCCGCAGGTGGACACACGCGGAGACGAGACACAGCGTGTGTGTGAGTGAGGGGGCCAGGGCTGGGAGGACGAGGGGACCCCGAGCAGGGGGGCCACAGCCGGGAGGACCGGGGGACCCTGAGCAGGAGGGGTCAGAGCCAGGAGGACTGGAGGACCCAGGCAGAGAGGGGCCAGAGTCAGGAGGTCTGGGGGACCTGGGCAAAGGGAGCCAGAGCCGGGAGGACTGGGGGATCCTCGGAAGGGGTGCTGGGGACAGCACAGGAACCCATAGTGATTCTCAGGTCCGGGGTGCGTGGACGCTCTTTAACAAGTGATCGATAGCACTGAAATACGCAGCGGCAGATTCTTACGTCATCATTAGTTGCCATTAAAGAATCAATAATCAGAATGAGAGGGTCGCAGCAAAAGGTCAGATGTGGGGCTGCGGGACCTGGTCAGCCCTGGAGGTGCCCACTCGGGGCTTGACCATGATCTGCACACGGAGTCCTCCGCATAAACAGAGAATTCGTGGGAACCTAGCAGAAAATACAACCCTTCTTTGCTCGTCCCATCCAGTTTTATTTTTCTTGTTTCCAAACACATAAATTCCACCTCAGAGAAGTGTTCGCTTGGGGGGCGGCAGGAGCACACAGGGCAGAGCGGGGCCCCACAGGTACCTGGCGGGGGCCTTCACTGCGCCCAGGGAACCCCGCAAGAGGGAGCCCTGAGGCCTCTGTGTCCCACCTGGCGGTGCGAGACACGGGGGCAGGCTCTTGTTCTGACCTTTGTGGGCGATGTGAATGTGGCCCCGGGCTGAACAGAGGATCGTGGGGACTTGTTAACCAGTAAGATGGAAAACAGAGAGCAAAATTAGTCAAATGACAGTGCGACCCTCTGCCTCTTGGAGCCCTGCCCTCTTGAAGCGCGCTCCGGTGTGGGCGTCACGCGGCCCCGTCCGACCCCCCAGAATGACTCCCGGCCGGCTCAGGGGCGTCAGCCGTCAGGCCCCACGACACCCACCTCATCTGGGGGGAAAGTAAAATGGGAATTCCTCTGCTGCAATCCACAGGCTTCTCTGCTTCTCGGAGCTGTTTAAGCCTCCACTTAAATGAGCAATGGTGGGCCGCGGGGACGCGGGAAGGCTCGGCACCTGCCCGGTCCACGGTCTTTCTTATTAAACAGAAGGAAGGCGACATGATTAACGATGGACGCAGTCCTCAGTAGACGAAGAGGTATTTTAACCCCCCCTTCCGTCCAAAGACACAGACAGACCCTCGCCCCACAGGCCATATGGGCTCAGGGCCTCACCCCGCTGGCCAGACAAGCAGCTCCGACGGGCCTCCTTCCCAGGACGCAGGGACTCGTCACACTCCCCTGGGCTGCGGCTCCTCATCCCGGGCTGTGAAAGAGTGTCCAGAGCAGACTCTGTGCTCGTGGTTTCAGCCCTGCCAATCTGTCTTCCGCACGTCGCAGCCTTTTGTCCTCTCTCCCTCCCCGGAAGGCAGGCTGGAGGTGGGAGCACTGGGCCCTGCCACGGGGAGGAGCGGGGAGGGCCCAGGGCCAATAAACGTACATCTGGTCCTAAGTCTGCACAAAAGCGCCGATCTCTAGGATGGAAAGGGGGAAGCCAAGTCCGGGCAGGCATCTACGGGACCAGCCACGTGCAAGGGACTAAATGGTTCACACGGTGACGGGATCAGAGCCGGCGCGAGGCATGGGATGCCGCAGACACAGCCGTGCCCTCTCGCCACCGAAGCCACCTCAGGAACGGAGGGAGCAACCGGTGGCAGGAAGCAGTGTCCCTTGCCTCTGGGAACGCACCAGTCCTCTGAGGAGCCCTTGAGCTGCCCTGGCTGACGCTCACCCACAAACCCTGGATCCGGTCCCGTCCAGGCACGTCGCCTGTCCCGACTGGGTAGTGGTGGTTTTCAGTAGCATTGACACACAGGAAGGCGAGTGACTCCCTGTCGTTGGACAATCTTTTTCCGGTATAACTGACTATATTTGCCATGCTGTACTTTTTATCCCTGTAACTTCTTGATTTTATACGTGGAAATGTATACCTTCTTCATTCCGCTCTTGAAAAGAATGCCAGGCCAGCATCCCCTGTGCATGGCTCGTGGGCACACAGAGGGAAGCTGCCTCCGTGGGAAAGTACAGAAGCTCGAGAAAGTAAGGGCACGACTGCCCTGTGCTCGGCAGCTCCCTTCGGGGCAGGCACCCCAAGAGCTGAAGGCAGGGCTGTAAGAGACATTTGTGCGGCGATGTTCGTATGAGCATTGGTAACACAGCAACGGGTAGAAGCAGCCCAAGTGTCCATGATGGAAACGAAGGAGATGTGGAAATGTGGTCCACACTTGCAGTGAGCGTGACTCTGCCCTGAAAAGGAAGGAGGGCCTGACACCTGTTACAACACGGATGAACCTTCGAGACAGGGCCCTGAGATAAACCAGACACCAAAGGACAGCACTGTATAATGGGACTCACACGACAGACCCAGAGCGGTCACATTCACAGAGACGCACAGGAGAGGGTGGCTCTAGGGGCCGGGGCAGGGGTGGGAAAGTAACATTTCACGAGGACAGAGCTTCACGGGGTGCAGGACGGAGACCTCACCAGTGGGGAGGCTGGTGACGGCCGCCCAGCAGTGGGAATGTGCTCAGGGCTGCGAGACCCCCTCAAAAAAACAGCTCAAGCTTTGAGTTTCACTGTGTGTATTTTATTGTGATGAAAATATTTTCAAAAGGAAAAGGAAAAGAAGGCCAGGTCTCCCAAGCAGCAGCCAGAGGAACAAGTTCATGTTGTTTGAACTCGCTCTGACAAGGTCCCTAGACACCCCACAGCGAGAGAACGGAGGTCTGGGCTCGGGTCCTGAGCCCACCCCTTTGTGCGCTGGCAACTCTGGACAAGCTTCAGCTCCCTCCTCTACAAAATCGGGGAGAAGCCCCGCAACCGTGCAGGCCTACGGAAATCCAAGGCGCCACACGTGAGAAGCCACGAGACGCTGGGCCAGCCCACCGCTGCCCCCCTCCAACAACAGCGGACCATGAGGCCCCAGTGGAGGCACCACCAGCCCCAGCTCCAGAGGGAGCTCTACATGGGACGGCGGCACCACGAACCAGCAAGGAGCCAGCGGGATCGCGGCGGCAGCCTCCCATTGGCTCACGGTCAGGAAACGTCACTGCGGCAGGTGTGCAGGCCCCTCTGCTCACGGCGCTTCTAAAACAGAAATGTGACCAAGGAAGAAGTAACTGGTGGCCCATAAGCACCGTCCCTAGCTGACAGAGAACAGTGCATCCGAGCTATGCCCACGAGGACCGCTGGTACCAGAACAAGGGAAATGACCAGTGTCATCGAGGGTGTGGAGCAACGGGACACTCACACTTCCGGATGGAGCAGAGATGGCATGGCCACAGGGACACAGAGATGCCCCTGTGGTTTCTGAACACAGGAAGAACGGTGGGCCTATATGACCCTGCAGTCGCGTCCCTAAGTACATTCCCAGGGGACAGCCTTCACACGTGCACACAACAGCCTGTGCACAAATGTGGGTGGTGGCATTAGCCACAATGTCCCTGAGAAGGGAACAACCCAGGTATCCGTCAGGCGCTGAACTGGAAACCAGACGCGGTACGGCAGCACGATTTGGTAACAAAACAGTGCCAGCTGCTGGGTCACAACACAGATGAACCTCGGAAACATTGTGCCGAGTCAAGGAAGCCAGTCACAGAAGAAGACCACTGTGTGGTTCTTCTCCTCTTAAATGTCAAGAATAAATAAATAAATAGTAGGCAATACACAGAGACCAAAAGTAGATTAATAATTGCCCAGGGCCGGGTCAGAATGGGGAGTGAGTATGAACAGTGAGAAGTTGTTTTCAGAGGGATGCCAGTGCCCTAAATGAGGTTGTGGGGCCTCGAGGTTGTGCGGCTGGCTGTACAGCTCCGTGAATGCACCAGCACCCACGGCCTGGGGCGCGGAGCACGGGGAGCCCCGCGTCTGCTCACTGTGCCTCAGTAACGCTGCTTCTGAAGGCGATCCGGTCCGGGCTTCCTTAAACGGCCTGGTCGGAGCAGCCCTTCCGGCACGTGCCCGGCCATCAGACGGTTGACAGGACAGTGGCAAAGAGCAAAAGCACAAACACAAAGCCACCGTCACGAAACCCACATCCCGTAAGATCGCTGAGCGCGGAAGGAAATGCGGAGCCCGGCAGAGGCCCCCGGGACCAGCCTCCTTCTTCACGGAGCACCTGGTTTCCTCCTCGGCTGTCGCGTGGCAGGCACGTTTCATGACAGAAAAGAAAGAAGTCACAGCCGACGTGTGCCGTTGGTCGACGTGAGGGAGACGACGAGGTCCAGGTTCCCACCCCCCCCGCAGCCGTGCCGTGCAAACACCGGGGACGGGACGTGGCGGGTTCCTCCGGTCCCGCCGTATGGGCAGGACCGCCTTCCCCACGTGAGTGGCAACACTGTAGCGCACGCGGACACCCTAGGGGGTAACAAGAAAGGGGGTTATTTCCTGAGCACGTGTCATACGTCAAGTGAAGCACGAAGGGCTTTACGTGAATCAGTTAATTTCTTGTCAGTCTGGAAACAGCGTATGTTGTCATTAACCATGATCCCACGTTACAAATGAGGAAACTGAGGGTTATTCACGGGCTCCGGGAGATACAGCCGCGTTCAAGGTCACTTACAGAGGGCTTGGAGCCTGACCTCGAACCCTCGCACGCCTCCCACCAGGCAGCAGGCGCCCGGGGCATGCTCAGGGACGGCCTGGGCCACGGAGGCCCCGGCTGCTGCGGGAGTCCGTGGCCACGTGGGGGTGCCTCCTCTGTGTGCCCAGGAAAGCAGTGGGGACAAGCACCGAAGACACACCGAGCTCCCCACACGATGGATGCCGAGAGCACTAGGAGATGATAACGAACCAGCGTCCCAAAACCAACAGAAACCCTGGAACTCCAGGAGACCCTAATCTAGAATGTCTTGACCAGTGTGAGTTCTTGGTTCAAACCACTTCGAGCTTCCGTTCAGGTTCACCTCCACCAACCACGGCCCCGGCGAGCAGCCCCAAGCGCCCTCTCAGGGAGGCCCTGCCTGGGCAGGGACAAGCAGCTCAGATCCTCCCCTCGACACGGGTCTTTCCTCACCGCTAGCCCGCTGCTGGCCAAGCCCTGTCCGTTCCCAGATTCACCTCACAGACAGAACCACCCACCCTGCACCCGACACAGCCGCTTCATTCACTCTCTCTCAGAGAACCCTCTCCTGCCATCAAGTCCGAGGGCTTCCTCTGCGCGCCTTGTTCACACACACACTTTCTTCCGGCCCAGAGCATCACCATTGTTAATGGACAACCAGGAAAAGTTCAGTGTTTCCCTTCCTCCGTTCCACATTGCAACCTTCAGGCCAAGAAAGCGCCTCCATCTGTGAGTTACGGGGGTGCACCTTACCCTCCTCGACACGGTCCCACAGTGTGGAGCGACCCTCTCCCTCGGGCTGGGCGCGGAGCCAGAAAGAGCTCACATTCCAGCCATCCGGAGGAGAAGGTCTGAGGACAGCCCAGGGACGGGGAAGCTGGCCACCCTCTCTCTGTGCCTCGCCTCTCAGACCTGTCCACAACCACCCAGCATCCCTCCAGACACCATTTCTACATCGTGGAGCTGCCCCTGGGCCCTGGGCTTGGCGTCAGCCCCACTGCTTCTCCTTCCGGCTTCCGACCAAAGTGACCCTGTTGGAGGGTCAGCCGTAAGCCAGGCAGTCAGCACTGCACTGTGTGTTCCTCACACCCGATGCGAGGGACCCTCGAGCTGCTCTTCTCACACGGTCTCTCCTCTGGCCCTCACTGCCCGCCTCCACAGGGTCCCTGGCCCTGGGCGTCACAGAGGCCTCTGCTTTCCCTCTCCCTTGGTCCCCGGAGTGGCTGCCAGCACGCACACAGCACATGTGCTCTGGACACCATGCTCCCGGGCCAGCACGACCCCGTCGTCGCTGCCTTCCCCAGCACCTGGCACACGGCTGGGGCCCGGCCAGGGCTGAGCCCGCTCGCTCCAGCTCCAGAGCCGTGCATCCCCGCGGGACATAGGAAGAAGGCAGGTGGTGTGCGAGCACAGTGGGGCAGCGGGGAGCGGCTGTCACAGCAAAGGACCTTCGGGGTTGGGGCAAGGCCGCCCTGGACTAGGGACTCTGGACAGTCCCCCGGGAGCAACGGGCACCGTCTCTGGGGCGAGTGTGTTCTCAGTCCCTCGAGCCTTCGGTCAAAATCACTCTGCAGATGAAGGGAAGGGACGTGCTCTGCATAGCGGCTTCCATGAGCCACAGGACACATGGGCCCCGGCCAGTTCCATGGCTGCCTCGGGATGGCCGGACTGGCTGAAGGGACATCCTACAAAATGCCCCTGCCATCTGAGACGGCAACCAGCCTCGCGCCCTGGGCCTTGCCGAGGATCCGCAGAGCTCCGGCTGGAGCCGTGCAGCTGGGGTGGTCGCCGCCTTGGCTCCAGGGCCATGTGGGCCACGGCGATAAAGCGGAGCATAGACCCTCCTTCTCACGCACATGCACCCCATACCACACACACCCCTCTCAAAGGCCACGTCCCAGAACGGCCAGGAAGACATTTTCCCCAGGAGTGGACAGGAGGCCTGGAGGTGACAAAGGGTGGTGTGCAAGCCCACTTCTGCCCGGTCCGGGAACCTGCTGGGTCTATGCCTCTGCTCCCTTCCCAGACAAGCAAGGACACTGACCCCACGGAGGGCCCCGAGGAGGAATTACAGTCAGAGCCCCCAGAATGCCCTCTGCCAGCTAAGAGCCCAGACTCATTTTCAGGGGCCTCGGCAAAAGGATGCATCAACTCGGCAAGGTCACCCCAGAGCTCAGCACTGGGAGAAGAAGCAGCTTCTCCGCTGCTGTGTTAGCAGGTGGAGAGAGAGAAACACCCCCGGCCGGTGCCAAACACCCCCCGGCCCCGAGTCAGGACCCGGCCCCAGCAGGCCACGGGTCTCTGCTTGTCTGGCCATCGCTGAGAGACAGAACAAAAGACAAAGTGTCAAGTCGGTCCCTTCCGAGGCAGGCCACCCAGATCACAGACACAGGGTGACGTTCAGGGCTGATTTCTTCACTGGGCGCTCGTCTTTTCCCCTAAGCCTGAGCGTGGCCTCTCCCCGCATCCCCAGTACTCACACGCTCACAACAGCACACGCGTGTGTACCCGCCTGCACACACGCATGCCCATGCACACACACCAGCACACACTACCCCGCGCACACTGAGGTTTCCCGGCCGGTGGCTCATTGCTGTGGGTGGGACTTCGTCCGCAGCCATCTGGGAAAAGAAACATCGGATGATTTCCACGCCACTCAGGTAGGGTTCATGGGCCCGGCCCGCACCCCTCTTTCTGGAGGTGGGACCCCATGAACCTACTCCATCCACACTTGGACTCGTGGACCATGACAAAGCAGCGTCACTGGACCAAGGTCAAGGGAGGGGGCAGCCCTTTCTCTGGCACCCAGTCAGCCCGGGGGGCCAGCGGAGCTCGTCAGAAACCAGTCTTCAGCTCCCAAAACATATAGTCTGCCTTGAGTGGAGGCTCCCTAGGAAGCCGCTGAATGAGAATGGAACCACGAACCACGAACCAAGTTCGTTAGTGGGTAGGTGACCTGGATTCAGAGCTTACCCCATCCTTGCCGACCACGCAAACCCTGGCTCTCCTCGGGCTTCTGTGTCCTCCAACGTGAAGTGTCAGTGAAACACCTCCCTTATGGACTTGCTGAGACAAGTGAACGCGGTGGGTAAAACATTTACGGTCCTCAGTACAATTCTCGTCCCACTGGAGGTGCTTAGAGCACACATCCCTGCATGTTCTCTGCAAAAACGTGAAGCTGGCTGGAGAAAACCTTTAAGAAAAAGTGCCCTGTTCTCCCTCTTTGAGAGCCTCACAGCCCCCAGTGCCAGCGTGGGGTCCCAGCTGCTCCCACATCCGCCAGGTGCTCTCCATCCCTGCCCCTCGCTGCCGCCAACTGGAACCACCATGGAGGGGATGCACGAGGGAGAGGAGGAGGCAGGAGGCCAGGCTGGGCATCCACGAGCAGCAGGTCCAGCCCCGAAGGGAACAGTCTGTATTTGGGAGAAGGTGGCAGACACAGTAGTAGAAAACAAATTTTTTCAATTTTATTTATTTATTTTTTTAGACTTTTAAGAAGTGCCAGAGAAAGGAAAGAAGAAAAAGATAAGAGAGAAAAGTTCACATTAAGAGATAATCAGAGATGGGGGCGCCTGGGTGGTGCGGCTGGTTGAGCATCTGACTCTTGATCTCAGCTCAGGCCGTGACCTGAGGGTCTTGGGTTCAAGCTTCACATTGGGCCCTGCACTGGGGGGTGGAACCTGCTTGAGAGTGTCTCTCCCTCTGTCCCTACTCCCCAGCCTCTTTAAAAAAAGAAAAAAGAAATAGAGAATTGGATAAAGTAAGATTTATGGCATGGAGAAGGCTGAGATTTTCAGGGGACAACAGACAAGCCTTGGACATCCGAGGCGCTCCTCTGGTGGCCGGCCGTGGAGCTGAGCTGCTGTGGAAGGAGGAGATGCAGAGCCAGCGACGGGTGGGAAGGCCTGGGGTGAGCAGAATCACAGGAGAACAGAGCCCAACTCGTGAGCTCGCCCTGCTCCCAGAAGCCTGGGGCCGCCAACAGCAGGTCACACGGTTCTAAAGTGGGGGAGCCGGGGCTGGACCTGACCTCTGTCCTTCCAGAGATGTGCAGTGAGATGGACAGTGGAACGTCTTCTGTCCATCTGGCTTCCCCAGGCTGCATGATGCCATCCCAATAACCCAGGCTCAGACAATAGTGGGCACGCGGACCCACGTCTCCCAGGCCACCTTGGTCTCTGGCCAGAGGTCATGGGGCAGGGATGGTTGCCAGCATTCCTGTGCTAACGCGAACTCTCCGGCCAACTTCCCGTGAAAGCCAGTAACTGGAAACCTCTTTTTCTCCCTGTGGGGATCCCATTCCTCTGGAGCATCCCTCCCTCTTCTCAGGATCCTGGATCCCACACAGATGTCGCCACAGCTCTCCGTGTCTCGCCTCTGCCCACGGCCCCAGACTCTCTCTGCCTCCGGTGCTCACAGACCCCATGCTGCGTGCTGCTGTTAGCCACTAGTGCTCATGGGCTGGTGGGCCGAGCCATCCCATACAAACCACCCCAAGACACCACAGCCTAAGAGAAGCACAGTGCTCGCCACCCTGAGGGGCGGGAGTTCTGGTGGGCTCGGGGCACAGGGCTCGGCTTTGTCGCACGTGGAGCTCAAAGGGCGGCGTGTTTTCCTCCCTCTGTGAGCACAGCCGTCCTCCTCCAGGAGCGTCTCTTCTTCTCCGTGTGCTGTCATTCCTGAGGGTCCACCTCCAGAAGGACACAACGGACATGCTAGATGGCAGCCAGGATCCAAGAGCAAAGGCAAGGCTGCCAGGCCTCGATGACTGGACCCAGACCGGCACAGCGTCCTTTCCATCTCTTCCTGCGGATCTGAGCGTCCCAAGGCCGGCCTCACGGCTCCACCCTGAGAAGGGGTGGCATGGCCATGGGGAATGGTCCCATTCCCTGTGAGCATTCCCACAAGGATCAATTCTGCCAACAGCACGAGCTGCAAGCACTCTCTCCTCCGAGAGCCCGGAGCCCGGAGCTGCTGATGGTCGGCCCCCGACATGGCAGCTGGGCAGCCAAGGCCGTGGCAGGCCCTCAGGGAACAGAGACTGGTGTTAGCAACGGAGTCCCGGGGATGCCCTGGCTCATTCATTCATTCACCTGGACGCTCGGATGCCTCCCCGGGAGTCACTTAGCTGGACAGGGTAGCTGGGGTGAGCGCGTCCTTCTTCATGCCGCGGGGAGCTCACAGGGGGAAGGCAGAGCACAGACGGCGGAGTCAGGCTGCGTGGAAAGTGCGCACCACTGCCCCAGCGCCAGGCCGTCGGCGGCAGCACAAACGTCTCGGAGCCTCCACTGCGGGAACAACAGGACCCCCTCGGGACAGCACAAAGGATAAATGAGATCGAGATCAGGGCCGGGAGGGTCTCCCAGCACGGTGGGCCCGTCATCCTCATGGACGTGGGACAGCAGACATGGGCCCTTCCTCCGGTGTCACTCCCATGACCACGAACCTGACCCCTGTCCGCAGGCAGGGCAGACCCGTCAGCAGCTTCCGCGCCACTTACAACCTGCTGTGCGGGTCGCCCATCCTCGTCCTGATGAGATCCGTGCTTGGTTTCCATCTAGAGAAATGTCATCCGTTCTGGTGATTTACCTCCCTCTGGTCTGTCAAGTTGCCCCATAACCTTGTTCTCGGGGACTTCAATCTGTCAGGGCCTGATTTGGATTTACTGAGAGAAATGTCCCTGGAATAGGAATATGCCTTATCGCCTTTAGCAGGAAGGTCGGTGCCCTGGGAGCCCTTGGTCCATCCAGGTGCACCACCAGCGCCTCTGTGGCAGGGTTCCCGAGCTGGGGGGTCCTCTGAACCCCAGCACACAGGGACTGCAGAGCCCGGGTGAGACGCACCCCCATTGCTGCTGAGACATCTCGGCTCCCTCTAGGGGCCCCGTCAGCAGCAGCGGCAGGTTGGGGGTGACAGGAGTGACTGGAGGTGAGCCCCGCGGAGCCCCACCGGTCCCGTCTCACCCACTGTGCCGTCCACAGGCAAACCCCACCTCTCAGGGCCCGGGCCCCCTGTCCCCAGGGTCCTCCTGCCTCCCCAAAACACAGAGTCAAGGATCCTGTGGCCCTGGCACCACTAACCCAGACGGATGGAAGGACAGACAGATGGCGGGTATGTGAAGGTGGACGGAAAAGGATGCAGACGTCTTTTCCATTCCCTTTAAGAGGGAATCGCACATGACGTGCTAACCCCCACAGCAGACCCCACTCCTGCCTCCCGCCTCCCTCGGCTGAACGGGGTTGCCACTCTCCTTGGCAGAACCGGGAATTTGCGGCATCATCGCAGAGCAGGACTGGGACCCACAGTGATTCTAATGCTGGGACACCCCGAACGTGTCCCCGCTCCCCCCAGCACCAGATCCGTCTGTCATGAAGCCGGCACCTCCTGTGTGGGAGGGAGGACGATGTCCAGCCCACAAAACCAGTGTTGGTTTTGTGATACAAGCTTTGGGGCCACAGAGTTTGGTCTCAGAGAGGCCACTGAGGCCACAGGGCCCTAAAGATAATCACAAGGAAGGTCCCGGGGGAGGCCAGCTGCTCGTCCCACTCTGGGCACCCCAACGTCAGTGCAGCACCCTGAAGACCAGCGTGCGCGCGCACACACACACACATGCACGCGTGCGTGCTAGAGCCCCACGTCGGCACCGACATCCTGGTTCCTCGATCTGACTGGAACAGGCCTTTGCCAGGGTTGGTTTCTGCCTCTTCAGTTTTTACAGACTCCGTGCCTGGGCTCTTCTCCAGTAAAACGGTGGCCAGACCACCTCCCAGCAAGCTGTCTGTGCACGGGCTGTGCCCCGGGGAGACCCGCAGACCACGAGGCAGGGCTTCACCCCACGCACCCTGTCTGCAGCGCCCAGGGCTGCACCGGGCTCGGCACGTGTCCTCCGCACACAGCTGCACTCGCCCCACTAGGAACGGCTTCCTGACGACCCCCCTCCTCTTCCTCATGCCTGGTTTGACCCCCCGCTGGAGGCTGCCCGGGGCGTCTGACGCAGGCCCCACCTCCCCGCCACCCCCTCTCCACACGAACCCCCACTTGTTCCCCTGGTGACGGCAGCCTGTCCTTGGGTGACAATCTCAGATGTCACCTCCTCTTGCAGACGTCTTGGCTCAGGCCGCAGAGCCCCAAGGCCTCTTCCTAGGCCAGCTGGCCCCAGGGGTGGGTGGTTACCCCCCACCCCCGGCCTCCTCCCTCCATGCCGCTCTGTCTAAGCGACCTGCAAACCTCGTTCTTCCGACTCGGCTCTCCTGTCAGCCCTGCTCGGCGCTTCCGGCCCCGCCGTACGCCCCAGCAGCGGCCGGTGTCTGTTCACGCAACAGAACTGGCCCACGTGCTCCGCAGAATCTGTGATCGCTGGGGCACGGCGGGGAGTGGGCACCTCCGTGAGAAGGTAAAAAGCCTGAACCGGGGCTCCTCTCCAAGACCGCAGCGGCGGCACGTCCAAGGGGGGAAGGTGGCCCTTAATGACCCCATTTATGAAAGTCTGAAGGCCCAGCACGTGGGGGTGGCTTGACAAGTCCCTGAGAACGGCGCGCAAGGCGCTATCGATTATTAATAACCGAGGGCCCCGCGAGTGCTCGAAACAAAACCTCTCCTTCTCTCGTCGCCTAAGTTCTAAGGTCGACTTACTGAGCCAACTCCACGCGTTTTAGATCTCAATGAAAGTAAGAGGTGCACACGGCGAACATACGCGCTAGGACAGGAAGGCTGATGAGAGAGGAAGTGAGGAGGGGTGGGAGGAGGGAAGAGGGGACGGGGAAGGGGGAGTCAGAGGAAGGGAGAGGAAGAAAGGGAGCGGGCGGGAGGGCAGGGAGGGGGCAGCAAGAGCCCTGCCCACCCTCCCCACCCCTACACCTGCTCCTCTGCTCTGATTCCAGCTCCTCCATGGCCCCTCCCTGCCCCCGGGATGGGGGGAAGGCTATTTCCCCACTGGAGGAGGTGTTGGCTCCCCTGGCAGGTGCAACAGCGCTCAGCCCCGAGCTCAGAGGCATCTGACTACAGCAGTAACCAAGGCCCTGTGGCTTCCCCCCATCCCCCTCGGGGCCCCCTGCTCCCGTAGGCTCAGGGAGGGGGTGGTGCCTCCGTGCCTGGTCTGCCCCCTCCCCCCCACCTCTGATGCTGACAGCGACACTGCACCTTGTTAAGGTTGATAACATGACGTTCTATTTTTACTCATAATTGAGTCTCCTGTGCTTTGTCTACAGACTCTGGAAAGTTGAAAACCAATTAACCTGAATGAGTTAGCATCGCTAATCACGGTAACCGATAAACCCCACGTATGGTGGGGAATCACCTTCTCTGTGTCCTGGGTCCACGCAGGGGGAGGTAGACACGGCCACAAGCAGTCCCTGGGGACCCGGGTCAGGACACTGCCATCCTGACCCCGTGACCAGCACAGCATTTCGGCCAGTGGGTGGGGCAGAGCCCAGAGGGGTCCCCGCAGGTCCGTCCACTCACCTGCCCCACCGTCCCTGGAGCACAGAAGAGGGCAGCCACCTGCCGCTAGACAGCCCTCACCCTGCTCCCGCAGACAGCACGAGCCAGCGACGGCCTTGGGGTCAGACTTCCTTCACTCACAGGACAACGTTCCTAGGGGCCATACTCAAGTGACTTTTCTTTCTTACACTTTTACCAAATATTCAAAACCGAGCCATTTTTGCTGCCCTGTATTTGGGCCATACGTTTCAGGTGGTGCTTGGAACCCACTCAGCTGCCTCGGGGGTTGGGGGTGAGGGAGTACATTAGGCCGCTCCTGCTCCCTGCCCCTGTCACTTCCAGTCCTGCTTTGAGGGGGTCAGCTGGGTGTTTTCCTTCATTCTCTGCCCTTAGTGGTCTCATGTTTCCCCCCTCCCCCCACTGAAGCTGATTGCTCCTGGGGAAGGTGCCCATTCCCCCCGCCAGGGGCATGTCTCCTAGAGACCCCAAGTGGCAGGCTCCTGTGTGGGCCGGGGCCATCAGCAGCCGCCACCCAGACACCCCAGCTCTGCAGCGCCAGGCCCCCAGTACCTGAGACCCTGTCGCTTCCTCATTCTCTGTGTGCCTCCCCATTTCACACCCCCTTAGTTAGCACCGTTCAACAGTTGGCACAGTAAATGACGGTGGTGGCCGGTGGCATGGCCGTCACCGAGGGGCCCGCCTGGGAGGCTGGTGGATCGGCGCTTCTGTCTGTCGGCAGATGTGTGTCCATGCTTCTACCCGCTCCCTGCACTTCTCCGCACGAGGGTTTACCCCAGTGGTAAAGCTCACTAAAGAAGGGGCCTTTGGGACCCTGACAAGTTGCCATGCATCTGAGCCACACTAACCAACAAAGGCTGGGGTGTGGGGTTCCATGCTGGGTGGGCCCGTCCTTCCCCAGAAGCTAACAAACGCGACTGTGCTGCCCTCCGGGACACTGGCGCGCTCTCCGCTTTTCAAGACCGAACGGCAGCCCGAGTTTAACATCTTCGTAACCGAGTCGTCTCTTTTTGTTAAGTACTCCTTCAGTGTCTTTAAACTTGGTGGTTGATGTTCCCAGCAGCCCGTCCGGGTATGTTTCAAGGCTGTCGTGGATTCCGCCTGCCCAGCCGGCCCTCTCCCAACCCACCGCCGTGCCCCTCTTGCTTCTTCAGATGTCCTCATTGCTCCACGTCCCTGGGTCCCCTTTCTGAGATTTCTGGTCACAGGATATTGATTTTTTGTGTTGATCTGTAAGTTCCTTTCTCTTTTCTTTTAGAGTTTCTCTCTTTTGCTCTACTTTCTAGAAACTTTCTCCAACTTTATCCTTTTTTGTTGACACAGTCCAGCCACCGCTTAAATGGGTCAGACCCATGAGGAGCCACACCAGTGGTGTCCACAGGCCGTCCATGAGGAGCCACACCAGTGGTGTCCACGGACTGTCCAGGCAGAGGCGAGTGGGGAAGTTCACGGTAGAGAATTGGCACACTGAGAGATTTTGACACTGTGACGTGCAGTGTGGCCACAGTCTGTGTCTGTACAACTGACCATCACAGCTCCTTCACACATGGGTCTCCAGGGGCCGTGTTGCCACCACGTTCCTGCCACGTTGCTGTATGCAGCTCTGATGCAAGAGCCATGTGAGGACTACACGCCGACCACACCCCTACCACGCACCTACCACGTGATGACCGGCCATGTAACCTCCATGCTACCACCACACGACTACCACATGCCTATCGTATGATGTCCATGTACTACCACACAACCCCCATGCCACTTCTGTGCAATGATCACATGGCCACGTAACCACCACGCAACTACCACACAGCAACCACACGGCTCCTGCCAAGCCATGCGGCTCCACAGCAGCAGTGAAGGAGGCCAGCACAGAGGAGAACAACACTGAAACCATGGAGGACATCGAGGTCCTTGCACCACCTGCCGCTCCAGAAGACCTCAATCTCCCAGCCCAGCGGGAAGCTGGTCAGGCCACCCTCCCACCACACACGTCCCAGCGTCTCTATAACATCTCACTGGTGCCACAAGGCCACGGGTGCCAATTGCCTCCAGCCTCTGTGTCACTAATAGCAGGCCGGTCCCAGCATGGGAGTGGACACCAGAAGATGCTTCGGGTCCCAGCAAGGGAACCCTGTGACGGCAGCTCCACCCCGGTGTGCTCCCTGCAGACAGACACCCCCCAGCAGGGAGACCCGCTGCTGCACGGTCAGCACACCCCGCCCGGAGCCCTTGGCCTGCCTGGATCTCTCCAGCGCCTCATGCATCCTGACAGATGCTTCCTCATCACGTCTCTCATTCGGCATGAAAGTCCTACCGTCCTCTTCAGGGGGAGCCAAACGGTTCTCCGGCAAAGATTTATGGAGTCCTTGCCACAGCCCTGCCACGCTCCGAGTGCCGGAGACGCAGGGAGGCAACCACTGCAGACCCAGACGGGGAGGCGGGGCGCATGCGGCCAGGCCGTGAGAGCCACGCACACACAGCCCCACACAAAGACACCTGGGGACCCCGGGCGAGGGAGGGCTTGCATCGGGGTCAACACCTGGCTGCAAGGTCGGCCTCAGCCCCTGCTGAGGGAGACTGATGAAAGAGAGAATACCATCCCCGCCCCCCGCCCCGGCCGCGGGCCTTGTCACAACTGAGGTCAGTCTACCATGACACCCGCATAACACAGGGGAAGGGGATGCAGATGCCTCTGCTTCACCCCATGAGCCTGGCCCTGTAGGCCTGGAGGGGCCAGAGATGGGTGCAGGGGAGGCCCCCCCAAGGGACTTCCCGCAGCCCCCGCCCCTCTGGCACGAAGGTCAGAAGCACCCGCGTCCCAGGAACGGCCTCCACAAGGCCTCGTGCGTCTCAGCTGCTCCTAATTTAACCACTCAGGTAGACGACCCCCCTCATGTTTACCACCTGGTCTCTTAAAGGAGCTTCCAAACATTTTAACCACCTCGCAAATCAAATCGTGGGCAGAGCAGCCTTCCCCACAGTGACCCTCTTTGCTTAATTAAACCACATCTATCGAGTGATAGAGACAGGCAGAGTGGGCTGCTTCCCGGAACTCCGTGCCAGGAAGCCCTGCCGTCCCGTCCGCGCGCTCCTCCCGAGCACAGGGGCTGCTGGGGCTGCTCGGGGTCCTGGCGGCCGTGGCGGGCACAATGCCTATTCGAGGACGCCGCGCTAATCAGGAGGGAAGGCGTCAACTGGGAGGCTGAAGCACCGTTCTTTCTAATCATCTGCAACTCTCAATTGCAGAAATGACACTTATGTCCCGTCAAAGTTAAGGGATGATTAATAATTTCTGTGTACTTGGCAGAGTGGTGCTCCAGATTCTGATGACAATAGTGCCTTGTCTTCACGCGCTCTCTTCCCTGCAAAGGGCTCAAAATCTTCCCCAGATTGCTTCAATTTCTCTTTCAACATCGCTGTGAGAAGAAATAAGCCACAGCCATGGGTCAAATTAGCACACGAATGTGTAGGGGGCTAAGCCAAGATCAGAGACAGAAGATCATTCATCAAAAGTCCAACATTTTTCTTGGTGGTCAAGCCAGGGAGAGATTGTAACTGCCCGTCTCAGACCGTATGTGTCAGGGTCATAAATCCTCACTGCCCTAACAGACATGGGGCAGGGGACACCCACAGAAATCCTACTTGGTGCTCACGTCACGGCCTGGAGTGCACAGGACAGCCACCACGGGCACCTCCCCCACATGGTGACTCGGGGACCCAGGGCTTCTCCAACCTGTGGCTCAGCCAGAAAGCCATGGAGGCCTGGCCAACCCACCCTGTGTGTTTAGCTGCCGCGAGCACCGACGGCCAGCCAGCCCGAGGACCATACAGGAGGGTTTCTGACAAGGTCTGGCCTTGACACAGCTCGCGGCTGCAAGCACTCTGGGCCAGACCTCCACGCCGTGGCCACAGCTAACTGCCAGAGGGGCTCATGACTGCAGATGACCGCAGACAACACGCCATCACCGCCAGGTCCACACCGACAACAGGAGCCGCCCCCCACCCCCGCCTTCTCCCCGCCGCTGTGCTGCCAGCGTCTCCCACCCTCTTCAGAGGGACATCGGAGGAGAAGAAAATAGGCCTCATGCCAACCAATAGCCCTTCAAAGGTTTAAGAGAAATTACCCTGTGCGCTGATTTCTAAAGCAAATGCACTTACCACCCAGACCCGCATTTCCTTCCCCTCCTTCTTCTTGGAAGAGAAGCCACCTCCAGTGCTGGGCAGGATGGAGAGGGTGCCGCACGGGCCTCCCGCAGTGATCGCAGCTGGAGCTCTGGGCAGAATAGGGAAGGCCAGCATCCAAGGACGCGGACAAGGGTGCAGCAGTGGGGACAGCGAGGGGATGGCAATCTGGACGGATGGCCAGAGCAGTGCCGGGCTGACCGGCTTTCCTCTCGGGTTGGCTTCAGGCAGGCTGGGTCTCAGATCCATACAGTAAGCGGGCCAGAAATAATGCCCAGAGAACCCTCCTTCTGGCCAGAGGACTTGAAAAGGGGCCTGTGAGAGGGAGAGCGTGCTGCGGGGAGGACTGAGGGACCCTCTTCCTTCATTTCTCCCCTGGTTTGCTCCAAACCACCTCCTGGTCATGAAGCCGCAGCCATGCTGGGGCTATCGGCTCCTCAACACCCGGAGAAACACCACTTCTCTGGAGGAGAACCAGGAAAAGCGGCCCCTGAGTTCCAAACACTTAAGGGAATCCCGCTTACTTTCTTTTCTTTTTTTCTCTTGCCGCCTTGCCCCCAAACCACCCCAGTTGTGCAAAAGCACAACACAGTGCATGGGGAGAGGATGAATCAGACTCAAGGAAACCAGAACCGTCCCGCCAAAGGCCTGGGAAAGCACCCCTGTGGTCCAGAGAGGGCTGGGCACGTCCCGAGGGGAAGGAGCGCAGAAAGAAGGTCCAGCAAGGATGCACGTGAGGGGGCCTGAGCCCCAGGTTCCTTCCCAGCTGTGTGTGCAGGGAGCAGAGCCGAGGAAGCACCACAAAGCCTTTGTGGCCTGAGTGGACACCGAAATCCCTTCCCGCGGCTGGGGCGACAGGACTTGTGGTCCGAACCTAATATTTTCCACAAGATTTAAACAAGGGTTTCTCCAAGATGGGATCAGGAAGGAGAGAAATCATGAGAGACTCAGTCTTAGGAAACAAACTGAGGGTTGCTGGAGGGGTGGGGTTGGGCGGGATGGGGTGGCTGGGGGATGGACACTGGGGAGGGGGTGTGCACGGTGAGTGCTATGAACTGTGTAAGCCTGACAAGTCACAGACCTGTACCCCTGAAACAAATAACACATTATATGTTAATAAAAAAAATTAAAAACCCAAGGGTTTCTTAACCTATGTGCTGTTGCTATGTTGGACTGAATAATTATTTAGGGGTGAGGGTGGCTGTCCTGTGCACTCTGGGGGGTTAGCAGCATCCTGGGGTCCTCTGTGGGGCAAAACCCACCCAGCTGAGAACTACTAATTTAAGCAGCACTCGGGGCCATGGGCGGCTCAGCCAGCTACGTGTCCGACTCTTCGTCTCGGCTCAGGTGTTCATGTCCGCGTCCTGAGCTGAAGCCCTCTGCTGGGCTCCATGCTGCGCAGGGAACCCACATACAACACAACACAACACAACAGAGAGAATTCAGCACCTCACAACATAATATTCAACACACCCAGATACAATTCAGAACTACTCAACGTACTAAAACCGGGCAAATACAACCAATTTTTAAGAGCAAAGACAAGCAGCACACGCCAGCATTGAGAGGACGCAGCTCTCTGAGGTACGAGACAGACCTGAGAGCAGCAGTTGCGACCATACTTTTCTGAGAGCGAGGCGAACACTTTGGAGACAAAGGGAAAAACACATGTCTCCACAGAGAAGGAGAAACTATACAGAAAAAGGGAAGTTTTAGAACTGAAAAATCAGATATCCAAAGTGAAATGACAGATCGCCAGGGAGATTCAGCAGGAGAACGCAGCAGCAAAGGGAGTCAGGGGTCTGCAGACCTGCGTGAACTCTGCCCCCTGCAGAACAGAGAGCACGGCAGATGCGGGAAGAATGGACACGGCCCCCAAAACCTACGGGGCAGGAGCCCCTCCCAGCAAAGAAAACTCCAGAAGGCTCTACTGGCAAAAGCAGTGAAACGTTCTACCAAATCGGTTCCCCGCCACCACTTCCCGGGAGAGAAGGAGCAGGAACCCCTGTCCGCGCGTTCCAAGAGGCCGGCCCTACTATGCGCCAACCCCGGACTGTGACATCATGGGAAAAGAACAGACCAGTAGCCCTCATGAGCACAGACGCCAGCATCCTCCGCAGCACCGTAGCAAATAAGGGCTAGTCCTATTTCTTACAGATAACAAGTCATGGCCAAGCAGCGTATCCCAGAACGTAAGGTCGGGCAGCAAATGAAAAGTCCGTCAGCGGGACTCAGCACAGTGACAGACGCAGACGCAGAGCTGCAGAATCATCTCTGTAGAAACGAAACAGAAAAAATGTTTGACAAAATTCAATGTCCAGTCATGATAACGGCTCTCAGATAAACAGAGAGAGAGGGACTTCCTCTGCTTGATATACGGTATCTCCGCTTGGCGGCCAAAGACCAAAGGACTCAACCCCAGGGACCAGGAGCAAAGCCGGTGCAGCTCCTCCCAGCCCTTCTTTTCAACGCCGAAGTGGGGTTTGTGGCCTCCGGTGCAATGGGGTGAGACAGAGAAACAAAAGGTATACAGAATGGAAACGAAGAAATAAAACTGTCTCCATCTTGCATAGACTCTTCCACCTGGAAAACCCCAAGAACACTATAAACAAAGAAAGCTCCAAGAACTAGCGAGTTAGGCACATGCAGTAAACACACAGATCAACCCAACAGAATAGAGAACCCAGCTCCCCCCACACAAATACACTCAAAAGGTTTTTCAAAATATTGCGAAGGCAATTCAAAGGACCACCTTGCTTACTGAGACGCATGTGTAACAAAAGAAACCTCCTACTTCCCACAGCGCACGAAAATTAACTCAAGGGAGCCATAGGCATGACCGTAAGACGGAGACCAACAAAGGTGTTAAATGAAGAACAGGAGGAAACCTTTTAGACACCGGGTTAGCTAGTAGTTTTAGATATGACACAACACTGCGATCCGTAAAAAATTAATAAATTACATAACAACATCAACAACATTAATAATAACATCAGCAAAATTAAAACTTATTTGCTCTGTGGAAGACACCATGAAGAGAATTTTTTTCAAAAAAGAGGATGAAGAAACAGCACAGCCTGGAAAGAAATATTTGCAAATCAAACATCTGACAAAGCACTCACAGCCAGAATACATACAGAACTCTCACAACTCAAAAATAAGAAAACACACGACCTGGTTGTTTTAGTGGACAAAGACGGGAACAGATGCTTCAGCAAGCAAGATTTATGGATGGAAAATGCAGACGTGAAAAGCTGGGCAACATCATTAGTCATCAGGGAAATACAACGTAAAGCCACAGTTGGACAGCCTGGCCACCGACCACAGCGGCTGAATTTCGATGACAGATCACACGCGCGGTGCCAAGGATGGAGGTCACTGGGGACTTGGGAGCCCTGCTGCGGGACGCACCACGGGGGCCAGCTGGGGAGCTGTTTGGCGACTTCTTGTAAAGTTAAACACACGTTTGCCACAAGGCCCGGGATCCTCCTTCGAGGCAAATGAGTAACGCAGGCTGTGATCGCACAGAACCGGTGTAAGACGCTCGTAGCAGGTTTATTCATACTGAAATAAGGAGGAGCCCAAAGGCCCGTCCGCAGCCCTGTCCGCGCACACAGTGGACCCTGCTCAGCAGCTCCCACGCGCCACGGTCCGTGGAAGGCGCCGGGCCGAGCGGCTACAGACCGATGCCGGTGACGGGACATTCCGAAGATCACAGGGACGGAGACCAGATGAATGGCCGTCAGGAACTGGGTGGGGACGGGCTGACTCCAGGGGGACGCACAGGACATTGGGGGGATGATGGCTTCTTCGAGGGGACTGTGAAGGCGGTCACATAGCTGTGCATCGGTCAGAAACAGGCGACTGAACGCTGACGAAGCACACGGATGTAGAAACTCGCTCTTCGGAAAGGAAACCGATCTTACAGATGTCCACATGTGAGCAATGACAACCAGCTAAGAAAACCCAAAGGGGAACCTGTGCCGTGACCACAGAGGGGCTCATGCCTGGGGTGGGGGCACTCTGGCAGCCCGACGAATGGGGTAAGTGGGGAGCGGAGACGCGCGCAAGCAGGCAGGCCAGTGGCAGCGAGCCTGGGCTGTGGGCAAGCCGCGGGGAGCCACAGTGCTGGGCAGGAAGTGGCCCCATGGACGCAGGGCGGGGATGGGGCTGGCTATGGGCCAGGCCGAGGAGGGCCTTCAGCGGGGGCCTCTGGCGCCCGACATCTTTCCGTGTGGCCTCTGAGCCTATCCAAACTCTCTTGTTCTTCCTCATCCAAACTTGGGCTGAAGCTGGTGACGTGCTCCCTTCCTAAACGGGGTCACGCGTTCTGTCCTCTCTTGGCTGACTGGCACCTCCAGACAGTTTTAGCGGTGGCTGCACCGTAATAACACAACGACCCTTTACAGATACGTCACCCACGACACACTGAGCTGACGTGGCTTGCCTTCAGGGAAGCAGAACTTTGGGAACCCAAACAAGGGCTTGCTCCCGGGTCCCCAGGCGTCCTTCCACCAGGCTGTGACAAGCCTCCACAAGGGACCAGTGCGAGAACCACCTACCCTCACCGAATCGCTCTTTCTCAGGAACCGGGGCAGACTGGGTCGGCCCTGCTGTTCAAAGACTTCAGAGGAATTTAATTCCAAGAACTGGAATTTAGTCCCAAGAATAAGTTTACTTTTGCACATGGATCCGTTTGTTTCTGTGTTTTCATTTTTTCCTCTATACCGTCGTCTACTAAAAGATGAAATTTCTCGTCTGAAGGTAAAATTAAGCACATGTCATTATCCCTCTGAACAAGGGGGCCCTTAAACAGGGAACACGCCGAGAAAGCTGAAAGCTAGGCCCAGCCAGGCTCGGACCCAGAAGGGAGGCCCCAGCCCTCGTTCCTGTAGCCGGCGGACCACTGGGGCCAAGCAGTGAGCGAGCGCAGGCTCTCGGCCCTCCGGGTGGCTGGCCAGAAAGGACAGGCACCCCAGCCAGCTCCAGGGAGTGGAAGGGCCGTAGCTGGGACCAAGCATCTCCTGTGCCCTCAGAGAGCTTCTGAGCTGGCTGGTCACCGTCAGGCCCCAGGCGCCGGCCCAGGCACGCCAGGTGGTGCCCCCGTCCTTTGGATCCAAAGGGCCATGTGCAGAAGGATGGCCCCTGTGACCAAAGCTAATCTCTTTGATGCAAGCACGTGGAGCCCCTGCTGCTGAGCCACTTAAACGTTCTCAAACATCCTGAGGACTAAAGGGAGAGGCCGGTTACAGCTGGCACGGGGCGGGGGCGGGGGAGTCATCCCAGCACCCCCATCCACTCCCCGTCCAGGATATGCGGAGGACAGCCACACCCATCGCAGGGACTCTGGGACCTCCCGCTCCTCCTGGCTTCTCCTTTCCCTGCAGCCCCCGTTACCCTGCCGTAAACCGTCACTCGCTTCACAAGCCGCCACAAATGAAGGCAGACAGAGGAGGAGCGGGAGGAGGAGGAGCAGGGAGGGAAGTCGGGGGCTCCCGCCTCAGCCCAGGACGGATCCCGCGCTCGGGCAAAGACCGGGCAAAGACGGGCGTTTTCCGCCGGAGGCATCCGTCAAAGTGTGGCATGTCAGCGGCTTCGTGAGGCTTACTGACCCCTGGGTCGCCCCACAGCCAGGTTTCCAGGCTACGCATCGTGTCGTGGGGTGGGAAAGCTCGCGCCTGGCCAGCGCATGCAGGGGACCAGACGAGATGGCCTCCAGGTACAAGACGAATCCCACGGTCCTCACGAGCGCGTCCTGCGAGTCAGCCCACCTCTTGCTATCACAGGTGTCACTTGAGGAAACCTCATGTCATTTCTTCCAGGGCGATCCCCTTGACTTTGTTGCCCTGCCCTCACCCCCAGTCACACACCCAGAGGAACAGGAACCAAGGGCACCTCGGGGCACCTTCCTGGTGACCAGCATCCCGCAGGGGGGGCTCAAACGTGACAGGGAAATGCAGGTGGCACGTCCCCTCGCCGAGGACGGACAGCAGGAGTGACGGACTAAGTGCTTTTCGTGGAAGAGACCCCCGGCCCTGCCCAGTGCCATTCCAAATGCGCTTTAAGCACAACAGCTCGGTTTCTGGCTGCCGGCAGGGTAAGCGGATCCCCACTTACTTCACGGCGCGGGGTCGGCCGAATCCGCTCTGTCATCTCCAGAGCTCGCCCCGCGCTTAGCTTCCGCTCTTTGGCCGGTTCCAGGGCAGCAAGTCAGAATTCCCTTCCTTTTACAACAAGACCAAAATTAGTCTATACACAGCAGGAAAGGGAAACAAATGAGAATGCGCTGTCTTCCTTATGGAAGGGGAGCGGGTGCAAGGCTCTGACGTGCTGCGAGAACGGTGTGCACGGGGCAGGCCGCACGCGTAGCTCTGACGCGGCTTCGCAGGCTGCCCGGTGGCCGGGGCGGGGGCTCCGCTGCCCGGACACTCGGAAGCTAACACGGATCCCCTGTCTGAGCTCCTGCTTTTAGGACATTCGAGAGCAGATGAGCAGACAGAAAGCTGAGGTTTTATTGAACCTGACTTATTCACTTCTTCTGAATCTGGGCCACGATCACCAACATCAGTTATGACCAGATGCGACAGGAGGGGGAGATCGCATGAAACCCACTGACGAAGACAGGGTTCTGGTGCATTTTTGTAACCTGAGAAAGCGGCTGGGGGAGCGTGAGCCCGGAGACGGGAGGGCTGGCTAAACAGGTCTATTCCGCTGTTATTCCGCTGCGCCTTCCTTCCCAGGGCTGCTTCTCCCCTTTACTTCCGCAAGTCAGGCCGTGACGACTACACCAGTCACCTGTGACAATGGCAGCAGCCCCCAGCGAGTCCTGTTTTTCCCAGGCAATCCTAAGCAGCCACGGAGCAGTGCGCCTCCCACTCCCGTCCGGGGTACGGCGTGCACACACTCAGCGACCCCGCTCACTCCTCCCAGCTCTGGTAGACGCACCCCATCCCCTCTGGCCGCCTGCACCCCCGTGCTCTGGCTGCAGCTCATGGGGCCCGCCGCCAAGCCCCTGCCCACACCCCATGGCCTCCCCAGGCCTCTCCACATGTCGCCGCCTGCCAGCCAACCAGTCTCTTTCACCTGTTTGGATACCCTTGGATTTTAGCTCTCCTGTCATCCTACACAGGATCAAATACCTACCCAGCGGTCTGAAGAAAAACCAGAGCTGGACTGTAAACCATCCAGGGAAGAGCAGATTTCATTCAGGAGTAAAAGAGGAGAAAACCGACATCAGTATAAACCCAGGCTCATCTCCAAACGCAGCAGGGCGAGCGGGGACTTGTGGCCAAGGAGCACGGCAGGGTCCGTGGACTGGAGCCCACTCTGAGGGAGCGCTGGGGCCAAGGGGGGCTGGGGGATGTGGCCTGGCCAGATTCCGTGGGTCAGATGCGGGGTTTGGGGGGATTCCAGCCAAAGCCGCCTCGCCAGATCCTTGCTGAAAACAGATGATGCAGAGATGAACACAGAAGCCAGAAAGTCAAGGCCTAGGTGAGAAGTCCAGGGAATCAGGCCCAAAGTCTGGTCCAGAGAATCTGTCACTAGACTGAGTGCCCAGGGACAGGGACCACACCATGGTCCTTGTCCCCGCCCAGTGTCTGTGAAGGCCTGGAGTACCAGCCACAGGACCCGTGAGCAGAGCTGAGACCACACGGGGATGCGTTCTGAGCCTTGTCGCTGGCTTCATGGCCCTACTCCCAGGCACCCAGCAGCACGGGCCTAGCGCACCTGCTCTCTGGGGCCCGAGGCCCAGCTCCCCCCTGGGCTGGGCGGCCATGCCGCTGGAGAGCGGGCACCAGAGGACTGTCGTGGCCATGAGTGGGCCCACACTAGCGTGCCGCCACCTTGACTGGCGGTGGGGGACACCGAGAGCAGGATCGGGCGGAGGTGGCCGAGGTCTCGCCAGCTGGCCTCCGGGGCCTGGAAGTTGCGTCAGGACAAGCCTGCCTCCCAGCCGGCGGGTGCGTGCACATCTGTCCGCCGGGCCCGGTGACCACAGAACACAAGTCAAAGCCATGCTGGCAGGAGTAGGGGGAGAGCCTGGTCGTTGAGATCTGGGAGGGAACTCGCCTTGCCAAGCGGGCCACCGTGCACACAATGGGAGCCCAGCCCAGCACAGAGAAGCTCCGGGTGGCGCTCTGTCTAGGGGTCCAGACCTGCCACAATCGGTGTCCCCCTTCATCTCCGCCACATGGCCTGGATGGACGGTGGGGCAGCGGTCATCGGGGTCCCCGGGGTCCGTCGCAGTAAGGGCTGGCTCAGCAGCTACCATTCCTTGGGGTCGACGTCAGGCCAGGCACCCCCCTTCTCGGCGATACGACGTCAGGCTAAGGACATACAGGCAGACAGTGCTATCTTCGTTTCACACGTGGAGACTGAGGCTCAGGACGTGAGTCATTTGCCACAGGAATGCCGGGGGTGAGGGCAGAGTGGACCCCAGCTCCACACAGCCCCCCTGAACACGTGGCCTGGGGGAGACCCGTGGCGACCCCATGGCAGGCAGAGTGGCCGTCCCACCGGTGCCATGAACGACCACCTCCAGAATCCCACAGGAAGTGGAAAATCCAACTGAACGGAAGAACCCTAAAAAACAAGACTGTCCCCGAGTCCAGTCCCCTTTCCCCCTGCGTCGGCCCGTGTACTGGGACAGGTTCTGGATTCTTCTCGAGCCCAGTGCCCTCCTGCACCACTGTGTGTCTGCCCTGCGATGGGGACACGCTCCAGGGGAAGGGCCTCGCGAGTCGGTCAACGGGGTCGAACGGAACGGCTCCCCTGAAAGGCTGGTCTGTCAGGCGCTTGGGCCACTGGCTGCAGATACAGCGCGAAGGGAGAGGTTCGGGAAGGTGCCCTGTGGCCTTCCCCCGCTCAGGAGCATGCAGGGGGTGTCACTGTCTTCGGGAGGTAATTTAATTGTCCAGGCTCCCATCCAAGTCTCTACAGGATGACTGCTTTATGGTGCCCTATAATGGATTCCACCCTGCACGGCAATATATCACTGCGTGAACCACATGCGCCCTTCGCCCTCGCGGATTTCTCCGCACATCCAGTGCCTTTACTTCCTGAGACGACCCCAGCAAGCCGGAGTTTAAACGAAGCAGTAACTCACCTTCATGTTTCTTCAGTTTCATCACACCCACCAACGTGCTATTTCAAAAGGAATGCACGGCATGGCTTTTCAACAAGGATGCCTGAAGGTCACACAGACTCAGCCCCCACAGGACGCAGGAGGAAGCCTGACTCCCCAGAAGGCACCTGCCCCAGGAGCTCCAGCCCCTCCCCATCTCCTCCGCTCCTCTGAGGTGAGGTCGACACTGACTTCAAGGCACACGTGTCTGTGGAAGCTCCATTCCGGTCAGCACTTTGCAGAGCGGTGACTGTGACTCACCGGGCATGGGTGATTTGAGCATCAGCTCTGGGACCTTCCTGATTCTGCAGGGACCTGCCTGGGCTGCAGGGAGGCCCAAGGCCACTGGAGGAGAAGAGCCTGGGGTTCTGCTCCCAATTCCCGCCCCCCCACCACCACTGCAGGGATGCAGGACCCCAAACCCCAGATTCTGCACCCTGGATGTGCACGCCCTTCACAGACACCCCTCCTCCGTAGTTCTGTACGAGCAGACAGCCCTGTGAGCCCTCCCAGGCAGGACGATGTTTCTTAGTTTATACGCCAGTACCTGGTATACCACAGCAATCAGGCAAGAAAAAGAAATAAAAGGCATCCAGACCGGAAAAGAAGAGGTCAAAAGGGTCTCTGCTTGCAGATGATACTATATTATACGTAGAAAACCCTGAAGACTCGGGCAAACACGTGCTCGAACTGATCAATCCAGTGACGTCGTAAAATTAGATCAGTTGCACTTCTCTCTCTTCAATAAAAACAAACTCTCCGAAAAGAAATTAGGAAAATAATCCCATTTACAACAGCATCAAAAAGAATAATAAACTTAGGAATACATTTAACCAAGGAGCTAAAAGCTCAAGACACAGAAAACTAGGACACTGATGACGAAATCAAAGTCAACGCAAACACGTGGAAAGACGCGCTGTTTGTGAACCAGAAGGCTTCGCGTGGTAGAAAGGTCTATGCTACCCAAACGACCTGCAGAGTCGAGGGACTCCCTCTAGAAAGCAGTGCAGTGGCGCTTTTCTCGAAAATAAAAAAGACAATCCCAAGATTCAGTGGGGCTTGCAAGTCCGAGAATGGCCAAAGCCCTACCAGGCCAGAGCAGAGCCGGAGGCAGCACATGTCCCCACTCAGAACCACACCACAGAGTCACAGAGACCAAAACGGTGTGACACTGGGGCTCACAAAGAAAGACACTCCTGCTCAGCAGGAAGCCTGCTTGAGATCCCCACCCCACCCCTGCCCTTCCCCTCACTCACGCCCTCCTGCCTGCACGGACGCACACGCCTGGGGTCACTCTCTCTCTCTCAAATAAATAAATAAATCTCTCTCTTTTTTTTTTAAGATTCTATTTATTTATTTATTTGACAGAGAGAGAGAGATCACAAGTAGGCAGAGAGGCAGGCAGAGAAAGAGGAGGAAGCAGGCTCCCCGCCAAGCAGAGAGCCCGATGCGGGGCTCGATCCTAGGACCCTGAGATCATGACCTGAGCCAAAGGCAAACCCACTGAGCCACCCAGACCCCTAAATAAATAAATCTTAAAAAAAAAAAAAAAAGACACATAAAACATTGGGACAGAAATAAACCTAAATGCATATGGTCAGCTAATCTTTGGCCGAGTCTCCAAAGACGCACGATCGGTAAAGTGTGGTCTCTTCAATGGTTGGTACTGGGAAAACTGGATATTCACACACAAAAATACGAAATTAGACTCTTACCTTGCACTGCTCACAGAAATTAACTTGAAGCACATTAAAGATTTAAACGTAAGACCTGAAATTGTAAAAACCTTACATGAAAACATAGGGAAGAAGATCCTTGATGCTGATTTTGGCAATGATTTTTAATATGACTCCAAATGCACAAGCAACAAAAGCAAAACTAGCAAATGGTGCTACCTCACACTTTACATAAAGCTTCCGCAGCACGGGGGGAAGCATCAGCAAAGCAAAAAGACAGCCCAGAGTGGGACCGCATGTGGGCAAACCGTGTCCCTGAGAAGGGACCGACATTAAGGATCTATAAGCAACTCACACAACTCAGCAGCAGACAGACAGACAAGCCGGACGAAACAAAGAACAGATGACCTGATGTAAAAGCACCTGAATACGGATTTCCCAAAGGAAGACACACACACAGTTCCAACAGGCACGCGAGAAGGTCCTTGCCGTCGCTCATCGTCAGGGAAATGCCACTGAAAGCCACAATGAGATGTCACTTCACAACTCAGAATGGACATTATCAAAAAGACCGAAAAGACAACAGGTACAGGAGGTGCAGGAGGAAAATCCTTGTGCACCGTTGGTGGGAATGCAACTGCTGTGGGGAAGGACGTGGTGGCATCTCACTCAGAAACAGCCTCCGATCCACAATCCCACCTCTGGGTATCCATCCAAGGAAGGGAGCCTGGGATCTTGAAGAGGTTTCTGCCCTCCCAGGTGCAGAGCAGCCGTATTCACAACCTGATGGATGGATGGATGGATGGAGAAACTGCTACACACTTGTGGGGGGACATTATTCAGCCCTAAAAGAGAAGATAATCCCACCATTGTAATCACACGGAGGGCCCTGGAGGACATGGCGCCCGTCGAAATACGCCAGACCCTGAAAGACAAGTACGTTAGCAGCTCACTTACAGGTGGAATCTCAAACAGTCCAGCCGTAGTATGGAGAGGAGAGGGGCGCTGAGGACTCAGGGACAGGGACAAAGAAGCGCTGGTCCGAGGGGACAGACGGCAGGTCTGCAGGGGGAGAGCATTCTGGAGACCCACTGTGCAGCTCCGAGCCCACTCAGACGGTAGGTCTTCTCACACACACGTAATAACAGCAGCAGTGGAGGGAACGTGGGGGGTGAGGAATGCGTGTACGGCCTTGATGGGAAGGTGACGGTCTCACAGGCGTGTACTTATCCCCAAACCGCATCCAGCTGTGTCCGTTAAAAACGCACAGCTTTCCCAGGCCGCGCTTCAATCAAGAGCGTCAACAAAACAAAGGGGAACATAAATCAGACTGTCTTCCTTCCATATTTTGGTCTCAAACCTCTGAATATCAGCTAAGAGATGAGATAACCATTTTCTATGTTAAAAATGGAGATGAAGTCCAAGTCCAGACTGAAGTCAGACACAACCACCTGCTCGGTCCTGAACGACGTGGGCCACGTGGACACACACAGAGACATCCACAGCCCTTTCCTCCAACACAGGCCTGACCCTACTGCTGGTCAGCTGTGTGCCCTGTGCCATACTGTCACCTCCCGGTCCAGCCTGTGCATCCTGGTTCCCGGTGGTCCTTTCCAGGGGAGACGGATTGGGGGGTGGTGGGCAATGCAGAAGGCTCAGGGCAGCAAGACGCACAGAGAGGGCACACCAGTAAAGCCGGGACACCAGGCCACTTCTGTCCACCACGCTGGCTCGTGTATCCCTGCCAGCCAGCTCTGACCCGGGGCCGTGTGCCCAGAGGAAGGGCATGTGGCCAGGCCAACAGACTCGACTCCAGTCTTTGCCTTGACCTCACCAACTGGGGGGCCCTGGCAAACCCACCGGCCTCTCAAGGCCTGGACCCACCTGCTGAACTGTGAAGCCAGACACGTAGTCCGTGCCCCCGGGATGCTTGAGTGGGATGGTGCATGCCTCGATGCCTGGGGTCACATCCGCATCCTCCCCCTGGCTTAGATCTGCAGGTCTCCTGCTCGTTTGGAGTCACTGTGCCGTGTCTCAGCTCTTCTCAGAAAGCAAGAGGCCCCTTTCACGAGCCCTCACAGATGAAAACCATCAGGACATACACATTCTGTCCTCCAGGATGTTGAACAGACGCCCTTCCCGCTTGGAGCAAAGAGCCCCAGCCTCGGCCCGGAGCTCCTCCGTGGGCATCGGGGGAGGCAGACGCTCCTCTGTCCCGCAGGCTTGCCGGCCCAGCCTGCGGAGGCGGGCGGCCGCTCCGCTGTGTCTGCAGACTGGGGCAGCCCGGCCTCCTGCCCCGTGCTGCCCGGGACCCCCAGGCGCCTGTGCATCTTCCCCGCCGCGACCCGGGAGGCTCCCCTGCTCTGGAGAGAACGTGGAGACCGAGTGCTCACTGCGGCACGAGACCCACCCAGACCCCTTCCGG
This sequence comes from Lutra lutra, assembly GCF_902655055.1. Lineage (NCBI taxonomy): Eukaryota > Metazoa > Chordata > Mammalia > Carnivora > Mustelidae > Lutra > Lutra lutra. The sequence continues at coordinate 1,731,952 of NC_062286.1, forward strand.
AGAAGGGGTTTCTGCGGGCAATGGCAGTGGCCCCTGCGTGCTGGCCGCTCCCCAGGCAGGGGCCGAGCCCGCTTCCCCAGTTCACAACCTCGCCGGGGCTTCTCCTCGGCCAGCAGCTCCTTTGGCATCCTGACCCCAAGTTCCGTGTATTTCGTATCAGACCTTCCACATCGTCACCCCACGGCATCAGCCCCGCAGGAAACCCCACAGGTACAGTGCATCGAGGCCGCCTCCTCAGCAAACATGGAGGTGAGGGACAGACCCCACAGGCCAGAGATCACCTGGAGCTTCCCCCGCAGCCTCAGTCCACAGGGAAGTACACTTTCTGCTGCTGCCTGGCCTCGGTGGCCGACAAGCTGCGTAACTTCATTTACACCCACTTCCCAGGTGACAAGGCTGAGGCAGACAAGCTCAGTGACTCTGTCTCGGTCCTGGGGCCTGGCAGGTAGCAGAACCAGGTCTAAGCCATGTCACAGAGCTCCATCCTTCTGCTCTGTGTCTCCCGCAAGCCGGCCAGGAGGGCTGGGTCGGGGGTGGGGGTGGGCCGGGATGCCCCACCATCTCCCTGGCTCGATCTTGTCCCTCCACAGTATCTGAGCCCCATATGCCCTCAGGCACCACATCGTCCACATGGGTTTCTCGTGTGTCCACAGAGGGTGGACAGCTGAGCTCATGACACTGCCCAGTACTGACCCCCACCCCTGCCCCAGCCAGTGCCACTCCGTCATCCCGCACCCTTGACAAGTTGGAGGGGCTGAAATGCTGGCTTCCCAGGGGCGGCAGGGTGCGGCCAGAGAGACGCTGAGCCCAACCCGCCTCCACGGAGACCGGTGCCCAGGAGGCTGAGGTATGCCCTGGCGGGCCCTCCATCTGCCTGGCCGGCGAGTCTGGTCCGCATTCTGTGTTCACAAGCACGCGGAGCACAGTCTGACACTCGGGTCGGCCCGGAGAGTGGCGAACACACGAGTCCTTCGGAAACAGGGAGGGAGTAAACGGTTTACGGAGTGCGGCCGCTGCTGAGCCTTCCGGGCCCCGGACAGTATAACCTGCACCTTCGGGAGGGACACGTACGTGTCCCTGGGAAGCTTCCACCTGGCTACCACCTGGCATGGGGACACTGCCTGAACTCTCCACGTTCTAGTCGAGGGGCCCAACCATGGCCCACCTCCAGCTGCAGAACCACACCGACTCCAGGTCCCAAATGATGCTAATGGGGGGAGGGATGACAGACGACGGTCACCAGGGCTGAGGCACTGGCCAGGCACGTGTGAGCTGCTCCCGGGCTGGGGAAGCAGGTGCACACAGCACTGCAAGGTCATCCAAGGTCATTCTGGAGTCTGGGCCTACTTGGGTGAGCCAAGGGAGAGCAGGCCCCCACCAGCCAGGGTTCTGTCGGTCGGCAGGCGAGGGACCCACGCGGGGGGCTGGCCTGAGCACTGGCGCATGCCCACTGCTGCTCTGCGGTTTTCTTCATCTCATTAAAAATTAAACAACACGGATCCTTCCCCACGGCCACCTGCCGTCTCTCCCGGACACACATGCACACGGACTGCCGGTTAAACACAAACAGACCCAATGGCTCTCCGCAGCGTCTCAAGGGGACGGGGAGGCCGCCAGGCTCCGGAACCAGCCTCCGGGACGCCCGTGCCGCAGTGTGGGAAATGTGTGGAGGCACCCAGACACGGTTGGGGGCCCGGGGCAGGGGCGGAGGGGCTGCTGGCTCCAGGCCCTCCGGGGCAGGCCTGGGGATACCCGGCCAAGAGCCCCCGGGACCGGCTCTGGAGCCTCGGCCGGAGCCGGTGGAGCTCCCGTAGTGCACATGCAGGCCGACGGGACAAGGGGCTTGATCTGTGCCACCCAGCCAGGAAGCAGCAAAGAGAGCGTCGGGGACGGGAGTCACCAGAGAGAGACCCTCGCCATCCTGGGTGACCGCCGGAGGCACCGCTGCTCATCCTGCTGGTGAGCCCATGTCCCCTGAGCCGCCTCTTCTCCTGGTACACAGGGAACTGCTGAGCCCGTGTCAGCCGGCCGGTGGGCTGCGCTGTCCACATATCCGCAAGGGGGCCCCGGCAGTACTGGCCCCGCACCGTGCCTCACAAGGCTCAGGAGCCGCCTGTGTGTTACTGCCTTAGAACAGAGTCTGACAGTAACACGGCCCACGTGGCATTGTGACATGTCCTTCCTGCTTGCGACACACCCCTTCCCACGGTGACAGACGAGTCCCTGAGCGCAGGAGCGTGCTGGTCAGTGGCCTCTGTCCTCAAGGAGCTCACACCATGCTAGAGGACGTGACACATCCTAATAAAGGATGGAAGGACTGCCAGGAATGAGGGCCACGGGGCTGCGGGGGAGAGGGACCGCTTCCCGGGCAGGGCCCGCAGGAAGCACTTGTTCAGGCTGTGATCTGAGCAGCCACACCCCGCAGGCCTGTCCTAAGACCTCTCTGCACACAGCCGGGACACCAGGAGCCACATTCTGGACACCGGGCAAGGGGGACATCAATCAGGGGAATGCAAGGGCCACTGTCACCAGATATGTCAGCTTGGACCATGTCTGACAAACGCTCATTGCAGACTGAGATCTGGGGCGGACATGCCAGAGGCCACACTTGAATCCAGAACCCCGTCCTCTGGCGACCTCGGGAGCTGAGCACGTGTGGCCGGCCCAGCCCACCGGCCTGAGATGGCACCCCCTGCCCACGGCCGTGCTCTCCCAGCCCCTCCCCAGCCACAGCGCAGGCAGCGTGAGCCCCACCAAGTAACAGGAGAAAGGCAGTCCTGACACCACCGTCCTCCACATGCTCATTAGCAGGAAGACACAACAGGGCGCGAATTATTAGGCAGTAAGTCATGCCGAGAAGCAATTTTAGACACAAAAGTTGAAGGATTCATCACTATCATATATTCACTTTTATTTTCCTTTTTCACGCTGTAAAAAATTACATCTAAATCTCCTAGAACCATCACGGCTGCATCGAGGAGTGGACTGGGCCCTCCACTTCGACAGCTTGAAGGAAACCAGCTGCTGAGCAGGGGCGGCTCCGGCGAGCTCCTGACCCCAGGCTGCTTCTGCTACTGGGGGGCGATGAAGACACCGTCTCCTTATTGCTACTGAAGGACAAAACCTCCGTGGGAGAAAGCTGCCTGGCCAACACGCCCGTAAGGGCCAGGTGCGCCTGCAGCCAAGCCCCGCCCCCGGGCCGGGGTGCCCTGTGCTGGACGGCGGGCACAGGGGCCCGGGGGGCACTGCGTTGGGACAACACTGGCTGGTGCTCAGGAGGCCTCCCATCTGCCACCGACCATGGCCCTGGGAAGGGGTTTGCGTTCCTGGCCCCTGAGAACCAGCCCTGAGGCCACAGCAGGGCTGGGGGGCCGCACCAGGCTCCCTCCGTCAGGGAGGATTTGCCCAACTCCCACTGTGTGCCACAGACGCAGCTAAGCTCTGGGGATCCAGCCATCTCCAGAGTGCCCCGATCTCCCACCGTGGCACTGACCTTCCTGAGGGGACATCGGCCAGCACAGGTGCTTCAACGCCCTTGGAAGGCAGGTGAGCCCCGCCCAGCGTGCTGGGCTCCCACGCAGCCCTCCAGCTGCCCAGGAGGTGGGGCTGGAGGGCTTCGGTTGCGGACTCCCTGAACCCGGGGTCCTCGGCTGTGGGACCAGGACTCACCCCAGCATCCCTCTGCACCAGGCAGCTGTGAGGCGGGCACACGAACGTCGCGGGTCGTGGCTCCTGCAGACGGAGCGGCTCACGGCGCTGCTCCCCGCGACTCTCTGCGTGGGGCCCGCGCACTCCATGCATCTGCCTCCGCTCAGCCCTGACGTCGGCGTGCACCGAAGCTGAGAATAATGCACCCGTAGCATCTCACCAATCGTGGAGAACCTAACCTCCACAACAGGGATGCTACTGACGGGGAAACGTCGGCGGCCAGGGGTGCACGGAAACTGTACCTTCTGCTCGATTTTTCTATGAACCCAAAACGGTTTTAAAACTTCAAAAATTTTAATTAAATATCTATTAATTTTTTAAAGCCACACACACACAAACTTGCAAAAGAAAAAAAAAAGAAAGGAAAGAAAATGGACTGGCCTTGGGTCCTGCCCCCAGGACATCAGCCTCTTAAAGGTGCTGCCCCAGCTCAGGGCTCACCAAGCCCCTCATGGCAGAGGGTCACCCGCCCACGGGCTCTAGGATCTGAAAGGCCCCCTCCCTGCCGAGGTGTGCAGGCCGCAGGGAGGAGGGAAGGAGCAACCGCAGGCGGGTGGTCAGGCTCCCCCCTCACGCTGCCGGGGTCCTCGCAGCCCCGTGTACATGCAGCCCCCCGCGCTGCCCCAGAACAGCAGGGGCAACTTTCCCGGGGCCACGTCTGCTTCCAAAGCAGGGTGCATAGAGGCCACGGCCCTGTGTTTTCAGGGCCCCCACAATGAGGATGAGCCCACGCTGTTCCCCCCCTGGAGACTCGCCGGGATGTTCCGTGCAGCCCCTGAGCAAACAAGACTGCCCCAGGCCGGCCCAACACCAACCCTGTTCCGGGCTCCGGGTTCTGGGTTCCGAGTTCCAGGTTCCAGGTGGGTTTAGACACTAGTTCCCAAACACCTGTTTGGGCCCAAACAGCGGGCCAGCCCCCCGAGTGGGAACGAGGCAGGATCTGGGTTTCTACAGGCCCATCCCCACGCTGCATTCTTTGTCTGGAAAAACCCTGCCCACATGCGTGCTGTGGCTCAGGAGGACGGACGATTGTAACAGAGACAGCACGGCTGCGATGGGGCAGTTGGCGGCTGACACCTGCACTGAGCACACCCCAAGCACGCAGGGGCATGTGGGGCTTGGGCTCCAGGGGCACCATCACAGCCCATGATGGGTGTCAGCACAGAGCCTGACAGGCCCAAGCCCATATCACACCTGACTCTGGGCGGGCCTGTTACGACCTCAGCGCACAGACTGGGACCTCAGGGTCACCACAGCTCAGGGGTGGGACTACACCCCCCCTAGATCCCCCACAGACCAGGAAAGAGGCCACCACGTCACGAGGCAGCCCGGCACCCAGGTGCGGCTGTGGGTGCCCTGGAGCCCACTGCATCGAGCCCAGCCTTGGACGAGGCCACCCCCTCCCCAAAGCCCCGTCCCAGAGCAGCCACGAGCGGACACGGCTAGTGGGCACCTTGCCCCAGGAGGTGTGGGCGTGGTTTGTCCCGAGCCCTCGGACAGCCATTGCCGCGGCACTATCACAAGCCCCGTGAAGGATCATTGCCGTGAGCGCTCCCGGGGAGCAGCCGGAGCTCCACGGGCCCAGGAGGCTTCTCCGAGCCGCCACAGCACACAGCAGTCCAGGCTCCATTCAAACCTGGTTTTTCTAGACAGCACGGGTCCTCGTCCCTCCCCAAGGCCCCACCGAGGCTGGGGCAGAGCGGCCATGACTCCGTGGCAAGCCTCTGCCACCGCGGGCGCCCACATCCCCCCACACTGCTTCTGCTCTCCACGTGAACTGCCTTGAGTGCTTCTCACAACAGCTGATCACTACAAGCCCCCAAAGTGTCCTGCTCTCTGAGCAAAGCACAAAGCCCCCCCGAAGCCAGACCCGGTGCACAGAGACTCCCCCCATCCCTGTCCTCAGTGGATTCCACACCCACGGCTGAGGCTTATGAAACGACGTGTGTGGTGTCAGGAGGGTCCGAACCCGAAGGGCCCAGAACACGCTGTTCTAACAGCCAGGGGAGTCAATGTCCCCCCTGACCTTGAGGAACACCAACGACCGGGGTGGGAAGCTTCGGATTCTCAACACGGGCATGTCCCTCATCAGTCTCTGCGAGGAGCCGCCAGGCCCGTACAGAATGAACCGGGAACCATTGGCCCCACTTGGTCCTCAATCACTGCAGGGCTGGCAGCCCTGCGAGAACACACCGGAGGGCCGGGGTGTGCGGTTGGGGGGTGGGGGGCGGGATGCACAGCAGGGGCTGGGATGTACGGGGTGGGGTGCCAGGATGCACAGAAGGGCTGGGATGCACGATGGGGTGGAAGGGGTAATGCACGGCACAGGGGGTCCCCAGCATCAGCCCACAGACTGCTGACCCCACGTGAGCACAGGCACTCACCTCACCCCACAGCCCTGCCTCTCCCTTCTGTCTCCAGGCCCCCGAGGCCCCCATGCTGCTGCTGAGGTCCTCAGGCACTGCCTGCCCCTGGGGAGGCCTGCAGACACACGCCCCGCCCACCCACAGGTGGTTGGGAGCCGCTCTCTCCCAGGAAGAAGCAGGGAACCAGGAGTGGCCCTTCAGTGCGGTCACAAGAGCCCCCAGCAGCTCGTCCACGAAGGCCCTCCCGGCCACCACGTCAGATCGCCGGGGCCCCACAGCTGTCAGGAAATCCTGGTCTGGGGGCTGCTGATCCTCAGGCGTCCCTTCTCTGTCCTCTCCTTCTTCCAGGGCATCTGGGTGGAACTGCGTCCCCCACCTGAATTCCCGTGTTGAAGCCCCAGTCCTCCACGTGAAGGCTTAGGAGGTGATGCAGTCGTGAGCAGTAGCCCCAGGTCGGGGGACAGGTGGCCTGTAACAGAGGCCCCACACGGAGTGCTTCCCCCCTCTGCCGTGAGGACACGGCAAGCCAGGAACCTGGTCCTCACCAGAGCTCAGTCACGCAGGCACCAGATCTCAGACTCCAGGCCCCCAGAACCCTGTGAACTATACACCTACTGTTTACACTGCCCATGGTGAGCTGCTGTGCTCCGGCAGCCACAGGCGAAGACGCCAGGAAGGTCTCTGGCCTGCCCCGCACTCAGAGGACCCGTCACAGTTCAGAGCCCCCACTGCCTACTGTCCCCCACCCCAGGTCCAGAGGCCATGCCAAGATCACCGAGCCTGACACTGAACCACGATCCCCACCACAGGCAACAGGCAGCCACAGATGAAAACCCATCCTCGTCCTGGGGGCACCTGGGTTAAGCCTCCGTGGGTGAAGCCTCTGCCTTAGGCTCAGGTCATGATCCCAGGGTCCTGGGATCGAGCCCCGCATTGGGCTCTCTGCTCAGCAGGGAGCCTGCTTCCCCCTCTCTCTCTCCACCTGCCTCTCTGCCTACTTGTGATCTCTGTCAAATAAATAATCTTTAGGAAAAAGAAAGAAAGAAAGAAAGAAAGAAAGAAAGAAAGAAAGAAAGAAAGAAAGAAAGAAAGAAAGAAAGAAAGAAAGAAAGAAAGAAAGAAAGAAAATCCACCCTCATCCGCCCCTTGTGGTTAGAGACACCGCTGTCCCCGGAGCTAAGGGAGCAACCAAGCAGGACCCCCAGAGCCCCGGCCCCTCCATGCTTGCACCCAGTCTGGCTCCGGCATCGTCCCCTCCAGGCGCCCTGCACCCAGCCCTCCCCCTCACCTCACTGCTCCTCAGGGAAGAACTTGTGCACCACATGCGGCCACGCACCTCTGCAAGGCCCAAGGACGGCAGCCGGGGAACCCGCGGGCCCACACCCTCTCCTGCCCCTCCCGCCGCACCCACCCGGCGCCCACCCTCTCCTGCCCCTCCCGCCGCACCCACCCGGCGCCCACTCTAGCCACTGGCTCAGCCCGGCTCCACCTTCTGCCCGGACGGTGGGGGGAAGGTCTTCAGGAGATGGGATCATCACCCCTGTGCCAGGGCCCACCTCTGTCACCGACAGCAGAGTGAAGAGGTCCGTGAACACGTCTGCAATGCCCGATAAAGGGTTTACAAGAAGCACAGAAGCCAAGTTGCCAGGACTCTCTGGATCTTCTCCTAGAAGCGCAGGAGCCCGGAAAGTTCTAAGTGGCATCTGCAGCTTGTGCGTGCTTGCCGCCGTGCCCAGGCTCAGCTGTCCCTCGGTCCTCCCTCCTGCTGACCCAGGGGACACGCCTTGTGACGTGCCCTCCTCGGTGCAGAGTGGCCTGGCCGGGCCACCTGTCCGCCCTGCATCTGTGAGCCCCACACCGTCCGGGTTAGTTCCCGAGACCACCCAGCGCCTCCCTCCGCAGCCGCTGGCTCAAAGTACCATGTGCCCTTCCTCGACCGGTCCTCATCTCAGGACTCGGGACTTGGCGGGGGACCAGAGACTTTTCCCGCCTCTCGCCCTCCCGGCTGGGAATGCTCCTGCCCTGAGCCCCTGCCACACCCAGCCCGAGCTCCACGCAGCCCCGTCGTGTGCGCGGCCACACAGCTGCTGAGTGTGATGTCTGTCATTCCCGTCTGGGGAACGAGCACCTGCGTGAGGACCAACACGTCCGCGGCTGCGGCACACGTGTGGCTGCGGAGTGCAGACCCCCGAACGGCCGCAGAGGCCCCGCGGCCCGGAGGGAGGAGGACCAGGACCCCCGTCCTGGGGGCTCACAGCCCCCAGGCAAACACACAGGCACCTCATGCGCTGGGGCTAGAACTCGGACCTGCGCCGAGGGAGAACCCTAGGACTGAGCTCATCCTATCAGGGCCATGTGACAAACACCCAGACCGGCCCCCAAACAACTGTGGGGGTCGGTCTGGGTCACGCCAGGGATGCCAGCTCGGCGGGGACAGTAGCTGCCACAAGGCCTGGGAGGGGGACCCTCGCCCTCCCTTGTGGGATGTGTGTGCCTCCGCCCGCAGAGTGGAGAGCAGGGCCATGGCGGGGACATTGATGGAAGCAGCTTCTAATCCGCCAAGGGGCTCGGGAGGGACGGGGACTGCTGCACCTCCTGCCAGTGAGCTTTCAAAAAGAAACGTGACCAGGGCGGCAAGCATCAGGGTCCACGGGAACCGCTGCCCCACCGCCTGCCCACCCCCAGCCTGCTAGGAGGGGTGCCCTGCCCCCTGCCCTCCCCAGCCCCACCTCTGCTGCAGGGCGGCCCCCTCAGGACCACCAGCAGCAGCTTCTTTGGTGACAACCGTTGTCATTTCTTCGATTGCTTGCTGACCTCCCCGGGGCCGAGACCCCGCAGACCCTCTCCTGACAGGAGCGTCCATGCTCCCCGCGTCAGAGTCCCATACAACGTGGGTGGGAGCTGCGGTGGCCCAGCCCAGCCCTTGCGTGTGGCTGCAGCTGGAGGGAGGCGCCCCAGGCCCTGGCGGGTCCTTCATCTCTGCCTCCCGCGCCGGGGTCATGCTGCAGCAGCTGGGTGCGTGGCGGCTGGATCGCCTGGACGAGGCCACACCGCCAGCCACGGTGTCACGACTCTTTGAACACAGGCCGGGCAGAGGCATGTGAGAAGGGGTGTGGGGAGCCCTGCACCAAACCGGTTTCCCCGATGGCGGGAGGCACAAGGGTCGGTACTGCTGGAAGGGCTCGGGGGCTACCCAGGGCTGGGCGCCAAGCTAAGAAGTGCCGGTTCGGCCCGCACGCCCGTGAGCGGGGGAAGCGGTGAGCCTGCCCCACAGCCAAGCCCAGACAGGGGAGCCCGACATTGGCAGCAGCAGGGCCGTTGGCTCCCTCCTGAGAAGACTCCGGGAGCCTCGCGGGCCCGACTCGGTGGTGGGTCGGGGAAGTGTCCGGAGGAGGAGACCCTGGAGCCGATTTTCCGAGAATGAGCAGAGTTGTGCCAGGCGGGGGAGGAAGAGCGTGTCGGAAGACGAGGCCATGCAGCCTGGCCACCTGCCTGTACGGCCTGGGGGACCAGCAACGTTCACTCAGCACTCCCCTTGCCACGGAGATGTGGGATGCGGGCGGATAGGCAGGTGGGCTCAGGGCACAGACATCGATGGTCAGTGGTGGACTGACTGACGGAACAGCCAGTGGTGTGACCGCACAGGGGCCAGCATCTCAGATCAGGTGTCCGCTGTGTCCCTGGGAAGCCACCAGGCTCTGCGAACACGAACCCATCTCCGTCCTCATCTCCTTTTCCGGGGACCACAGAGTGCAGGACGGTCTCGCCGCACAGGGGTCAGGGACGAGCTGGGGCCCCCCACGTTCTGGTGTACCTCGAAGGCCCTCTGCCGCTACGGAAGAGGACCGCGCGGAAGCTAAAGGAGGCACGTGTCGGCTCGGGACCGGACGGAGTGACGTCTGTCTTGACTCATAGGTTCTGCTTTCTGTCTGCATGCCAGGGCCCTGGGCGGTGCCTGAGAAGCTGCTCCCTCCGCAACGGGCCTCGCCGTGGCTTCCAGTGCTTGAGAGCGATTAAGAGCAAACATTTTTTCACGAGTTTCACAAAGATGGGGGCTGTGTCCACAGCGGCATTTCAGTCCCAGCGAGTACTTTATCTCGAGGCAGACCATCAGCTTTGGGGCGCTGACCGCTATTCTCCACAGAGACGACTTATGGCAGAGCCCAGGGGACTGGGAGCCCCTTCCCGACTCGGCGGCTCGTGCCAGCAACCTCCATGCTGCGGGGCCAATGCGCTCTGTCCCCGAGGGCCCCGGGTGACACCTGATGGCGGACCAGTCCTCTCCTGAACCCTTGCTTCCCCTGGCTTCCAGAACACGCCACGCAGAGGGTCACTCGTGCCTCCCCCGCGCCCCTCCTCTCTCCCCGGCAGGCCCCTGCCTCCACGGCTTCCTGCCAGGGCTCAGCCCCGATCTTCCCAGCACTGACTCCACGGTGGGCAGCCCAGGGTGGCCCGCACCACCTTGGCGATGACAATAAATGCCTCCCCCCACGCACCCAGCCCAGACCCCTCCCTGGAGTTCAGCTCAAACATCCAAACACTACTTGAGGTGACTGCCGGGCTCACGGGCGTGTCAAACTCACAGCCCAAACCCAGCTACTCACCTCCCTCACCCCCCACCCTGCAACCGCCCTAGTCGCTCTGACCAAACCTGGCCTTCGCCAGGTCCTTCCCTTGCCCCATACCTACTTCTAATCTGTCTACACATCCCACGGCCCCACCTGACCCAGCCCAAAACCAAGCACCTCCAGCCTCTCGGCCGCCCACCAACCCCTCGATGGCACCTCGACTGGTGCCTCCTGCGTCCCCGCGCTGCACCTGCTGCAAGCCGCCCAGGTGGCCTCACAATCATGAGCTGCGGCGCCTGGGACGGCCGAGGCGGCTCCTCCGGGCCTCTCAGGGGCCGGCTCCCTACAGGCCAGCACAGACAACCAATGTGGCCACGAGCCTTTTTCTTCATTCCTCCCCCAGCACCCCTGCTGGACGCATGTGGGCCTTCCGGTTCTGGCTGATGGACTTCCATGGAGTGGAGACTTTCCTGCCATTTTAGGGAAACAGAGGCTTGTGTTCTCGCACCCCACCCCCTCCAGGCGGTTCTGTGCGGGCGGCAAGGACAGCGGCAGCCACAGGGGCTCACAGCAGCCGACACTGGGGAAGGGGCCCTTCACCTCTGACGGCCCAGAGGGAGGGTCCCCCGCAGGGGCACTCACTGCAGCCGTGGCCTCCCGCCACGGGCCCGGAGCAGTGCCGCTGAGCAGGGCAGCAGAGCCCACCTGGTGGCCGGGGTGCTGAGGCGGGGAGCACAGTGGCCAGGCAGCCCCGGGAAGGACTCAGGTGAAAGCATCCTTCAGTGGTTCTGGAACGCCCCGTGACAGACACCGAGACCAGTGCCACTGGATAGTCCAGAAATCGCCCCGCACGCATGGGGCTGGCAGATGTCGGACGCAGAAGCGAAGCAAGTCAGTGCGGGAAGGTTCCCAACACGGGGCCAGAAGACTCGGAGGGCGCCATGCGACAAAGTCTCACGAGCAGAACCTCACGCTTATTGAAAAGAATCAGATCCAAACATAAACTCTAAAACCAGGAAGCTTTCAGAAGAAAATGAAGGGCGAGCGGGACCTCAACAAAACCTGAAGCCAGGGCTCTCGGGAGACGCGCGAAGGGAACCGGGAGATAAAAGCCGGCAGGAGGCATCGCCCGCCACGTGCCCGACAAAGCACTCACACCCGGAGCACGGGAGAGCTCCCAGTCGCTAGTCCTTAAATACACAATAATTAATGGTCAATTTAACTTAAAAAAAAAAAAAAGTGGGCTAGAGGCACATCGGATCCTTTCTCCCTCCCCCGCTACAATAAACAAACAAAATCTTAAAAAAAAAAAAAAAAAAAAAAAAAGATTCTCTCTTCCTCCTTCTGCTCATGCACTCGCTCTCCCTCTCTAAAAAAGAAAAAAAAAGAAAAGAGCTCAGCAAAGAGGACAGGCAGGCAGACCGCAAGTGCGCACACAATCCCTCCTCTGCATCAGCTGGGGCGAGCGTAAACGAGCCCTGCCGCCGCCTGGCCCCTGCCGAGGCCGAGGGTGCAGGGGCCGGTGCGGCGGAGCACGGGCAGCTCAGAGGGAGCGCCCGCACTCCCCAGCCCAGCAGCGCGCTTCCAAGTGGGCGCAAAGGCAGGTGTCCGCATGCCTTCTCTGTGAAAGCTCAGAGGGCAGACATTCTGGGCGTTGGGGCCGCACAGGCCCTGCTGCAGCGGCTGAGCTCTGCCGCTGTGCGAAGCCCCCGGGGCCACACACAGACGAGCAGGGCCGTGTGCCCGTAGAACTTTACTGACAAAAGCAGGTGGTGGCCGGGACCCGGCCTGCAGGTATGTGTGCACAGGCCTGCCCGGGAAACTGAAAACTGGTGTTTGCACAAACACCAGGCGCCAAGACTCCCGTGGCCCCATTTGGGACCACCTGGAACTGGAAACCTGCGAGGCGCCGGGAAGAATCAACAGGTGCTGTGCTGAGTGACGGTGCCACCTCGGTCCCTTGCACAGGGCACCTCTGAGACGCTGACTGAGCGACGGCAGCGATCGGCACTGCCAGGGGCTGGGCTGTGGGAGGGGAGGCTACCAAGGAGCAGCAGGGGTTTGGGGTAAGGAACTGTCCCATACGCAGACTGGGAATCTCTGCATGTGTTAAACTCTGTCACCAAAGCAACAAACAGTAACAAAAGCAGACACAAAGCTTCCACGGTGGCCCCAGGCCACCAGTCCATGCCTCCGCTCCGGGGTTTCTGACCTCAGGTCCTGGGCCTCCTGCCACTTGTCTTACCGGTCTCCTTACGTTCCTGGTCAGGCCAGGCCCACTGCACCCCAGGGCCTTTGCATACACTCTCCCTTTGCCACGGCTCTTCCACACAGTCAGCTACTGAGAGAGCCCCTTCACTCAGAATCAGAATCCCCCCTCCCGCCCCCGTCCTGCTCCTGCTTCCACAGCACTCCCTCAGCCCTGCTCTGTACTGTCCCAGCATCTGTCCCCATGTCCGCCTCCAGCAGAACAGATACACAACCAGCTGGCTGACAGGGGTTTCCCAGCGGCAGTCTACACTGCCAGGTGGGCCCTGACCTGTGCCTTACTCTCTGCCATACCCGTGGCACCTAGCACAGTGCCTGGCCCACAGGAGGCATGCAGGAAGTTCTCAACAAAAATCTTCCCCCCACCCCAGGCCCCACCTGTCCTCCCTCCCCCAGCCCCCACCTGTCCTACCTCCCCCTGGGCCCCACCTGTCCTCCTTCCCCCTGGGCCCACAGAGGAGAACCGGGCAAAAAAGTCCACATGCTCTGTGTTTGGGACCACCAAGGAGCAGGCATCAGTACCACGACGTGGGATTTCACACGTAAGAGTGTGCTTGCGGACCAAGGGCAGGCGTGCAGCTTCGGGGACCAGGAGTCGTACCTCCAGTGCTGTTGGCATAATGTGAGTAGGACCCAGGATGAACCAGCACGCAGGACCACGTGCCCAAGGCTGACATAGCACCTGGTCATGGTCACGGTCAGAGTCCCCCAGGCCAGTCGCCCAGACACCATGGTCCGCACACACACAGGTCTGGCCCAGGAGGCAGGAGTGCAGCAGCCCCTCTACGCACGGGCCTCCTTTCTGAGCAGGGACAGAGACAAGGTGGTATGGGGCAGAGTTCTTGAAAGAACGAGCCAGGAGCCCATGTAGCATGGCCTTGTTATTTTATTTTATCCTTAATCTCAAGAGAAAGAGGAGTTAAAACTATGGAAACAGATTTTTTTTTTTTTTTTTTTTAGTGAAACTCCCAACACCCTGAAAGATCCCAGAGAGAGCAAGCAGTGACCGAGCCGCCTGCACCCGCGGCCGGACGGCTCCCGCCCAGTGAGGACAGTGTCCCATCAGCTGGGGGAGACTTCCGGTAGGATCTCCACCGTCAGCAGAAGCTCCCTCGTTCCTTATAAAGGCTCACGGGAGAGGCCGGCAACGCCAGTTGTCCCAGACGCAGAGCGACCTGGGAAATTGTCCCCAAGGACCGGCACGCCCTCGCGGACCACCAGTGGAGGGTTGGGGCGGCGCTAGAGCAGTATGTGATACTTCAGCGCCCGGGGCACCCTGTTGATGACGAGCCTCCCGTCGTAACTCAGGGAGGCAAAGAGCCAGGGGTCAGCAGAGGACCAGTCCACGGCGTACACGCTGTCCTCGTGCTCCTCGTAGGTCGCGATGACACTGTCCTGCGGGGGCTCCTGGCTCCTACAAGGCACCAGAGACACGTGTGAGCCGGGTGGCAGGGCGTCCTGCCCAGGGCCGGGGCCATGCTCCCCTCATCCGTGGGACGGGAAGACTGATGGCAGTTGGCGCTGGGCCACAGACACCCTCATGAGGCCATGAGGAACCGGGAGAGCCACCTGCCACCTGCTGACACCTTATTCTCTCCGGCTGCAGAAGAGCAGGGGCCTACGAGTCTGCTGGGGCCCCGAGGTTCCGGGGGACGGTGACCGCAAACACCCACGAGGGCTGAGTAAAGGGTGATGAAAAGCCAAAAGGACCCTGGGGACAGCCAGCGCGGCCCCGCCCTGCTCAGGGATATGGAGCTGGCCCAGGGCACGCAGCCTCCCCCGGCTGGGCAGGAAGGGGTCCCTGGTCCTGGTCTCAGACTTGGCGGCGCGATCCGCCAGGGCTCCCACAACACCTCCCTGCAAATCAGAGCGACTGCTCTCCTTCTCCAGGGACCCTGACCCGACAATGCCAAGTGACACCGCGTGAGCCGGGAGCACACACACGTTTCTGCCGACTCAGACAGGATGTCATGTCGTCCACTCTAAGTGGCCACACCCAGAACACGCCCCAAGGCCACGGGCTCCCCTTGTCCTTTTCTTCCCATTTCTACTTCACATTCCTGGACTCTCCCCAACGACGCAGCCGCCCTCTGGGTCCCACCCCAGCCTCTAGTGCTATGTCCATCTACCCCTTCCCGCCAGACGGACCTGCCATGCCCACTGAGGCTTGGTTACAAACAGCGCCTGAAAATTCTCTCGGGGACTCTGTCCTCCTGAGTTTAGTAAGTCACGTGGACAGACCAAAGGAGCAGGACGGTGAGGACACCCATGCTGATGTCACTGCCTCCACCAGCCTTCCCACCCTGTGAGCCACACAGGTGCCTGCCGTTCCCCCGCAAGGCTGCGCACAGAGAAGCTGGTGAAGAGGTCAGGAAATCACGGCCCCAAAATCAGTTTCTAACTGTGCGTCCGCGTGCTTGGACAGAAAACAGCTGTGAAAAGGCCCCAATATCAAGATCTCTTCTCAGACATGAAGTTGGGCCAAGCTCCGGTAGATGGAGGGAGAGTTCGGACCACAGGACTGTAAAGAACCTCGAGCAGAAGGACAAGCCCTGCGGCACGGTCGGGCTTGGCTGATAAACTCAACTGGGGCTTATTCCAGACCTTCCTGCCCTGGATCCGGAGCCGTGAGCCGCACGAGAAACACAAGGACTGTCCTGTTTTAAAGTCCACGCCACCGGCTGAAGACACGGGCTCTCCGGCTTCCTCCACACACAGAAGCCGCGGCCGCACTCTGCTCACAGCCCGAGGCTCCGATACGAGCCCTGGACGGGGGTGCCCCTGCTCTGCGCCAAACAGCAGTAGGACCCACACGAGTCCTGGGTCCCCAGGACCCCCGGTCTTCCTGGGGTGTGAGCCTGGTGTGCAGAGTCAGCCCCTAAACAGATGTAATCAGGGATGGAGAGTTTGAGACCAAGAGCATGACAGCTGAGAGGTTTCTCACGTTCCCTCCGGAGCCTCGAGGTGCAGGGCCAGGGAACACCCGCACTTGGGGCTGAGGGCGCTGGCCTGGAGTCTGCTCCCCGCCACAGGGAGGGCCACCAACTGGACACAGCTCTCATCCCAGCCAGAGGTGAGGACACCGGTGACCACCTGTGGCTCACAGAGGCTCACAGGTTCTCATTACTGCCTGAGCACACGCTGGAAAACAGGTGATGCTCTTTAAAATCCCCTGTACGGCGCTCAAGAAGGACATGGACAGACATCGCCCAGGTTCGTGTTTCAGAACCCACACAAGACAGCATGAGCTAACCCACCCCGACCCCCACGCCCCTGTGGCCAGGACCAACATCCTCCAGAACCGGGAGCCCCGAGCGGGCCGTGGAGGAGGCCGCCCTGACCACGCGCAGACGCTCCGGACGGGAGCCGCCTCCGCCTCGAGGGGGTCTGGGAGAAGCAAGCCGCGCGCAGCACTGAGAGCAAGCGCCCTTACTTCCCCTCTGGGCGGCGCTCCTCCTGGTCACTCAGGTCGTCGTCGTCCACCAGGTGGCCGAAGGGCTCGGATGAGATGGACACCATGTTGGACAGGATGACCCTGCTGTCGCTGCTGCCCGTGAGGACAAGCTGGTCGTGTGAGTGGTTGTAGCGGACGTTCCACACCCTGGAGGCAAGCAGGCAGTTCAGCTCCACTCGGCCCCTCCTGGACGGGGCAGCGCTGGGACCGCGGGCAGGGGACCCCAGACCGCACGGGCTGACACGGGAAGCTTCCAGCAGAGGGCCGGACTTCCTGCCCGTCTCTCCACAACCTTCTCCTCGGTCCCGGCAAAGAGACGAGACCAGATGGAAGCACACACCTCAGAGCGAGAGGACGGCTTGCCGCCTGCAGCCCTCCTCTGCCACCTGCCTTCCCAAATCCTAACGGCCACAACTGCCCCAGGAGCAAAGGACGGAGTACAGATGACCTGGCAACGGAGCCATACCCCAGGGCAACATCCACGAGCAGCAGCCATGGGGCCCAGGGGCACAGCCTCGCAGCGAGCTCAGTGAGCCGAGCAGGGTGCTGGCAGCCAGTGCGCGGGGTCGCGGAGGACAGCATCTCTCCCCGGACTGTGCCCAGCACTGCAACTTACAGAACCTGGCAAAACTGTACTCTATCCAGCGCGCCAGGTTCTCAATGTCCTGACCACAACCTCTACCTCTGAAGCCAATAATATGTCATATGTTAATTACCTGAACTTAAATTTTTCAAAAAAGGAAAAAGAAAATTAATGTCCTGAGTGCAGAAACATGGCTTCTGGTAAGTAATTCAAAGAATTTAGGGACACAGACCAGAAAAAGTCATCTCTCCTGGGATGTGCCCACCCTGGCCTGAGCAAAATCTCCTGACAGCAGTTTTATTCTTACTCTTCTAGATGTTTCTTCCACATACACACACACAAGCAGCAAAAACACACACAAGCACACACACACCCTCACGAGCTCACGTGCACACGGGCCACCACACACCAAGTGCGCACTTACACAAATACACGCACACAAGACTGCACACAGCCTCATGAGCTCACTTACAGGCAATCACACACAGAGGCATGCACTTACACAAACACACGCATGCCTCACTGGGATGAAAGCTAGCTTATACCAGGCGCACCGGCCCGGAATGGACCTCTTACCCAGCATGCGGTAAACAGCACGTGACGTGTCAGGAGTGACAACTGCTCTTGGGCAGCGTCTGCCCCACCTACTGAGCTAGTGTCCTCCCCACCCACAGCACCATCCCCACTGTGTGAGCACCACAGACGGAGCGAGCCCGCGCCCTGCCGACGGGCACAAGGGCGGTTTCCCGCTCCGCAGCACAGCCAGCAATGCCGCAGGAACCTCTGTGCTCACTGTTTGCATATATGTACCAGCACAATCGCAGGAGAACATACAAGGCGAGGTTTTTCTCCTTTCCTATGTTTATAAATCACAAACATTCGGGTTTGGAATCGGTATTTCTTAGGAAAAATAAAACCGGGTGGGTTGAATGATTCACAGCCGCACAAACTAAGCCGGTCTGTGTCTTTCCAAACAGGACAGGTGTGAGCAAAATAGGCTGCAAGCCACCCCCACCCCCTCAGTGTGCAGGAGGCCCCTACCAGTGGGAGTGCTGCTCCAGGGTCTTCACGGGCTCAGTGACGTTTCGGGTGTCCCAGAACTTCACCTTGCAGTCGTCCCCACAGCTGGCTAGGTAGTACTGCTTGTTGGGGTTGAAGTCCAGGTCACGCACCAGCTGCCCATGGGCGTTCTCAATGCAGTATATCTGGCTGTGAGACAGCGAGGGGGGGCACATGGGACAGGAAGTGCGTCATGGGGACCCCACGCGGCAGACTGGCCCCGCCTCCTGCTCCCCATCGAGTGCCAGCCTCAGGGGACCGCTCGGCCCACCACAGCCGTGCAGGCTGGGGTTCCCTTAAGCGACGGGGACGGCTTGGGTTCTAGGAGGCCTGGTGATCCTCCCCCTCAGTGCCTCTCTCAGGGGTACCCAGCCGAGGCTTCTCTGGGAACACATCTGTGACTCCCAGAAGCCCTGGGATGATGCCGGCTCCTGGCTGTCCCAAGTTTGACCTGGCCCCTGGAGAAGACATCAAGTTAGCAGGACTGTGACAGTGCGAGGAGTAGGGACAGCCACAGGAGTGCTGACTGAGTCCCAGAAGGACATGGACAGAGGAAAGCAAACGGCTGGCAGCAGGCTGGTGGTACAGTGCTGGTGGTGTTGGGGGACACAGACAGAGGGAAGGACGAAAACACTGGAAAAGCAAGAAAAAGCAATGAAGGGACAGTGTGGGTCAGGGCTGGGCCGTCTGTCCACTCAGCACTTCATGGAGTACCTCCACCATGGCCCGTGCCCCGGGAGACCTGGGGTATTACAGTCACACGGCTGTTTACAGTGTATGCACGCCCATATGCACACGGCACACACACGCATGGACACACACACACACACGTGCACATGAGGCATATGCACAGGCATGTACGTGTCCAGTCATGTCCATACATACACGTACACACCTGACCTCCACGCTCCAAGCGGCTCCTCCACGGGTGTGAAATGAGAACATCCCGTCAGTCACACCCTTCTGATGTCAGAAACCCAAAAGGGGGGGCGGGGTGCAGGTCATCAGGGAGGCTGGACGAGGGTTGGAACCAAAGTCCTGCACCCGGTCGGGAGGGGGTGAGGCACTGCTGACCATGTTGCTCTGTGCATTTTCTCCCCCGGGTGTGACTCAGTTTCCTCAGCAAACCCTCCCACTTCCCAGGCCTCCAGCTGCAGCCCGGTGGGCCAGCAGGCAGCCCGGCTTCCCGTAATCCCCTTGCACATCCCAGAGCCATGCCAAGTGCGCACCCCTCCGCCCTCGAGGTGGGTAAACTCACTCCCTTCCATCTTCTCCCACGCCGCACTTCCTGACCCTAAACCACTTTTTTATCTTGAAATGATTTTTACATCCCGCGCTTTTCCAATATCCCTAGATCTTTTCCTAAAAGAAGATTCCCAAAACCCGGAAGACCTTCCAAGGGAAACTGGCAACTGCACAACACAGAATCCTGGCAGGTGGGGGGTGCGAGGCGGACAGTCCCACACGCACGGAGCACTGGCCCAGGGTGCTCTGTGCGCCCTGGGGGTCAGTGATGTCAACGCAAAAGCACAACGTGTCCCAGAAGAAGCATCCAAAGCACCTTGGCTAAATAAAACCAAAGCCCCTCACAAAAGGAGAAGCAATCATCAGCGAGGACCCCGCCTGGGGGCAGGGCCAGGGGGACGGGGCGCCGCCGCCCAGAGCGCATCTGCTCTCCTTGTGGGGGGCATGTAACGTCCTGCGTTGGGTACAGAACCTCCTCATGTCCTTTAAAGAACAAGGTGTGCACAGGGACTGATGGCCCGGGACCTGTAGAAACGGCTCTCCCACGGCACGCTCCTTGGGCCGGCGCCCTTGGCTCTCCGCTTCGGCAGTGAACCCCCTCGAGCAGACCCACGCGCCCTGAGGAAGTGGCAATGATTATTTATGGCCTCTGAGTTTTCAGAGAGGCCGTGGACCTAAATTTAAAGCTGTGCCCACCCCCCCGAGGGCAGCACCCGTGACTCGGAGACACGCGTCTCCACAGCCTGGTGATAAATGACTACGTGCTCAGGGCTAAACTGTATCTTAACAGCGGCTGCTCGGCTCCCGTTGCCACGGCAACAGATGTGCACACCATCACTCCTTTGCCTATCAAACCACACCTGGAACAGAAAAATCGCTCTTATTTGTTCCATTAGAACTGCTGGCTGCAGCACATAATGACTTTACATGACAAACCGTGCTTCCCCGAGAGGTGCGGCCCTTAAAGGCACAGCGAGGGTCATAGGCCTCACCTGGGGCCGCGCCTGCCCACCTGTGCTCGCCAGTCACAGGGACCGACAAGCTGGCGGTCCCCCTCTCCTTGCTGAGATGTTTCAAATCCCAATCCTGATTTTCACTACGACAGCCACCATTCACTCCAGGGATAGCCACACGAGACCGTAAACGGGCGGGGGAGGAACACTGGGCGCCACGGGGCTGCTGGCTCAAGCCGGGGCAGAGACACAAAAGGAGACGTCCGCCTCCTGCAAAAAACCAGACGAAGCCCGACAAGCCGGGTGCCCCCAGGCACGTGTGACCTGGAACCGCCCCTCGTGAACGGAGAGGGGGCGTCTGCAGGGTCGCGCCATCGCTGACCTCATGCTCCGCGTGTCCCACCCTCGGATGGTCGTGTCGTTCGCGGTGGCCACCTGGGTGCCGGTGTGGTGAGGGCTCCACCGTCCGGAGGTAAACTTCAGCTGTCCCTTCCCCTCCAGGGACGCCGAGCTGGCCAGCTACGAATTGGTGGTGTTTCAGAAGAGGGAAGAAGAAAAAAACAGGAATGTAAACTTTTTTTCTGAAAACTTAAGAGGACATCCTATATTCACAGGGTATTATTGAAAATAATTACTGAAAATAATTAGGAAGCTCTGTCTTTGTTTCTTTGCCTTTATTTGCACCTTACTTGGGAAAAACCCACCAAACTGAGCAAAGCCAAAAACAGAAAGCGTATTAATAGGCCCTGTATGGACCAGGACTTGCTAGGTAGGCTGTGCCCCGATCATGGGCTCCAACCAGAAGGCGGCACCACCTGGCACCTCGCACACCTGGCTTCACCAAAACCGCACTCAGACCGGGTGGTGCGCCTGTCCCAGACACGCGTGCCGGTCAGACGCCAGTCTCAGGGCACACGCCTTGACCTGTGGTGCCCGGTTGGATGCCGGTCTCGGGACACGCACCTCCCACTCGCAGGCCTCCAGGCTCTTTCTCCAAAGGTTTGACCAAGGCCTTGTGAGGCCCACTGGGGCTGTCTCTGGGCCAGCACCCCCGTGTCCTGAGAGACAAGGGGCTCCTGGTCATGAGCGGGAAGAAGAGCTTCGCACCATGAGTGTCCCTGCCCACAGGCCCACGTGGCCCTTGATAGACGATATTTCCCACTGGCCACATCATTTTTCCAATCTGGGGTGGGACTCTCTGCCCACACAGTGACTTCTATAGGCAGGGAGAGGCGTCCGCAGAGCTCTGGGCCACCTGTCCCCTGGGCGCAGCACCCCATTCCTGTTACCTTGAACGCCAGCCTCATTCTTTGGAGGAGCCCTGGGCGGGGACCGAGGGAGGTCTGGCGGAGTCGCGGGGGACAGGGAGCATCCCTGTGACTGTCCTGGGCCCCGCGGCCCATCTCGGTGCTCATCGGGGACCCTGCAGCACGGGGTCAGGGCTGTGACCTGGCTTGACATGGACAGGCCTAGGGTGGCCCCACAGAGTCCACGGGCAGTGCGAGGGGATTCAATGAGAGCCGTAGGGGGGCGCACCGCCTCCTCTCTGGGGAGACTGACCCATGTACGAAATGTGATGGGGGACACATCTGTTGAGATGGACTTCTCCACGGGACCCCCTCATTCCAGCACGCCCTGCAGCGATGGCCACCCACCCAGGACACACTCCCCTCCCCACCCCCCTCCTCGGCAAGGTTTCCTGGCTCATCTTATCCCAGAAAACCCTTCTCCAAAAACACACCGTTTTCCTGCCTTCCTGACGTGGTGTATCACGCAGGGACCAGCCATCCCTGAGGAGGCCGAGGGCGTGCTGAGCATGAGGAAAGTCAGAAATGAAGGGACAGCGGCTGGGGTCAGAGGCAGAGGTCAGACACACAACCCAAGCAGAGAACACAGAGCCTGGCCAGGCTGGGGACAGCTGCACCAAGTGCCAAAGCCACCGGTGCCCGTGACTACCAGGCCGACATGGGCTCCGGGAGGTCGTGGAGACCACAGAGAGCCACCAAGGGCAGCAGCGTGGGGCAGACCTGCAGCACTGCGCCTGAGGCCAGTCCTGTAGTGGTGCTAAGAGCTGAGGACGGTGAGCAGTCATGGGGCAGAGTGTCTGGGGGAAGAAAGGGGGCTACCAGGGAGCCAGGACCCCACAGGCTCTCAGGGCGATGTCAGGAACCACCAGGCCCCCTACATCTCCCTCCTGTACCTGCCACACCCACTCGGGGCTTCTCTGGCTCCCCCCAGACCAGCGTCCTCATGGCCCCCAGGCAGGGGTAGGGGTGCCAGGCCATGACGCCCCACACGGACACCCACAGAAGACGGAGCTGACCCCAAGACTCATCACAAAATTCCCAGGGAGGGCTGGCCTGGCTCAGCCTGTCAAGTGCCACAAGGGCCAGTCGACAGCAGCCAGCAGCAGGGGGTGACGCAAAGGGGCAAACTGCCCAGTAACCACGCCAGGAGCAACAGACGAAGGACGCAGCTCTACCCGCTCTTCCCCTCCAACTCTCCCTGTGACCCGGCACCAGGGCCCCTGGGGAGCGCGAGGCATGAGGGTCCGTGGCGGGCAGTCTCACACAGAGCCCACAGGGGACCCACCACAGCAGAGCCGCACCACCAAGCCACAGAGGAAAGCGAACTGCCAACAGGAAACTCGTGACGGGGACCCAGACCCTGGGCCACGCGAGGACGGTGAGCAGGAGCAATCAGGCAGGAGGCGGAGAGAAACTGTCCCGGAGCGGCGACGGGCACGCTTTCCAGAGAAGCAACATGACCTCGGATGCTAAAAATGGCTCCAACATGTACGTTAGAGACACACGGTGAGCTCATACTTGGCTTGACTATTCTCACTCGTTTAACTCCCAAGCATGGTATCAGCTAAGACATCGTTTCATAGTCTCCCGTTATGGAAAAAAATTAAGTCCAACAAAATTCCTACAGGTGCGATTTCAGTTTTCTGAAGATGGAATTAAGTAAGATCCTTTCACAGGGACTGTGAAAGGGCTGGGTATATCTTCTAACTAATCAGCACTCAGCGCTCTAATTAATCTTCCATGACACATACTGATTCATCATCAAACTCTTCAGAAGACATGTCACGTAACTTCGATGGAGCGACCGTTCTGCGAGGCCACCATGGGGAAGTGTCATGGCGTGGCCCCCAACGGGGAAGACCTGTGAGCCTCGTCCCCCAGCTGTCAGCACTCGCATCACTGCTGACCCATCAGGACTCCCCAAAGACAAGCACGTCTCCTTCTAGAGCCCAGGCCACAAGAACAGTCCCCCAGACACCGGCTGGTGGAAGCGAGTTAGGGATGAATGAACCCACTGACCAACCAGCCAGCAGCCGTGCACCCATCAGCAAGTGCATTGAGGGGCCCCCCCGCCACACTGAGCACAGCAGAGGGACGGGTTGGTGGGGGGTCGGTGGCCTGGCCCACATCTCACCCAGCGCAAGAGGCAGCATTCAACTCCGCTGGTGATGCCAACGGGTCATCAACTACTGCTGTCCTGTCCCGGCGGAATCACTGTGAGCACAGGACATACACACTAACACACCCATTTCACAGAGGAGAACGGCAAGGCACAGAGCTTTAATAACTGCACATCAACAGCAGCCAACCCACAGCGGGCCACGGTGTGAGATAACAAGGGGGGTCCAGACACTCCAGAGGAAACAGAGCCAGGTGGGCTGGAGCAGCCAGACAAAGGGATCATGAAGCTTCGGGACCCAGGACAGCCTCGGGGGCTGCAGAGAACGTGAATCAGCAGAAGACAGCATGGAGAGATTCCCGCCTGAACAAAGCAGAGCCGGAAAACAACCCTGCTGGGCTAGGGGTGGTGCTGGGTGTCAGACCAACAAGACGACGAGGCGATGCATGCCGGGACAGGCGGAGGCAGCAGAGCCTGGGGAAGGGCAGCCCGTCGGCGCGAGCGCGGGAGGTAGGACAGCCCACAGGAGGCAGGCCGCACCCAGCTCCTCAGGGCCTGCGTGGCCCCTCGCTGGTGACAGCCGTCAAACAGCAGAGTCCTCCGTGCTGAGGGATGTCCCACGATGACATTATCTGTCATTCTCCCTGTCTGCCTGGCTTCGGTGAAGCTGGCTGCCGCGCTCAGAGGCCCACGGGTAGGAAGTGAGGAGCCCAGGCCCTCAGGCCAACCACAACCTGCCATAATGTCGTTCAGAGCTTGGGGCCACCCCCCTCCCTGGTCGAGTCCTCAGATGAGACCCAGCTGCCAACACCTGCACCAGAGCCACATGAGAGACCCGAGGGCCGCCCGGCTTCTAGGTCCCTGACATCCTCACAGAGATTGCCCTGACACATGGGGGCCACAGGAAGCAGCCACCTTTGCAGACACCTGTTAGAGCTAGAGAAGAGACACAAGTGCCAACCAGAGGAGAGGGGAGACCGAGAGTGAATCCTAGCAGCTCCAGGACAGGCCAGTCGAGCCCCCTGACTTCGCAGCTGGGAAACCTGAGACCCAGAGTGGGTGGGCGCCTCACCCTGGGTCACACAGGCAGGGGCAGGACCGGCCTCCTGCTTTGACTCCTGGGCTCACTCTAGCGCGTGATCTAACTGGGCAATAGAAACTCCGTGCCCCGGGTCCATTTTAGCGACACCCTGAAAGAGAGCTCGTGACCAACGTTTGGAGGCCCTGCTCAGGGCAGCCGGCACAGCCTATGCACTACGGTTAAGCCGCCACGTGCTCCGGCTTCCCAGTGACCAGACGCAGCTCAGCCACAACCCCAGAGAGCGCATGGCACACAGTCACCTGGTTTTCGATGTCGAGCCCAACTATTCAGGGCCTCCCGCCCCAGAAGGAAAAGCGACCCCACGAGCTGCTCTTCAGAGCTGTAACCGCCACCAGGCCACGGACAAAGGAACACGACTCTAACGACTGAAGCGCCGCGCCTTGTGTTGTCGTGAGCAGCGCACGTGGCCAGAGGCTCCCGAAGACAGAAGCGGCACAGCCTGCCGCTGTGGCCCAGGGTGGTGAGGGTGCCAGGGACCGAAGACACATGCTGCCCACCTCCAAAGATAATGGAGGAGCCGCTGTGCACCTCCTTGGCAGGAGGGCGGCAGGCGCAGCCACGGCAGGCCCCGGCTCTCAGAGTGTGAGAGGTAGGAGCATCCCACACGGCCAAGTCCCACCGACATGCCCAGGCTCCCCAGCAGCCGGCGGGAGCGGCCTGCTTACACAAGAGCCGTGACCACTGCCGGAGCCCCTGTGCTCCCGGTCGGGCTCTGCCACGAGCCCCTGCCCACCCCTGGGAATGTGGTGGGAGTGTCCTCCACCTCTCTCAGCCAGGAAATTCCAGCCCCAGCCTTGAACGTGAACCCCCTGAGCTGGAGCCCCAGCTGGTCCCAAGTGACCGGACAAGTGACCCAGTCCTTTTGAGCCTGGCTTTGCTCCTGTCACTTCCTCAGGAAATGGAGTTATTCAAGAGCCCACCCCGCAGGGCCACAAACATTAAGTGACCCCCTGAAGAGCGCAGCTGACACACAGAGCTCCGGTCTGTCTTCGGGGGTGGGCGGAAGGCAGGGGCCGCTGCTGTCTTCCGGGGTGCAGAGTGAGTCATGGGAGACGATGGAGCCGGTGGGAGCAGACTCAGCAAGAGAGCCCCAGCCCATCACTGCCCTCAGGACGTGCAAGGAAAGGGGAAGAAGGGCAAGGTGGCGCGAACAGGGACAGCCCGTGCAGGACCCCCACTGCCAAGGCGTGTGGAGAGGGGCTGCGGGGAGGCCGAGGTGGGTCCTGCCATCCCCCCGCCCACATCCCAAGCTTCCCCAGGTCCGGGGGTGGGCGGCCCCGCCCCTGGGTGTGGCTGCAGGGGCTCCACAGCTTGGCAGGCCCGGCGGCTCCCACGCCCCACCAGGGACTCTGTTCCCCGCCTCTGGCACTGGCCTCCCGGAAGCCAGTGCGCTCCTGTCTTCAGGAATTGAACACGGGGCGTTAGACAGCAGCACCAGAGAGGGGATCTGAGGTCGTTTTACATTTATTTTTAGCGTATTTCAACCAGGACTCTATTTGTAGAAAGAACAGAACTAAAAGGGCTTTTCCCCTTTGCTGCACCAAAACCTAAGCTCTCTTTGCAGGGGAAAGGGTGTGTCCTGTACCCACAGCTGCGGGCCTGACCTCGGCTCCACGCTCGAAACAGGAAAGGTCATGCGTGCAGATTTAACTTTCCTCTCCGAGATGGGTGAGAATATGGCAAGTGGTTCCATCACGCCAATTAGACTCCGGTGACCCGGTGGAGGGAGCGATCTAATTACAGCTGATTAGCGAGGGGACGTCTTTGAGGAAGAGTAACAAAGGCTGGAAATGCTGGGGGCGCTGCCATGACGACACGCGTCTCCCTGCGTCGAGCGCGACCCTCACCTGCAGACTGGGGCTCGACTGAAGCAGGAAGTGGGCACAGACTGCTCTTCTGTGCCTCAGTTTCTCTCCTCTCGACCTCCGGCCCTGGCACCGGGATCACGCTGACCTGACCCTCACTCCTGATCCAGTTTTCAACTGTGCACCCGCGCCACTCTCTGCGTGCCCCATCCCTCCCTTCCTCCTTCAGGCCATCCTTCCGCTCCTGTCGTCCTCCCTCTGCCCACCCATCCAGCCAACTGCCTGGCGGGCACGTGTGGGCCACTTGCCACGCCCCAAGCCCTGTGTGTGACACCCACTCTGATATCGTCCAACTGTATCAATGTGGAAACTGGTCCCGGCTCTCCGGCCATGCCACCTGCCCAAGTCACGGGGGAAGTGAGTGGCTGAAACGGGACCTGATGTGGCTCAGAAGACTGCCTGGGCTCCCGCCACGGAGCCACGGCCTTCATCCCCCTCCCAAGCCTCGTGCCCACTTCACTGTGGTGGCTGGCCCACGCCTGTCCCAGCCCATCGCCGCAACGCCGGCGAACTGGAACTCCATCACCTCTACCCTGCGGACCCTCACGCTGGGAGGTGAACCACAGGAAGGCCGAGGCTGTGTCTCCGCATTCAGAGTCCAGCCCCACTGAGGGGCACGTGTCCCACTCCCCGCAGCGGCCGCTGCATTCCCTTCAACACGCTTGGTTTGTCAAACGTACGACTCACTCTGTCATCCACTCTTACTCAAAAAAACTATCTTGAGAGCTTGAGAAGCAAACGCTTGCCCGACACCAACACCCAGCCTGATCTGCATCTGATGATTCCAAGACCTGGCGGAAGAGCAAAGAACCCTAGTTGTCTCCGGTATTCATAAAATCAAAGCTGTCTGTAGCTATTCCGCTACATTAAGATACACAACTTAGGAAACTACTCCATGTTTTCTTGACAATTACGGATTTTTCAACAACCACCGCAAAGCCGACCGCAGCGGCTGCCTCAGCAACGCGGTAGCGGAAGGTCCACGAGGCGGACGGCGCTCAGCTATTTCGATGCCTTTTTCCGAGGCTCAACAGAAAACCAGCTCCCAGAGTGTTAACCTGTTTTCCGTGGACGACCTTGACGAAGCCTGGTCAACACCCTATTTACTGGGGTTGCCACACACAAGTGTTCCCTGTTCTAACACTCACATCCACCCGCGACGCGACTGCGGCCACTGAAGACCGGCGAGGACCGAGGCTCCGGCTCTGGACATGCCGCGCACGTGTGCCAGGGCCGCGACAAGCCCACCATGGGGCGGGGTGGGGTCGGGAGTGCAGCCGCAAACCTGTCTCTCAAAGCACACCTTCTCCAGGACCTCCCCGGCTCCTAAGGCCTTCCTTCTTCTCAAGTGTCGAGTGAGGGAGCTGACTTCTGTGACCCCGAGGTCGTGTCTTTACGTGACCTGCTTTAAAATCAGTGTTTTTCTTACGTGGACAGCTTCAAAACCATGAGGGACCAAGATTTGTCAACACACCGTGTGAGCCCTCTTGCAACTGAGAAGGCACACGGTGGGTGCCTGGGGACCTCGTGGACCCTTCTGCCGTGCCCTCGCCACTGGCCGTCTGCGCTTGCTGAGTGAGCAGGCGCCCATGGGACAGGCTCCACGTGTGCCAGGCAGAGCTGGGTGCTGGAGCCTCCTCTGCCATCAGACAGGGAAAGAGCCACTAGGTCAGTGGGGACCTGAGACGTCCGGCGAGAGAAAGGAGGACAGCCCCCGGCCGGGGACCCACCGAGGGCAGCCAACGTCCCCTCTGGTGGGGATGCTGACGGTGGGGAGGCTGTGCGCATGTGAGGCTGGGAGAAGCTTCTGTGCCTTTCCCTCACTTTTGTCGTGAACCACATAAAACCAGTCTAAAGAATGAAGTCTGTTCAAAGAAAGACCTTTCCTCTGCAAGAGGCCCCACGGAGAAAACGGGGCAGAGAGCAGGGGACATGGTGTGGGAAGGCCCCTCGCGTGGGGTGGAGTCCCATCCTCCCACACCCATCTGGGCAGACCTGCCGTGCTGCCCTGGGGGCCTGGACACGAGGTCCCACGTGGGCCCCGTCACCCCAGGGCAGACTTGGGAGAGCCCCCACGACACTATGCCGGTCTAGAACGGGCACCCCCGACCCCAGACAGGAAAAGAGCTTCCATTCCCCTCGGGGCCGCATGTGCAGAACAGAGGGCCGGGCGTCAAGCGGGGTCACGGTGTGGCAGGCAACACACAGGCTCCCAGGAGGAAGGGGCACCTGGGGCCCAGCCCGCTCGTCCCGAGGGCAGCTCCTGCTCCTGCTCCTGCCCAGCACTCTCCGCCCCACGAACAAACACATGTTTGATATTTCCAGGCACAGTGGAAGTGGCCCGAGCTGCTCTGAATAATTTTCCTGCCACCGCCAGCCGCCCCCACACTGATGCACAGTCGCTTCTGCTGTAGGTTTTAGACCTCACATGACAGCATTTCTGCAAGAGCGCTGCGTCCTTGAAGCCCATTCTCCTTCTGAGAGGCGTTCTGGAACGTCAGTGCCTTCAGGCCCCGTGTCCCTGGGTGGGGGACACCCTGGGTTCACCCTTGAGAAGCCCCCGTGCTGACCCACGGCCAGAAGGAAGAGGACGGCCAACTCTCAAGGCACCCGTCTTCTCTGCGCTCTGCTGCTCGCGGCACCTGGAAAGCTATTTATTTCCACAGCTACTGAGAGCTGCGAGGCCCCGGAGACGGATGCGCACACTCCGAAACAGGGAGGCATCCCCTCTGCCTTCATCGGGGCCGGGACCCTGTGCAACCGCCCCCTGCACACCTCCCCTGGGCTCTGCTAATGATTATAAATGGCAAAGAACCTCCAATTTAATTGCAAAAGGTAATGATGCAGCGAGCATAAGATTAGATTCACCACAGAAGGCAATATTCTCCAATGATAGAAAAAACGGAGGAGCTGGGTGTGAAGATGGCCGGAATCGATAGGAAGGTTTCGGTATTAAATACCACGGCCGAGGGCCGCAAAGTGGTATTGACAGAAGTGCTGAGGGCAGATAAAAACGAAGGAGAGAAAACTAAATTGGTCTCTGCAGAAAATAAGTTACAGATTAATCACCCTCCCATAAAATCATTCCGAGACGGCCGAGGGTCTGGTGAGAAGCCCCTGTCGGCTTCCAGGACGGGCTGTGGGCTGCGCGCACACAACCGGGCTCGCCTCCTCCCTGGCCCCTCCGCCCGGCAAGGCTCCCCAGCCCACGGCTCCCCCCAGCATCTCGGTGACCTGCACTCCATCAGGACAGCACTGTGCCCTTCCCGTCTCTGGTCTCTGGCTACACAGGGGCACCTGCGAGAGGCGAGTCAGTGGGGGATGGGAGGGCGCTTGCAGCCAACGGAGACTCAGACTCCGAGGCCGGCTCCCAGGAGGGTCCCACACCGTCTCCCCCTGGAGCTGTGGCCCCAGGCACTGAGTGACCCTCCAGTTTCCTGCTCCACTCTAAAATCTGGGTGAAAATTGCATTCTATTCTATGATATACAAATACATCCTTTTCTCAATAAAAATACTGATTCTTTCCTTTAAATATTACGCACTACGAGGACAGACCAACTCTTAAGTTTACGTGGAAGGCTAGGAGACTCCCTTCTGACCACATGGAGTTTTAAGACACTAACACAGCACTTCACGTTCGAAAGGGTCTGACTGTGAAGCCATGTACTGATGACGATCGTCATTCTTCACGCCCTCTCCACCGCCTGCCCAAGAGGATTTAATACCGAGACATACCGCGAGGGAGAAGAGCTAACGCCGCGTCACGGGAACAAAGCCACGTGCAAGGAGCCACCAGTACAGAAATCCATCCCACAGACGCTGCCCCTGTCCCTCCTGCTACACGTGGCCGTGTGGCGCCCTCAGTACCAGTCCACCACAAGCTCCATCAAGGCGCTAGATTTTTCTCTCTGAAGGCGCTACTTGGATGTAAACCAATGCGACAAGATCACGAACGCAATATAAAAGTCACAATTTAAAGTGGAAATTCTAAGGAATCAAACAGAACTACACCGACCAGCAACACGCCTACTCCGGAGCACAAGGTACTGGAGGCGACGACTACCAGAAAGCAAAACCGGTTCCCAAGAAAGCCAGCGCCGACTCCTAAATGGCGTGAGACGCGCCGCCTGTGGGGAGCTGTGAGGACCCAGGCACTCCCGCCTCAGAAATGGAGCCCTGAGGGCGAGGTGTGGGTCCCGTGGCTCAGGCAGGGAGGTGCTCCGTGGCGGGCCCACGGCTACACCCACACGGTCTGACGACTGCGGCCGCAGGAAGGCGCATGCGTGCCAGTGAGGGAGGATCCGCCGATGGGCCAGAGGGGTTGGGCGGGGGGTTACAGGCCACAAGGGGGTCAAGGCCCCAGGGCGGTCACAGGGGGGTCACAGGCCACCGGGGTCAGAGGCTGTGGGGAAGCGGGGCCGCGGAGCACTGTCATTTTTACAACTCACACGGAAACTGGAAAGACGTTCGTCAGCACCGCGAACCTGTATTTTATGACCACTCCAACCAGAAGGTGACTGTAACCAGACTTCGAAAACCTGGTCACTGAAAAGACAGTACACTTGAAACCAGAGAGTGTATGTCCGAACATCCCACTGACTCTTCTGGACGGATCACGTCCGAGGGTGGGGTTTTGTCAACCTTCGTTCCGTGTCCTATCCGCAGGGCCCGGAGGCAGTTCTCCGACGGGTAACTCTGTCCGCTCATCAAGTGTTTCACGATTAATGTCAAAATTCCAAGTGAATACAAACCAAGAATTATATTCTGAATTCAGCCAAAAGGTCCAATTAAAAAAACACAAATTATGAAAACCGTAAGCTTGTCACTCACCACGGCCTGGCTGGAGCTTTCCTGCAGGTCCCACAGCAGGATGTGGTTGTCCGCAAGCGAAATGACCTTCTTCCCGTCCCCCGTGGGCTCCCACGTGACACTGCAAGGAAGAGGAGGACTCTCGTGAGTAGGGACGTTGCAAGCCCCAGATGTCTTTGCAGCCAAGAGCCGCTATGCGCATCCTTCCTGGGCAGCCGCTCTCCCGAGAGCGCACGGCTGCGACCGACACCCACCACGGCAGGACTCCAGACGGCACGTGTGCGCGGCACTGTGTCCCCTCCCGCTGAACGTCTATGTCCTCCCGACTCAGCTGAGGTCGGGCGGTTAGGAGGTTAGGAGGCCGGGCTTTCGGGGTGTTCAGGGTCCCAGGAGGTGGGGAGGGCGGGCCTGTCCCTCGCTGCCTGTCTGTGGCAGTCGCCTTCTCTCCCGCCTGCTGCGTAAGCACACAGCGGGAGGGCAGCTGTCTGTAAGCCAGGAAGAGGGGTCTCACCAGATCGCGACCATGCGGACCCCCCGACTCAGACTTCTAGTCCCCAGAACCATGACAAGTAAGGTCTGCTGTTTCAGGCCCCAGCCCAAGGTGCCTTGTGGTGTCCCCCCGAGCTGACACGTCTTCCCGGGGACTGAGGAACGGAGAGCTAACCAACAGCGCCAAGGGGATGGGACGCGGCCCGCTGGGGGCCCAGGTCTCAAGGAGGCCCTGCACAGACACTGCCATTTGGGACAGAAGGCCCGCATCTTCTGTAGCCCAAGGAGTGGCGGCAATGGGAGGGTTCCGTGTCTGCCCTGCCTGTGACGTCATGTCCCTTCCTCAGGGGTCGGCCAGTGGGAGCCCCGGCTTCCTTCTAGCTGCAGCCAAAGCCACCCCCCCGATACAGTGCCCGTCTGAAAAACTAGCGGGACACACAGATCTCGTCACCTCTGCAGGACAGCCCCATAGCTCGTCACAGGGGTGGGTTTCTGCGTCTGCTGAGGAAGTCCCAGCGTGCTGTGAGGAGCGTCTCACTCACATCCCATAACCCAGGAGGGGCTGCAGCCCCGAGGGAAGACCCCGCGGCGGCCACTGCTGCTGAGCCCAACCCTGACCCAGGGCGCCCCTCCCTCGCACCGCCCGCCCACGCTGTCGGTGCAGCTGGGGATGCTTGTAACCCCAACACGAGTATCACCCAAAACCATGGTTTCTTTCTCCTTTTTAGTTTAAGAAACACAGAGTTCACGGCACTCTCACCACAGGTGTCTCGCGCCTCTACCGCACGGAGCTTAGCGCATCTTTTCTGAAAAATGCACAATACCTAGTGTGTAAAACAGACCCAATAGCTGGGAGAGACACCAAGAAACCCAGCTCTGAAATCCGCTGCTCCTGTTTTGTTACGATACCAGCGAATCCTCATTTGAAAACACCTCTTTACAGCAAGATGGTCACGCTTCCCCTGGTAGCCTGTTTCCACGGGTGACTTTGCAGGGTTCACACAACAGACGGTGAGAGCCAAGGAGAAACGCAAGGCAGGAAAGGAGAAGGGCAGCTCACAGGCCTGTCTGGGCGCAGAACGATACACGGACCTGCGCTCGACCCTTCCCAGCTTAGCTCAGTGGCTGCGACAAATTCCCCCAGACAACACACATTTACCCAGCCTGTTCCACACACCGCGGGAGGCTGGCCACCGAGATCAGGGGCCAGCGTGGTGGTGTTCTGCTGAGGGGGTCCTCTCCTGGCTCGCAGAAGGCCACGTTCTCCCCGAGTGCTCAGCGTGGTGCCTCTTCCAAGAGCACTGATCCCACGGTGAGGGTCCCACCTCCAGGTCCTCATTACCTCCCAGAGGCCCCGCCTTCTCACATCAACACCCCGGACATCAGCATTTCAACATACGAATTTGTGGGCCCCAAAATGCAGTCCACAGCGCCATACACTGGGAGCAGAACTTTTAGGACACCGTGCAAGGGGTCCCAGAGCAGCTCTCATCGTAACCTAAACGTCCCGGCACACACGCACCAGAGGTCAGGATGAAGAGAGCCGCACGGCCATGGGGCGACCCCAGGGACAGTGACTGCCCCGTCCAGCGCTAGCCAGACCACAGTCTGACACACATATGTGGACTGCCGAACGGAAAGCCCGAGATTTCCAGTAACTCGCAAATCACAGGGTAACAATGAGCCAATCTGATGCCACAGACTGACAACCTTATCGTTTGCCTGTGGTTTCCCCGGCCAGGCCCAAGGCTTCTGGAGAGCAGGTCTGGCCGGTGAGAGTTCGTTCCACTCCCCACAGGGAGCAGCGGTGTCTGACCCACGTGGCCCGTGGTCGACGCTTGCTCGTGGGTTCTGAGGGACAGTGAGGAAGGCAGGTAGGAGCAGAGATGCCACGTACGAAAACGAGGCCCTTTCCAAGTATATTCAGCGAACTGCCCGTGCGTGAGGCCCAGGAACACAGCCAACAGCCCCAAAAGAGGAAGAGCTATAAAGGCGTCCCAGCGATCCAAACCCTCCACTGAACCTCATGTGCTCATTTTACGTTTTAAACTGCACTATCTCCTGAGCCCTTACTCAGACCTCCCCTTCCCCTTCCATCTGCCCACTGTCCTAACGTGGTCCATTAGGGGGCCCAAGACCACAGAACGAACACGTGGGCCCTGAGAGCGGGGGGCTCGAAGCAGGGCAAGCTGTAAAAACTAATACCCACAGCAGAGGGGAGCGAGGAGTAAAGGAGGGGGGAAGTGAAGGAGGAGGGAAGAGGGGAGGAAGGAAGAAAGAGGAGGATGGAGAGAGGAAGGAAGGAAGGGAGGAAGGAGGAGGGAAAGGAGGAAGGAGGGAAGGAGGGGGAGGGAGGGAGGCAGGGAAGGAGGAGAGGAAGAGGGAGGAGAGGAGGAAGGGAGGAGGGGAGAAAGGAAGAAGGTGATGGAGGAGGGTGGACAGAGGAAGGGAGGAAGAAGGAGGAGGGAGAAGGAGGGAGGGAGGAGGGCGGGGGAGGGAGGGAAGAGGACGGACGGAGGGAGGGAGGAGGACGGAGGGAGAGCAGGCGATGAAGACTCACACACATTTGCCTGAGGATTGACTCCAAAGCTGTGGGGAAAGCTGTGTGAAAGCGAAGTCACAGGCTCGCTCTGCACCCCAGATCCAATAGATGTTGTGAGGACGCAGCTGGGCTCAGAGAAGGTCCTTCCTCCAAACATGGCAGCGGCACTTACCCCTTCTCCCCCGGCCTAAAGGGAGTGGTCATCTTGGTCTGGCTCTCCCAGGGATGGAAGGAAAGGCGTGAAGAGGGAGGAGGGGTGTCCTGTGGGAGACCACGGCTCTCCATCCCTCTCCCAGTGTCCACACCGACCGGTTTCCGTCCGCCATTGCGCGGGCCAAGAGGTACCTCTCTCCGGGAACCAGCTTACATGTGTCCGTAATGTCATCAGAGCAAACAACCGAATGAATTTCAAGCAGCCACAGAAGTAACTTTTCCATCTTAAAAGGAAAATATGTGATAGTTTAAAAACATGTTTAAAAAGGCTTAAAGTGTACAGGAGGGAATAACGGCTTGTGATAGGACACAGCCTGCTCTCGGGTTCTTACCAGGGAGGGGGGCGTTTAAGAAAACCACAGTGAGTATAACCAAGGACCACAGCCGCAAACACGGGCCACGGGGAAAACGAGGTTCGCAGCAGGTGCGCCAGCTGAGCCGGTGGGCGGGCCCTATGTCCTCTCGAGGACGAAATCCCGGGCCTGGGCTGGGGCCACACGGTGGAGAGCCTTATTCCTGCCGGAGCCCTGTGAGACCCACTGCCCAGGAAAGGCCTGCTGAGCTTCTAGAAACGCAGCTGCAGGCGGTTCTGTATCTTCAGAGGCGTTAGGTCAAGTCCCTACCCCATCGTGGCTCCGCGGAGCCCCCATCTCCCAGCAGGGGTGAATTCACAAGGGTCTGAGCAGAGACCCGGGGCTGCGGGAGGCTGCTTGCTCCCCTGCTGGAACCAGGACCGAAGCCGGAAAGAGCAAGTCACTTCAAGAAAACAAACTTTTGGGCGCCTGGGTGGCTTAGTGGGTTAGGCGACTGCCTTCGGGTCAGGTCATGATCCCAGAGTCCTGGGATGGAGTCCCACATCGGGCTCCTTGCTCGGCGGGGAGCCTGCTCCTCTCCCTGCCTCTGCCTGCCGCTCTGCCTGCCTGTGTGTGCTCCCTCTCTCTTTCTGGCAAATAAATAGAATCTTGAAAAACAAAACAAAAAAAAAAACTTCTGCTGATTAGGACAAAGAGAGGCCGGCCACAGGAGGCAGGAGGCACTGGGCCGAAACACCACTTCCTCCGGGGAGGCCGCTCGGACTGCCCTCTGTCCTGGAGCAGCAGCCCCCCGTCACTCACGTCCGCTTCCCCGTGAGACGACAGACCCAGCACAAGCCCAGGCTGACCGGCGGAGCACCCAGCCCAGACTTTGATCCTCGCAGCAGAGGCACTCCATAAAGAAGTGCTGGAAGGAAGAGGGACGAAGCATTAGTAAGGCTTCCTCCCAGCTGGGGCCCAGTGCCCCTTACAATGCGTGCAAAGTAAGACCGGAAAGGGTTCTAGTTGCCAAGCACGCGCAGCGAAGGCCGGTCCGTGCTGGAGCCCCTTGGGAGGGCTCGCCGTTCAGTCGCATTCAGGCCTCGTCAAGAAGAGGTACTCCTTGCTCATGACTGTGTTGAGTTCCAGGCGCAGTCAGCCCCCGCGGTCTGCCTCCCGGCCCCACACCTCCTCCTCCCACGCCCCCTCCGGGCGCTGAACTACTGGGCTTTGCTCCAAGCTGACCAAACCGAAACTGGGATGCCCAGCCTGCCCCCCGCAGCCCCATGCCAGCCCCCTGGGCATCTCCGCCCGTGTGCCACGCCACCCTAAACTCCAAATGTACCAAACAGTATACGCTTCTCTACTGCTCTTCTCTATCCCCGGGGCTACAACTCTCCCATGGGCGAAATCTTGGGAGTTTTTTACAACTACCCTTCCCAGGTTCCACATAAAAAAGCAATAAAGCGTATTAAATTTTATTTTTAATGTCTGACTTCTTGCTTTTACAAAAATCGGACCCAATCTGCCCTTGGTTTCATGAAAATCTTGGAGCTCCTGCTGGGAAATGCTGTCTCTCTGGCTCCTACTTTCCCCATGAACTCTGCAAAATCACCTGAGAACATGGCCCAAGAGCCCATATTTAACCCATCTCTGGGCCCGTGTCTGGCTTCCCAGCATCAAACTATGAAAATGGGACAAGGTCTCGTTCTTACAGAAATACCATCCTGGGGTTCCTGGGTGACCCAGTCGGTTCAGTGACTGCCTCTGGCTCAGGTCATGATCCTGGAGTCCTGGGATCGAGCCCCATGTTGGGCTCCTGCTCTGCCCTCTCCCCCTGCTTGTGTTCTCCCTCTCGCTCACTCTCTCAAATAAATAAATCTAAGAAAGAGAGAAAGGGCATCCAGACAGTTTTAGCTCAAGTACCACCACGACTAGGAGACTGGCCTCAGCAAAGCCATAGCAGTGACGTTTCGAGCACCTGTTACGTGCCGTGTGTACACAGAATACTGTCAGATTTGGGTTCTGAGCTCCTATCTGTCCAAGCAACCCCTGTTTCTAACCACAGTGGTGGAAGGATCCAGGCCCTGCAGGCACAGTCACGTGGCCCGTCAAGACAGTCTGCCTGTACGTGACAGTCAACAGTCAGTCAACACAACACGAGATCCACCTGTGGCTCCCACCACGGCCACTCCGCCCACAAAGAAAGCTCCAGAACGCCTCCCACCACACACAGCCCCCCAACTGGGCAAGTGTGGCACCCCCCTAATGCAACACCCGCCCCCGGAAGTCAGTGCAACCGACATGCTCAGCCACAAAACCCCCACCTTAGATGCCCCCCATCCTTGTGGGCTCCCGCACAGGGAGCCTCTGGGTCCATCGGAACCCCCACCTGCCTGCTCAGGGGCTGGCTGTAAGGATTCCAGGACCCCCTCGTGAATTCCGGCAAACGAGTCCCCCCGTCAGGGCTGCAATCCTGCAAAGGCAGGAGGCTCACGACAGGGTGAAACAGCGTACGCCCGAGCATGTTTTTAGGGTAATGGGCATTTTGTGAAACTTTCATTATGGTGCACGTATACGTATGTACTAGGGACGGTCATCATGTAAAACGACCTCTTCTTGATTTTGAAATTTGGAGAATGCTGCTTCAGACCAGAGGCTGGTCTTTTCTAGCAATTTCAAGCACCTGGGTAGAACTTTCTCTGCAGCGCACGGTCCTCTTTTTACCTTTCCGGGAGGGCCCCAAACACTCAGCCTGGCCGAGATGATCCATTCCGTGCCCGTCTGGCACTGTGGCGTGTTCCCATGCCTCTGGGGACAGAGCTGGTGCCCCATATGAAATGGCCCTACGTCACTGATCTTCTTTACTGGGGTTTGCTTTTAGGACAATCGAGTGTGCACCCCCAGCTACTGCCCGTGTCCTGCCAGCACATGCTTCATGCTCCCTTCGACCTGGGCTTGCACTCAGCCCTATGTGGGTGCGGAAGGCTCTCTCCCCTGAGGGAAACATGAAGCCGCAGCCTCTGCCTTCCTGAAATCCTGACTTGAGCTGCACTATTTTACACTCTAATTTAAAGTCAGATATGCTCGTTAAAAAAGTCCACACTCCGCAGAAGTCACAGGCTCGTGTATCACTGCCCGCAGAAAGAACGCCTATCAACAGGGCACGTGGAGCATCCCGTCTTCACTCTACCACGCGGACCTCGGCTGTCCCTTACAGGAACGCAAACCCACTGACGACGTTACTCTGTAATGTGCTGCTTGACTTCCACGTCCGGGGTAACTTTCCGTGCCAAATAAATGTAATTCTGGGCAAGGGCCATGCAGAATTCTGTTGTGTGGACACCCGCGATTTTTCCTCTCTTTGAACTCTGACCTCCTCACTTGTCCGGTGGGGTAACAGTGGTGTGCCGACGCCACAGGTCCAGGAAGACCAGCACGGCGCCCGTCCTCGGGACAGCCCGTACGAAGCAGGCGCTCGATGAGCCTCGACGTGCCTGGACGCAGCTAGGTCTGTGCTGCTTTGACGGCACACGGTGCTACTCTCCAGAGGCTTCTGGGGAAAGTCTTTTCCCGAAGACTGGGAGGGCAGTAGGCCGGGGGATGAGGAACGGGCATCCCGTGACCCAGAACACGCAAACAGCCTTCAATGGCAAAGACTGTCCCACCCCCAATGCCAACAGCCTCCCTTGAAAAAAACCCTAAAACCCTAATTTGAAATTTGGTGGGAATAGTAAAATTACCACCTTTAAATGCACCAAAAGAATTCCATCAAGATTTATTCTAAGAAAAAAATCTTCAGAAGAGGTTAGAAACTGAAATCCTTGCCCACTCTGAAAGGCAACAGAGCTCAAGCATGTCTCGCTGTCCTGTCCTGTCCATTCACACCCAGTGGCCTGGGCCCTGAGTCACCGACGTCACTTTCTGTGGCACCTGGGTTTCCTCTGGTGATCTGTCCAAACGTCAGCATCGGGCTCTTCCCCTCAGGGGTCGGTGAGCATCCTGGAGCTCCCAGAGTTACTGTCACACGCACCAGAAACTGGACTCCAGAGCTCCGTGACCAGACCCTGTGCACGCGGCTTCTTGCCCTGTAGTGTTTTTAGGGTGACTACATGAAGGTGAAGGCTTCCCCACATCCTCATTCCCTCGCTCCCTCTCCGCACCCCAGTCCCTGGTGAGTCTCCTCGGGCACCCAGCACAGGCTCCCATGATGCCCAGGAAAGAGCCGATGTGGGGTCCGGCTGCCGCGGCCTGCCCTCCAGCCCCATGGCAGCCTGTGCGCTGGGCGCCTGGCCCTGCCCCCAAGGAGCACGTCACCGACCGCAGACGACCCTGAGGCAGGACAGGAATCCAAAGTACACTGGCCGGGAATCGACGGGGAGTGAGAGAGACGCCAACCTATTCCAAAGCTAGTTCTGCAAGTTCCGGATCCCTCTCTCTCTCACACAAACACACACGCGCGTGCACCAGACATACACATGTACACCCACAAATGTATATACACACACACACACGCCCACATATGCTGGACATATACACATACACCTACAAATGTACATACACACATGCACACCTGCCACACATGCTCTGCACGTGCACGGACACACGCGCACACACACCTCCCACATATACTCTGCATTGCACACACACATACTCTTCACATGCATGTGCGCACACACACACACACACACTGGGTGAGCTGGAGCCGAGCCCTTTGCCTGGCATGTCACACAAGCCCCAGCTGTGAACAGAGCCTTCCTGCTCGGCCGCCGGGGTGTCAGGAGGACGGTACAGCCACGTTGAAGAATTTTGTCCTTCACAGAGGAGATGCCTCATGGAGCGTTGACTCTGCATGTCTACAGGACGTGCACTCAGGTAAGCCTTTGACGTCTGCCTTTGACGTTTATTTCTGAGAGAATTTAAATCTGTAATCTCTGAATGACATGACATGAAAAAGAAAGGGCACAAATCTGCCTTCTCGGGGCTGCAACCGTCAATCCCGCCGCACTCGTCTGACGGGCCAGGGGTCCCCCCAGCAGAACAGGTGCCTCGGACACTGTGAACTACGTTACTGGTAGCCTGTTACGCACTAGACAAGGCCGGCACGGGTCTGAGGGCGCGGGCGCCAGCCGACAGTGTGCAGGGGCTCTGAGAGGAAAGGACAGCATCCTGCCGGCCACCGGCACCACTTCCCCGGGGGGACAACTTCTCGCTTCCCTGTGCCACCACATGGCCTCACTTCCCACTGCAGAGCAGGACACTGGCCTGAAAGCAGCAGCGGAGGCCGGTGGCCCTTCTGATCCCGCCCTCACAGGTGAGTGGGGGCGTGCTCACTAGGAAAACCTGTGAGAAAAACAACTATCGGACAGGAAACAGGACTAGCAGACCTCCAAGTAAAAGCAGAAAACCTAAGTTCACTTTCTGGGTCATGAAGTGGGTGACCAGATGCCCTGACTCGCCGAGGGCCACTCGGGGCTGCTGCTGGTGCACCTCCAAGCTTCCTCCGCCCACTGCCCTCCTGCACTGGCCTCTCGTCCTGCTGCGTCCAACCACGGGGCGGCGGAACTCCCAAGCCAGCAGCCAGAGCTCTCAGGCCCCTCCCGGGGAGCAGGACCCGTGAGGCATTTCCACAGAGTGACAGCAAGCCACCGCTCCCACCGCACACGGTCTTGCCGCTGGGGTCCCACTCCTGCCCCTCGTGTTTCGTCATCTCTCCTGCGTGACACATCAGAAAATACCTGTTGCTGACTTATGGGGAGCAACCCCCCAGATCATCAGTGTTTGCGCCTAACGTCACACAGCCTGGGGTAACCGGAGCACGCGGTTACACGCGGAGTGCGACAGAAAGAGAGGTCCCATTTTATCACGGATCATCACCATGAAACTGGGGCCATAAACACAAGAAAATAACCTCGAATTTCTGCCACTCTTGCTCCTCCAAACTAAGTTTATTTCTCCGTTCATAAAGTCATCCATTTTTCTGCTTGTGAAGTGAATTTGAGGGACATAAAATCCCATTAACAAGTCGAGAACAAAGTAGCATGTACCTGCTAGGAGTGGGCAATATCCCTTCATAATCGCAGAGGGGACGCACAAGCAAAGGGCTGTTTCTGTAAATAGACCCAAATAAAAAAAATCTAAACTTCTGTGAGGCAGTTAACAAGGGCCATAATGGCAGGAATGATGGTTCTAATTCGGCAGGTTCACGCTGATCAAACGAAACACAAGCCTCTCTTCCCCAGATTAGTGGCTCCAAATGAATGATTCACACTCTGGATGCTGGTACCTGGGGTGAGGACAGCTCAAAGGACACCAGAAATTCTTAAAACAACCTCGATATAAATTTAATAATTTAAATCCACAGCATTTCCATGCCTTCCCTATTCTCTGAGCTGCTGGGGGTGGGCAGTGGGGGTGCCATGAAAGGCTGGCCCCCCAGGTCGCGATATGCATGAGGCAGCAGCCCCACGCGGCTGGAGGACAGGCTTCAACCCACAGGAAGCAGCTGTGCGAGGACTCCGAGCTCCCACTGCATTCGACAACTCATCAGGCTCATACTTTACCGAAAGAGCAAAAACCTTAAGAAGGAAACACGTCTACTAAGTCATTGGTTACAATTAAATTTTTGAAAAACTCTTTAAAGCAGTACAGTGCGTGAGTCCCCAGCTCACGTGTGTGTCTCTTTCCGAACGGTGATCTGGCAATCCGGCCGATTCCTTCCTGTTGGAAAAGGCACAACGGAACACACGACCGCTCTTCCCGGCGAAAGGAGAGTTTAGAAGTCCCACCAGCACGTCGAGAAGCTCACTGCCCAGCTCCGCGCCGCACGGGTTCTCGACGGCGGTGCGCGTGGGGACTTCCAGGGGGTAGAGTCGCGTCCGTGCACGGCCTGGCACCCTGGCAGGCGAGCTCGTGCCTCCGGTTATGAAAAGGCTGTGCATATGCGGACGTCCCTCCCTGGGACAGATTCGTGAGAGCCAGAGCGCAGAGCAAGAACAGGCCGGGCACAGGGGAGGGCATATTCTCTCCGACGCTCCCGTCTCTTGCAGAGTCCGTGCTGCGAGCTGCACGCGTGCGGCTCCACAGACAGGAGCACTCTGAGGAGAACGGCCCAGAAGCGGAGAGGGGCCCGTTTCCTGAGTTGGAGACGAGAAGACACAGCACTGCTCGCCAAGCCCGGAGCCGCTGAGAAGCCTCCCCCGACAGGAAATGCTCACGGTCCGCGGGCTCCTCCCTGGGGTGCATGTGGGTGATGTACACACTGCCTGGCCCTCCCTGGGCATGGCTCTGACCAGATCAGCACGCTCCCCTCCTTCTGCCCCAGAGGGAGCCGCGGGGCACGGCGAGTGCTCTGAGCATGCTCTCTGTGATGGATTCTCGCCGGCCCCGAGGGCCCACCTAAGTCATCCCAGAGTTCACAGGTCTGTACCTCCAAGGCCACCCCAACACTGGCCAGTGGTGGCCGGTGCTCCCACCACCACCTCCTCCAAGGACTTAGGAGGAGCACAAGCAGGACAGCATGGGGACGCTGCCCCTACCTGGTGCTCCAGCAACAGCAAGCCCAAACCCCCAGGCCTTCCCAGGAAGTTCGAAGTTAACCTTTAAATAAAAGCGCATTTCGGGACGCCTGGGTGGCTGGGTCATTAAGCCTCTGCCTTCTGCTGAGGTCATGATCCTGGAGTCCTGGAATAGAGTTCTGAGTCCACTGGGCTCCCTGCTCAGCGCGAGTCTGCTTCTCCCTCTGCCTCTCCTCGCCTTGTGCCCTCTTTCTCTCTCTTGCTCTATCCCAAATAAAATCTTTGAATAAATAAATAAACGAATAAACTGTCTACCCAAATTCCAAATAGTGGTTTGGGCATTTCCTCTTCTTTTTAATCAAGTTTTCTTTCTTCTTCCCCCATTCCATTTTTCAAACAGGAGAAAATGTTTAAAAGTCCCATGCATGGAGTTAGTGCACCTTCAGGTTTGAACTTTTTATATTATTTAAACCTCACGTTTAAGCAATCACCAACAGCACTAATGCTACCTTCCTCCAAACTCGTCCCTTGCACACACCGCTGCCCCCTGGGTGAACTCACACGTTCTGGGAGACACCAGCTGGTTGGTAAGCAGGTCGCCGGAAACACACTCTGAGCCGCATTTGCACGCAAACTTGGGCTGAAACCGTAGAAGGGATGTGCATTTCTCTCGTGGTGGGTGTGGTTACACTCAGCGCACCACACTTCAGACCCCGCGTGTGGCTTCTAGTGCAAGACACGCCTGCACGTCGTGCTCCGCTAGTTTTTCACCACTTCCCTAACACGGAATCGTAACAGCATCGGAGGGCGCGAGAGCCCGGGACACGGGACAACCGTCCTCGGCGTATGGTGGAGACGTGAACAAACCTGAGGAAGGAAGGCTCTTCACACTGTCCTGGAACACCGTAAGGCGGTCCTTTCCCTGCACAGGAGGAGGGGTGGGGGCTCATTCTGGGCCTCTGGAACAGCTACCGGACGTTAGTAGCGAGCCAGGAACCAGGGAAGCAACTTACACCTCAGTACACCCAGGCTGGTAAAGCCAAAAAGCAGGGACACAAGCCTTACGAGATCTGGTAAGTCTACGATCATAAACCGTCACGATCACTGAGAAGTCTCCAGCACGGTTGGCTGTAAAACCGTGCCACAGATCTCTGAATTTCAAATTTCTTCCTTGTCCTCAAAGATAGCTTCTGTAAGGTGTTAAGGATACTTTCGAATTTATTTTTTTCACTCCTCCATCAGATTGGACTAAAAAATAAACGGGAAAAGAGAGATGAGGCCGAATCCTTTCTTTTCTGGCCAAACTCCCTCCGGAATCGGTGGCCTCACACACGGCTCTTCCTCTGCTCCCCTTCCTGTCTCAATAGCACGGCTCACACCCGCTCTCCTCCTCCTGATGGGAGTGCGCACGCCCACGGGGCTCAGCCTGCCTGGCGTTTCCAGGTGACGCTTACCTCCACCTGCACTTGGCAGAGAGCCGGCTCAGGAAGTGGAGGTCAGCCGGTCACCCCGTCGCTATCAAGCGCACTCAGCAGTGCAGTGACGCTCCCTCCCGTCCACCTGTCAGAACTCTAGGAGTGCAGGGACTGTCATTCATTTCCCGGCCAGCCCTGGAAAGTGGCTGGTTACTAAGTTTAGTGCCTTCTCCTTTAAAGGAGATTTTCGTTGTCCGTGAAAGCAGGTGATGGCATGACTACCCCGGACGCACCCCCGGGAGCCAGAGCACGCCAGGAGCACACCAGAGCTTCTACTGCTTTATCGGGCTTCTACTCACAGGCAGGCAGTGTCGATCCGCAGCTAGGATGCTTACTCCTTAGCAGCAGGGGCGTGAGGGGCTCACCATGACCAAGAGCAGGTGGAGAAGCCCGGGAGGACCCGCGTGGCTCACCAGCGCTGAGCCAACAGCAATGATGCTGCAGGGCAGACGACGGCTCACAACGGCCCAGCAGGCCCACACGAGGGGAACTCCCTACTCCTCCCCACTGCCAGGGCTCCTGAGGATGCTGGTGAGAACAGGACAGGAGGCCCAGGAAGACATGCTAGGGCTGCAGTCACTCCACTACAGATG
This sequence comes from Lutra lutra, assembly GCF_902655055.1. Classification (NCBI taxonomy): domain Eukaryota; kingdom Metazoa; phylum Chordata; class Mammalia; order Carnivora; family Mustelidae; genus Lutra; species Lutra lutra. Next base: position 1,776,481 of record NC_062286.1, read on the forward strand.
TCCACGCTGTGTTTGCAGATGAAGGCCCTGCACTGTGGGTCTAGTCGCTGACTCAGAGAAGAATGACCACATACACGCACACACACACACGCGTGTGCACACACACGCATGCGCACACACATGCACACACACGGGGCAGCTGTGAAGAGTCCCCCCCCCAATTACCCACCCTGGGAAGGGAAGAAGGGCCAACAACACGCATGGCAGGGGACTCAATCTTTTACCTCATTTCTTACGACAGTAAGGTGGCTTTTTATTCATTTTACTGAGTTATGTAGATCTCATCCCACTCCAGAAAAATACAAGGCAGCTAACACACACAGCCTGAAGTATAATAGGGCGAGATACAGGAAGACGCGGAAAACTTCACAATTTGGTCAAAGCATCCCCAGGGGCTGCCTTTGGCTGTGGGCTGCACTGACCTCAGCGCGGGCACTCCGGAGTCCCAGGCGAGGTGGGCTGCGGTGCCACTCCCTCCAAGCAACAGGCAGAGAGGAAGAAGGCTATGAGCTATTGACTGGCCCACTGAGGAACAGGTGTGTGCCACTTAGTGTGGGACACGGCGGCCCCTGACGAGTGTGGAGCTGGAGTTCTCACCAGAGAGCCCTCTCCACCACACAGGAAGGAAGGAGGCACGTGCCCACGGGGACAGCGTCAAGTTCTCCCACACTCACCGCAGGCTGACGGCAGGAACAAACCGCAGGGGAAGGGAGAAAGCGCGCGAGAAATGAAAGGGGCTTTATTACTTGCAAAATGAGGAATTCCCTGGAAAGCACGACTTACCTACACTTGTCGTCCATGAAGGACTAGCTAGAAGATGTGTGGACGTTCTCAGAACTTATTCTGGTGAAGATGTATTTACACTCCCAGCAACAGAAACAACTTCCAAATCGCAGTGTGACGACCCCAAGTGGCTCATTTCGCTCACTCACTCAGCAGGGAGGCAATTCTGGGCAACGTGTGGTGTCCTGGGGTCGGCCTGCCTGGCTCTGAATCCCAATGACTTCTCTGAGTAGAAGAGGCTGGATGCATGCTCCTGCCTTCCAGAGGGCAGTTACCGTCTCCATCATAGTCCCTGCCTCAGCAGGTCGCGTGGGGAGGAGGCAGTGTCTGCAAACCTCAGGAGGGCTCCTGGTCCCGGCCCCCTCGCACGGCAGAGGCATGTGGCCGGCACTGTCCTTGGTGCTGAGGGCGCCCCGGTCGCCAGACAAGGCCTCAGCCGGGAGGAAGTTCAGTGACGGGGGTCTGAGCACACACAGCAGAGTGCCCAGCACGGTCATGACTTCACACGAGATGAGCTGGGCATGGGGACAAGAATATGTGGGTGGGCATGGAACAGCAACAGTTTTAGAAAAGTCCTCTCCGAAGAGGGAACACTGCACCACAAAGCCGGTGGCTCGTTAATCCACACCAGAAGCTACGGGGCAACCCCTCTGGGCACAGCTTGGGACCTGTCCCCCAACACTGTGGATCTAAGAAAGGAAGAGAACAGATGGTTGGCTCATCTGTATAATGGATCCTAATGAGTATGGAGGGGCCACACTCCACAAAGACCCTGCCACGGAGCCACGGGAGCTTACGGTTACAACTATGAAGTGTTTCCTCCTTTTCGGGAATCTTCACCTACCATTGAGAAAAAGGGGTGACTTCCCAGCCAGTAACCCTATGTGGCCCCAGGGCAGGTGAGCACAAGAGACGGGGTGTGTGGCCCCCAGGCCAGCACTCTGTCTGCCTCCATGGGTGGGAGATGAAACCAAACACAGTCAGGAGACCTTCAAGAATCTTCAGTGGTGGGTGGGCTGCGGGCACTGCTCCCTGCTATGTGTTGGAGGACTGGGACGGGGGTGTGGGTCCACCTGTGCTGGGGCCCAGCTGCTCCAGGGCAAACAGAAGGCGAGTGGCCCTGAGGACACGAGCCCGCACGGTGCCCTGTGGGGCGCAGCATCAAGCCCGCAGACTGGGTTGCGTACTGTTCCGGGATGCTCCCTTAGCCAGCAGCGGGGCCAATGCCCAGCATGTGTCTGGGAGCCCCTCTCTCGGAGCTGCTTCAGTCCCGATTTCTAAATAGGAAAGGAAAGCAGACTCAACTACCCAGTTGCCTCAAGTTCGACCACAAACAGCACCTTCTCGTTCATGTGTTCACCACAGTTCAATTTCCAAAAGCCAAATTCCCTACCTGATAATAAGACGTCGCTGAAGACACTTGAAAAGAACCACACATGACAGTCCCAAAGGCCAGTGACGGTGCAGAGACTGGGTCCTCACATGTTGCTGGTGGGGACATCAAACGCACAGCCACTCCAAAGGAGGCTCCGGCAGTTTGTCCAAAACACACCTACAGGCGCCCCACGAACTGCACACACGGGCACTCAGCCGGGAGAGATGAAAGCCATGTTCACGTGAGCCCCTGTCCATTCCTGTCAGAGCAGCCTGATCAGGATGTCCAAAGCCCGGGGGAAGCCCAGCCGTCCTTCACTAGGCGAATGGTCACACAAACCGTGGTCCCATGGACCACTACTCAGAATAAAGGGATGAGCCACCGCCGGACACAGGGCACAACAGGTAGGACCCCCGGGAATCACAGTGCGTGCATGAAGCCACAATCAAAGCCTCCAGAGTGCACAATTCCATTCACAGAAGCTTCTCAAAAGGACAAGTCTATAGGAAGAAGCACAGACCCAGGCTTGTTGGGGATCCAAGACAGAGCAACGGGAGGACTGGGCTACGGCCAGAAAGAGGCAGCAGGAGGGCTCCCGTTTCTGTGCGCTGACTACGGTGCTGGCTGCAGCAACAAACACACAGGATGACACGGTAGAGAACTCAGGGTGCACAGGCGGCGGGTCCTATCAACACCCCATCCCCAGCGGTGACCGTGCGGAGGGGTTATACTGTGTCGCCACCGGGGGAGATGGGTGACAGGCACACAGGGTCTGTCTGGGTTGTTCCTGTAGCTGCGGTGGACCACAGCTCCCTCTCACCTTTACGTCAGCAAACATGTACAGTGACCTAAGGGATGACACAAGGATTCAAGAAACGCTTTCAACAATAGCAGCGCATTCAGAAGAGGGAAACGGAAGACCGTTTCCCCCGATGCGCTTATATATCAACGGTTCCTTCCTAGCAAGTTCCCCTTCCACAGGGGGCAGTTGTAGGGGGTGTGAGCTGGGGTGTGATCATGGCGGTGTCATCACAGGGGTGCAGACGTGGCAGTGTGATCACGGGGGTGTGATCACAAGGATGCAATCACAGGGTGCAATCACGGGGGGGGTGGGATCACCAGGGGTTTGACCACTGGCATGTGATCACCAAAAGTGTATCACCGGGGTGTGAGGATGGGATTGTGATCACGGGGTGCGATCATGGGTGTGACCACCAAGTGTGTGATCACCGGAGGTGTGAGGATAGGACTGGAATCAGGGGAGTGTGAGCAAGACTGAACATTTCACTGACATTCATTTCCTGACAAGCACCCAGAGACAGGGGTGCCCGCTCCTCTGAAGGAACACTGGACGGGGCATCTGAACACAGGTGCGAGTTGGGGCAGCTGACCAGCACCCCTGCTCCTCTGAGCTCCACCCCTCGGTTTACTAACCAGCGGCACTGAGGCCATCTGCACACACTGACCTCCCCACAGTCGCTGCTGCCTGCTCGGTGTCTTCCCTGCTCCCCCGCCACTCACATATACGCTGCTCTCATATGCACACGCGTGTGTGTCTGCACACGTTCCAGACTCGCTCTGCACTCTCGCAGCCCCTCGTGAGAGCGGCAGGGCTCCTGTGTGTCTCATTTTCCTGCAGATGGGGTCTGACACCTCTGGGAGGGGAAGGAACCGTGATCTGGCACATCGCCCACCAACGAGGGCACAAAGGACTTCCATAGATGGCAGCGACCCCCAGCCCTGCTCCCTCTGCCACCCAAGACCCACTGCTACTGACAGAAACCGCATCAGTCCCAGCTCTGCAGGTTGGCTCCTAAGCAAACCCCTCTTCAATTTCACTAGTAAAAATTAATGACTCTTTGCTCGGGGGGCCCACAGCCCAGAGCACCTGACGATCGCAGGGCACGCCACAGCCTGCCCTGTGCTGCTTCGATGTTCACATTGCGGGTCTCCCCTGGGGGACTGCGCATGACTCCTGCAGGCTGGGTCCCCGACCCATGACCTTGGTGTCCCTAGAGCCTGGCAGGTGTGTGCAGCAGGTGCTTAATAAATAGGTGTTGGATTAAACTTATTTAATTAGTAGATTTGGTCCAAATAGAAGTTGGCACACAGAGCTCTTTCTCACACATGCACACTTGAGTGTGCACGCAGAAGAGTTACTACACTGAGTAAAATAGTAATTACTGTTATAAACACCCGTACCGACGCTATGCGCCCACAGTCCCTTCTAGAAAGCTCAGCCTTTGGAATCTGCAGCGGCTCCAGGGCTGAGGAGGTCCCCTGGGCATGGAGCCAAGTCAGGTGAGCACCACTGAGCCTTGGCCGCAGCATGTGGGCAGCGATGGGCCGAGGGGCCCTGCTGGGCGCTGGCAGCACCGCCATCCCGGTGGTGCTCGGGACATGCGGAGGAGACAGACGCAGGATAAAGATGCAGAGGGCTCGGGGGCACCGCGCCCTCACTCACTCTCCAGAAGAAGAAATTATGAGCCTTCAGCCCAAAGTACACATCCACGAATTACACTGAGGGCTGCGGAACACAAGTGCGTCTACGAAGCTAAAAAGCAACAGAGCACTTCAGTGCTCTCCAGCGCCCGAGCTCACCCTCGTCCTGGCAGGTGCCCGGCAGCGTGGATTGGCACAGAGGGGACACCCGCACACAGGCGCCTGCACGGCGTATGCAACAGGCTTCCCGCGACGCGTCAAATCTGGAGAACAGCTGGGACTGAGAAGAAAGGAAGGAAGGAAGGAGGGAAGGGAGAGAGAGAGCGAGCCGGCCATTCACAGCATCTCTTCACAAGAAAGCAGGGCCCTGAGCAGGAGCCTCGGCCCCGGGACCGGGCATGTGCATGCGGCCCGAGCTCCAGGCTTGCCGTGGGCGAGTGAGACGCGCAGAGCCCTACCAGGCCATGCTGCCGTGGGCCGTGTTGTCAAGGTGACAGAGCAGCTCCAGTGTGTGCGCGGGGCTTGCGGAATCATCGGGGGACTCATGGCCACCGGGCTCCAGCTCCTTCGGCATCCTCCACACAGCCGCACACGTCAGGACTTTGCTGTCTGAAGCTGAAGCAACAGAGGGTCATGTCAGCAAAGCACGGTGCACGGCCACAGTCCCCGCGGCGCCGCACACCCACCCCGCCACAGACGCAGGGCAGGTCCGCTCCGTAAAATATTCACACCCACGGGCCGCAGAGAGCCAGCGGAGCGAGGGGTACAGACCCTGCTCACCTGTGGAACAGCCACTGCTCCCCGCCCGCAGCCGCCTCACCCCTGCTGCCTTGTTGCAAAACCATCATTCTGTTTCAGAAGAAAATTTAATTTTCTTCAAAATCGATTGCCTTCGGTCCTTCCTCCATAGTTCTTCAACACAAGGAGCAAAAGGCAGGGGTGGGTGTGTGGCGGACACAAACACCGAGTGCAGCTTGGGGCCACGGTGGGCACGGCTGCAGGACAGCCCCAGCCACAGGAACCCAACACCCACAGGGGCGCCACCGGAGCCCAGGGCGCTAAGGCGAGAGCACGTGGGAGCCCCACATGGACACGCACACAGTGTTGCCCCGCTGCGGCCTGGTTCTCCAGGCGGAGCACAGCCCAGCACCCGAAGGCACCCATGGACACAGTGTCTCCCCCAGCCAATGGGGGCTGCTCACCGCCCATCTCCTGGAATCCTGATGCTTGGTTTTCAAGGTGCCCCAGGGATCTGAATTTGCAAAGCACTTTGAAATGTCACCATGTGGATAAGGAAACTAAGCTTAGGTAAGAAAGACCAGGGAGACCTGGCTTTAGGGAACATGCCAGGAGCCAGGTCTCTGACCTGTACACAACGTTTCAATAAGACAAAAAGAAAAGAGAAACCAAAAAAAAAGAAAAAAAAATCAGATGTAACATTATGTGATAAATGTGTAATCAAAATTCCCGAATACAAGGGGCGCCTGGGTGGCTCAGTGGTTAAGCCTCTGCCTTCAGCTCAGGTCATGATCTCAGGGGCCTGGGATCGAGTCCCACATCGGGCTCTCTGCTCTGCAGGGAGCCTGCTTCCTCCTCTCTCTCTCTCTCTGCTTGCCTGTCTGCCCACTTGTGATCTCTGTCAGATAAATAAAATCTTAAAAAAAAAAAAAAAAAATTCCCGAATACAAATCCTGTCCAATGTGCTTTCCATTTAGGTCCAAACTGCTTATGTGCTGCACACCTTCCCTTCCGAAGGTCTTTAGTACGTGACGGCGGAACAAGGAAGATGTTCCTGCTCTACATCAGAGCCAATGTTGGGTGAGCACCATGAAGGGAACACCGCGCAGTGTTTCCCACATGAAATGAGAACACGAGAGGGCCGCACCCACACGGGGAGTGTCCCACGTCTCAGCTCTGTGGTCCTTCCACCCAAACACCAGCCAGGCAGACACCTGGCTTCACGGGTCGTCTAGTGACCACTGTCACCCACGATCAGAGGACGGGGGGTGGGCAGGCTTTCCGCCAGGGCTCTCAGACCCCAGTCTCGGAGCTCGTCTCACATGCTGCTTGCTGAGCTGTATGTATACACATCGTGTCAGCCTTCCCGTTTTACCCAGGGAATGCGGTGTGCCCTGGCTTTTCTACACGAGAGACGGATTTTCCTGCAGAACCTTCCAGGCACCCGGTGTTTCTGCAGAGCCTGTGAGGCCGGAGCATCACTCCTAAAATATGAGAACTTCCACCTGAAGACAGGGCTGGCAGCGCTGAGGCAGAAAGAAATGAAGGCTGCAACATCCACCCTGTATGGCACAGATGATGTGAGTCGCCCTAAACACCAGGGAAAAGAACTGTGTAAGCTGCACAGGGACGGAGCCACCAGTGTGAGAACTGGGCACAGCTTCCATGCGGGAGGTGCGCACAGCCTGTCTGCGGCAGAGTCCCCACAGACCAAAGTCCTCCTCTGGGGAACCCTGCTCAGGGGTCAGCAAGGGCAGTCTGTCCCTAGAATTGCTTGCTAGGGAGCAGTTGGGGGTGAGACATTAAATGCTTTTCCCTCGAGAAGAGTAATTAGACAAGAATGCTTTGTACTGCGGCTGCTAGCTAACACCACACTAGACGCCCTGACTACTTCATGTGGCGAGGAAAAGCAAAGGTTTAAGAACAGGAGAAGAAGAGATCAAAACACCACTACTTGTTAATAACAATGGAGGTAGAAAACTTAAGACAATCTGCACTCTACAGTTAGAAACAAAACAGGGAATTTAGCAAAATTGCTGAACACCAAGGTGATATATAAAAATTAACTGGATACCTATAGATTAGCAACAAAAATTTAGAAATTTTTTAAAAATATTAGGTCACATGAAAAAACCAAATATCCGATAAATCTCAAACTACAGAGGTGCAAGATGTGTATGTGGCAGAATGAAAACCAAGGCTGAGAGGAAGTAAAGGCCTGCACATGGAGGGTATACCGTGTCATAGACACCTTCACTGCTGTAAAGCGTCCAGGAATCTTCAAGTTCCAAAAGCTTTTGGATAGAAGCCAACAACCCGCTCCTGAGGTTCTACATTTACACGGAGATGTGAATTGCCCGCACAGTCGACAGAGCCGTCATGGAGAAGATCGGAACCGGCTGGCTCACCAGTCTGAGACTACTCTGGTGTCGGCCCATGGGTGAGGGGACCAGAGAAAGAAGATGCAACCTAGAAACAGACCTTCCAAGGACGGCCAGCTGACTTATAACAAAAATGCTGCTGTGCTAGAGTGTACAAGGGTGGTCTGTTCAGGAAAAGATGCTGCATCAGTTGTATATTCATAACTCATAACATACACAAAGACCAACCCCAAACAGACTGAAGACCAAAATGTAAGAGACAAACTAACACAGTGGAATATCCTCACAACCTTAGGATAAGCAAAGATTTCTTAAACTGGGCAGAAAAAAACACTAATCATAACAGAAAAGAATGGTAACAAAGACCAGGTTAAAATTAAGAGCTTCTATCTACCAAAAGATACTGAACTTCACAAAATTAAATACTTGGAAAGAACGATGGGAAAAAAATGAAACAAGGGCTAGCTGGGTGGCTCAGTTAGTTAAGCATCTGCCTTCAGCTCAGGTCATGATCCCAGGGTCCTGGGATGGAGTCCCAGGTTGGGCTCCCTGCTCAGTAGGGAGTCTGCTTCTCCCTCTCCCTCTGCTGCTCTCCCCAACTCATTCTCTCTCTCTCAAATTACTAAATAAATATTTTTTTAAGAAAAAATAAAGCAAAACTGGAAGAAAATATTCATAATACATATACCTGACAAAGGGCTTGTATCCAGAATATACAAATAACTCTTACAATTTAATAACACAAATAACCCAATTTTTTAAAAAATGGCAGAAGACTGCATCTGACACTTCACAGAAGAAAACATGAATGGTCAGCAAGCACCAGAAAGGATGTTCAACATCAATTGTAACTGGATAAAGGCAAAATAAAACCAAAATGAGATACACTACACACCTACTGGAATGGCTAAAATTTAATTCTCAAAAGATCAACAATACCAAGTATTGGCAAAGATGTAGAACGGGTCTGTCACAGATCACTGGACACAGCGTAACACAGCACACTTCGGACAACACTTGGCAGGGGACAATTCAGTTACCAGATAACCCAATGATTCCACTCTTAGTCCTGAGACTATCACAAAGTGTGACTTGTTGATAACGAGCATTGTGGCCACTCCTGATTTCGGCAGCGAAGCCTGGCCCCACAGCAACAGTGGCCTAGAGACGGTATGTGACTGCCAGAAGTCGGGGGCAGCAATTATTGTAATGACCAACAAGGCAGCACGCCAGCCAATGGGGGCCAACTGGCTGAGTTGTGGTGACAGATAACAAGAGACAGCATTCCTAGGAGCAAAACAGATGGTCTCTCACCAGAGCACAACCTGCCTAATACATGCATGCATGCAACGCACACACCCATTCCGAGGACACAGCAATGGAGGAGCAGGAGGCTGAGGGAAGTCACTGCCTTAAACGTCATGACTCCTCACCCAGACCAGACCAGATTTCAGACCTAAAACCCACTGGCAGAAAATGTGGCCAGATCCCCAGGAATGAGGAACCCGTAGTACCAGGGCAAGTGCCTACCCGATGATTAGCCCAGTGTGCACCCAAGGCCTGCTGCCCCTTGGTTGGTGGCCACACAGCGGGCAAAGGGTAGTACCCAAGTTCAAGGCCTACTGAACACAAGGTCTGAGACCTAAAGTGTCGTGTCCCCTGTTAGGGTGGGGACTTTAGGGGACCAGGAAATAAAGTCCCGGACACAGCCTGGTCACAACAGGTCTCCTGGGTCTGCAGACCCAGCCAGGGCTCATGTCCACTGTCCGCAAGTGTAAAACGGAGCTGACGCTGATGCCCCACCCCATCACAGGCAGTGGAGACGTGTCTACATTAAGGATCGAGGGCATGGAAGGGCCTTGTTGACCTGGCCAGCTGGCCTCAGCACCAAGTCAGTGGGTCCTGGGGAGGGTCTGTGGGCCACTCCCTGCTCAAAGGAGCACCTGCTCCCAGCTGCGGCGCCAAACTAAGGAGCTCCACCAGCCTCGGGTACGTGCCACGTGGACACTGGCCTCCAAACCCCTTCCTTCCCACCCCGTGAAGACAGGGGACTGAAGCTGTCCACGCGTCTGGGAGAGAAGCACTGCCCGTGGTTTTGCTGCAGAACCATGAGCACCCCTACTTGCTGTCACAGCCCACTCCGAAGACATCTGGACACCTTGCAGAACCGAGCCTGAGCCCTGACAGTGACGGCCTCACACTGCGTGCAGCAGACCCCAGTGAGCGGGTGGGAGATAGCCCGCGGAGCTTCAGGACCTGACCACCAGGCGAGGTTTGGGTCCACTGCACCTGACACCCAAAAGGAAGCGGCACACCGCCTGAGGGACTCCGTACCCTGGAGCCGCCGCGCTCTGCGTCTGGGGACACCCCAGGCCAGTCCAGGTGCTTGGCAACACGGTGAGCTGCTGGCCGAGCGGGAGTAAGGGCCAGAGGGCTCACACAATCTGGAGGACATGCTGGGGTGGCAGGTGTCAGCGACAGAAAGGGGACAGCAGGGGCTTCCTGGGAAGAATGTCAGGGTTCCAGAGTATGACATGCATTTTAAAACACTGCTCTAGCCATGCTTCTGGGCCCTCACAAGTGGACCAGGGGGCACCAAGGGACCAAGTGTCACTCATTACAGAGTGCCATCATACCCGCCGGGACACAGTTAGGCAGGGCTACAAGGCACGGGACAACTCCACAGACTCCTGCTATGTGGTTCTGCGTCCCCAACACAAGAACACACGGGCCTGGGGAATGGGTACTTCTACATGACACTGTGTCCCAACACAAGAACACACGGCCTGGGGAATGGGTACTTCTACATGACACTGTGTCCCAACACGAGAACACATGGGCCTGGGGAATGGGTACTTCTACATGACACTGTGTCCCCAACACAAGAACACACGGGCCTGGGGAATGGGTACTTCTACATGACACTGTGTCCCAACACGAGAACACACGGCCTGGGGAATGGGTACTTCTACATGACACTGTGTCCCCAACACAAGAACACACGGGCCTGGGGAATGGGTACTTCTACATGACACTGTGTTCCCAACACAAGAACACACGGGCCTGGGGAATGGGTACTTCTACATGACACTGTGTCCCAACACAAGAACACACGGGCCTGGGGAATGGGTACTTCTACATGACACTGTGTCCCCAACACGAGAACACACGGGCCTGGGGAATGGGTACTTCTACATGACACTGTGTCCCAACACGAGAACACACGGCCTGGGGAATGGGTACTTCTACATGACACTGTGTCCCCAACACAAGAACACACGGGCCTGGGGAATGGGTACTTCTACATGACACTGTGTTCCCAACACAAGAACACACGGGCCTGGGGAATGGGTACTTCTACATGACACTGTGTCCCAACACGAGAACACACGGCCTGGGGAATGGGTACTTCTACATGACACTGTGTCCCCAACACAAGAACACACGGGCCTGGGGAATGGGTACTTCTACATGACACTGTGTCCCAACACAAGAACACACGGGCCTGGGGAATGGGTACTTCTACATGACACTGTGTCCCAACACGAGAACACACGGCCTGGGGAATGGGTACTTCTACATGACACTGTGTCCCCAACACAAGAACACACGGGCCTGGGGAATGGGTACTTCTACATGACACTGTGTCCCCAACACAAGAACACACGGGCCTGGGGAATGGGTACTTCTACATGACACTGTGTTCCCAACACAAGAACACACGGGCCTGGGGAATGGGTACTTCTACATGACACTGTGTTCCCAACACAAGAACACACGGGCCTGGGGAATGGGTACTTCTACATGACACTGTGTCCCAACACAAAACACACGGCCTGGGGAATGGGTACTTCTACATGACACTGTGTCCCAACACAAAACACACGGCCTGGGGAATGGGTACCTCTACATGACACTGCGTCCCCAACAAAAGAAGCCGCGGGCCTGGGACCTGGGTTTTTCTGCATGGTGGCATGTCCCTAATACGAGAACCCACAGCCCTGGGAACCAGGAGTGAGAGCAGGGCTGATCCCACCTGCTCTTCCCCCACAAGCCCCTTGTGCTTCCTGTGCTCCTAACTCGGGCCGCACAGGATCGAAGGTCCTAATTCCCACGGGGCAGGGCAGGGGGGCTCGGCTCTTCTCAGGGACAGAGCAGGGATCCCTTCAAGCCACAAGTGACAACCGGTCAACATGCCACTGAAATTTTGTGGGTGTTTGCTAGGTCGCAGTAAGTGACTTCTAAAACCATCTGGCCTCTGGCTTAATTCTCTGTGCCTGTACTTGTTCCCATTTGGTAATGAGAAGACAGTTGGGTGAGAATCAGACACTGCCCACAAGGATGCCAATCGTACTGGAAGGGTGAAGTAACACAAGCACAAGGTGGGCAGGTGCCTTGAGAGAGGTCAGGTCAGGTGCTGCAGGGAGGAGAGCGCCTCCCATAGGGAGCAGGTGAGTTGGCCGCAGCCCCAGGGGGACTTGGGGCACTTGGAAGTGGACATAAGGCAGTCCGCAGGTAGGATTAAGAGCCCAGTGGCTTTGGAGGGTCGAGAAAGGCCAAGAGTTCAATTTGGGACATGGTAAAATGAATGAAAGCCGAAAGAAATGAGGTCTGACGCCCTCCAGGATGGACCAGGAAGGGTATGAAGACAAGCAGAGGGCTGTAGAGGGTCTGCTCTAGATAGCAGGGTGGGGGCTGTCAGCTCTGAGTGAGGACACAGGGCCTGGCATGGAGAGGACATGCTCCATCAAGGCAAAGAAAACCAGGCCCAGCTCCATGCTTAAGAGCAGACGATCTGGTGTCAGTGTGAACGACGCGCTCATCAGGAAAGAGGCTGGCAGCCCGGACACGAGTCAGGAGCATCACACAGGCAAGACACGGGCACAGCCACAAAACCACCAGGAAGACAGTGGGAGAAGACGGCACACCATTTCCATTCTAGAAGCCCCAGATGCACATTCCTACAGTGCGGCTGCCACGCTGGCCAGAAGGAGCACAGCCTCCAGAACCACCGTGGCCCACTATGGCGTCCACACAGCACAGGGACACTATGGGTACAGCACGTTTTGACCTTCTTCCACGGGCACCGTGCACGGGGCCTGAGTAAGGAGTGAGTGAAGGCTCTCCAGGACGGGCCAACAAGGGCGCTGCCCAAACCAACTGGGGAACGCCACGGGGCGGGGAGGCCATGTGGGATCCCCTGAGGCAGGCCGCCCCTACATAAACGGACAGTGACAGAACGACAACTCGGGGCAGCGCCCAAGTCCATGTAAGACAAAAAGAAAACCGCCCTAGCGATGCTTGCAAAATGTAGAGAACCGTACATGTTTTTGAAAATTGATAAAGAAAAGGAAAGAACTTTGAAGAAATTTCTAACATATGGAAAATTTATTTGGATTTTCTGAAAGATTATACAATTTTGTTACAGAATTTACTCTGAAAATTTGATAGGCCGAGGGTGAGTCCAGAATTCCTTATGGAGAGACGTAGCCCCTACAGATCACCCTGAGAAAGACCAGAAAGTGACTTCGTGTGCTCTCCGGGCACCCGCCAACACCACACACCCTAGAAATGCGCAAATCTGCAAAATCTGAATGAACAGTGCGCTTTGGGTCCAAGGAACACGGTAGGCATCATCAGAAACTCTCCGAATCCTCAGAAGCAGCTGGAATTGAAGGCAAACAGTACTGAGTCTAAGAAGCGCCGGGGTCTGCCCAGCGAGACACGCAAACCGGCTCTGAGACTCCGAGGATTTCCATGTCTGCACGCGTCTCGACAGAGCACTCGACGCAAATCCAGCAGCTATCAAAGAAACGAAGGTGCTTTTAAGAAGGAAACCGCGATTTTTAGAAGGAAATGCTGTAACAACCAGCAAGGCATTCTGCTTTTCTCCCTCCTGTCTACACGTGTCCTGCAGGGAGGTCCTGTAGTGCCCAGGTCGCTGTCGGAACGACCGCAAGCCCCACGAGGGCAGGCCCACCGTCCGCAAGAAAGCCAGCCCACGGCGCAAACCATGGAGAATGCGGCCACGTAGGAAGGGAAAGCCCACGCCACACACAACGAACCGCACCCCTCCGTTCTGTGACCCGGGAGACTGAGGCCCATGAAGTTAACAGGCTGCGCCCCGCTCTCGCAGGTCAGACAGGAAACGCGGTGGTCTGCCTCATCAACAGTGCTCGGCTTCGGAGGAGAAAATACCAGTTGTGTCCTGAAGGCCAGTCGCACGCCACCACGGACTGTTCCTCACGTGGAACACGCGAGCTGGAGGCACTTAATGAGATAAAGAGATAATCGGGGCCAATGAATGGAAGAGCCTGCCTGGGGCTGCTCGCTGTAAGGGATTACCCGGTGCAGGCTTAGAGGAATTCAAAGGAGATTAGGGCCTTTGTAAGCCTGAATAGCCGCTCCAGCCAGCTCAGCTAAAGGGCTAACGGTGCCCAGGCCCTGGGCACGGGGACATAATCTGATCCCCAGCCGAATCGGGGCTATTTTTAGAATTCGACCTTCTCTGCCACCGGCCAGGCAGAGAAGGATGAATGAAGAGCTATCCAACCCCACTAAGCATTCCCCTGGGGCAGGACAGCTCGGAGCTATGCCTGAAATTGCCTTTCTACCCTGGCTTTCACACGCTTTAGGGCACGCTGTGTAGAAATCGCAGACCCTGGTGCGCAGGAGGGCAGAACGACCGTGGGGAGCAGGATCTGGCCTGTCCCCTCATCTCCCAGCACAGGTGTGGGGGCTCCTGCACCCCAAGAAGCTGAAGGTGGTGCAGGGGCAGCAACGAGCTCCCTGACCTCAAGGACAAGGAGGGGTGGGGGAGGGGGCACAGCCATGACCTCCCGAGACAGGTGTGTGCAGGAACCAAGGCTGGTCAGGGCATGTTAACCCAGGTGGCTCTCTGGCAGTGGGTAAAGGGAGAAGAGATCCAGCCAGGCACCCAGTACCCCCTGATCCGTGTAACTGGCACGACCTGGCCCTGGGCAGAAACCTGCCTTGAGCCACCAGGAAGAGCCCCGCCCCTGGACAGGTCCAAGTCCGCAGACCACAGCCCCTGCTCTCAGGGGGACCCCGGCCTCCTTCAGGAGGGACCCTCTAACACTGCTGCATACAGACAAGGCTGTCCTCCAAGCCTTCCCCAGGTCTAGGATGGCGCCCCCCGGAAAAGGGATGGAAGCCTCCAGACTTGCCAGAGCCCATGATGAGTGAGCCCAGTGGGTACCACTGGCCGACAGCCAGACCTGAGCACTCGTGGCCCCAGTCCAACTCAAAGACGGCCGGTGGCCCAACCTGTAGCCGTCGCCGGACTACTGAGCATATCCAGGGAAGGGGCAGGCAGGCATGGGCAGGATCCCACCTACAGCAGAGCCGGGAATGACAGGAAGCATGATGGAAATCCCCTTCCCTCTCAAAACAGTCACCAAAGGCAGCACTGCGACATCAGTGGGAACGGAGAGCTCGGGTCACCATCGAAGTCTTGGAAGATGCGGCACGCTGATTTTCGTCAGATCCCACGGAGTCCCTGCTTGGGCCTGTGCAGCAGGCGGAAGTTCTTGGAGAACGACAGTGGCTCGTGACAAACTTCCTCGGTGACACCAGCTGCTGCCGTCTGACGCACAACCCTGCAGCCCCAGCTTCTGAGACTCAGATCCGGGGGGAAGCGCTTTCTCCTGGAACCATCTGGAGGGGTCGCCGGCAGCCAGCTCCACCAGCAGGAGGGACAACAGTTCCCACCCTGGCAAGCCTACATGGGGCTCACGGCTCCCCACCAGAACCTTGCCCAGAGGGGGCACACCTTGCCCCAAATCCTGCCCCCGCCTGTGTCTATAGGGCCAGGAGCTGAGGATGATGTGTGCCTCGAGGGGATAAGAAAGGACAGGGCCCTCTGTGAGTGGGACTGCACGGCCACAAAGCCTGCGGGCCTGGAGCCCCAGCCCTTCCCGCGCTCGCGGGTGCCCTTCAGGCCCCGCTGTGATAAACCACGGGCTCCACTGCAATGGGGCCCCGTGAGCGGCACGCTCTGAGGGTGTCCAGGAAGCTCAGCCCCCGAATGGGCCCCGGGTCCTTGTCTCCCCGTGACCGCCGCCCTGGCCTGGCAACAACCTTCCCGTGGCGCGCAGACACAGGACGGGTACCGAGGCACCCTGCCCGCGCAGCCCGGCTGAGACCTCACGTGCAGGCTGGCGCTCCGGCTCCTTCCACAGGCCCCCGCACGGCCCTCTGCACCCCGCCCACAGTCTCACTCTCCACACTCCTGCGCACACCACACCCCGCTGGGACCGCTGGGACCACCTGACGCCAAGTGTGGCTGGTCAAGGTCAGCACTCCCACTTCCACGGCCACAGCTGCAGGCTGAACCACGCCTTCCCCTGCACCCTCCTCCTGACATCCCGTGACATGCGCCCCTGACATCCAGAGGCATGTGGCCCCCCAGTATCCCGCGGTGTGCACCCCCCTCCCCCAATATCCCATAGCCTGAGCCACGCCTTCTCCAGCACGGTCTGCACCCCGCCACTTTCCCTCCTCAGGTCCCCGACTGAGTCCTAGGGTCTGAGAGCAAGTTGCCTTATATCAGGTGTGAGTCAGTCTTCTGTCCTTCTTAGTAATTCCTTGTACCAAAAATCCCTGTCTGCCCGGCCAGCTGGTACCCACCTGGTGGTCCTCATCCAAATGCTGCATCACAGGGAGAGTGCGAGGCAGGCACATGGGGCGGGGAAAGGCTGTGGAACCCCAGTGCCACCCCTAAGTGACACTCCTAAGGGCCCAGCCATCTGGACCTTGTTGGGGTGACTTCACCACTAGAAGGCCCAACTTTTGGTGGCCTTTCTGAATCTGGGAGGCAGTAGGTGACCTGCTGAGCATGGGTCCCCACCCCAGCGACCCGTCAGACTCACCCCTCAGTGGAGTTTAAACCAGGAGACGTTCTACTGTCGGTACAGGCACGGGGCCCCGCTGGTGCTCACAGTGTCCAGGACAAACACGACCACAGAGAAGAGCCTCCGGCAAGCCCCACGGCGGAGTCCCAGGCCAGACCTGGAAGCCTGTGGCCAAGCAGCGCCACTGACACGTGCTATCACCGGCTGTCAGGGAACAGCTCCAGGCTAGCTCCTGGACCCCCGGGCCCTGGAGGGCAGGAGTGGACCCTGATCGCAGGAGGCAGATACTGTGTGCCGAGTCGGGCCGCCACAGAACGTGTGTCATCTGATCCACCGCGCCACCAGGAGGACAGACACCGCCAATACCGAGTGGGAATTCTGCGCATTCCAAACACAACCGGGCCCAGGCAGGTCCGGAAAGCCGCGGGTTCCTAACCCGGAGGCTGCACTGCCTCTGCTCTGGGGACAGTCCTCCGACCCCAAAGGAGCAGCACCTGCCCTGGGCTTACAGACGGCCCCGCCCGGACATGGTGCCCCCCGGGGGTGCTCTACGCAGCCGTGTCTGAAAGGAGAGCACAAGCCCGACGGTACCCACTGCCCGGGCGGGCGGGTGGGCAGAGACACGGCTGCGTGAGCGTCTGCACGGCGGCCTCCACCGTGGCCGCGCAATCAGACTTGGCAAGAAGAGAAAGGCAAAGCCAGGAAGGTGCGCAGGTGGGCGGCTGAGAAGTGGCAGAGCCTGAGTCTCCCCGCCCCACACAAAGGCTCGAGGCGGTGTCTCGGCCACGACAGAGGCTCGCAGGAAGAGCGCCACCTGGACATCAGCCAGCCCCGCCGGCCCCAGCTGCCGGTTCCCAGAACATCACCACGTGCGGGGAGCGAGGCTCCCGGGAGGAGAAGACCGTATCCCGCCGGCAGCCCCTTCTGGCCTGAAGTGCCCGACTGCTGTATGAAATGCTCCTTCGGAAACACCTGGCGTGGCTTCTTGAGCCAACGGACCACCTCACCCCAGTCTCTGTCAGGCGGTGGTGTTATCCGCTGACAAGGATGGAGACAACACAGTCCGCGTCGTGCTGTGGCAGCGATGCCCAGGACAGAGCGCGTAACGGCCCCACGGCAGTGCGAGGTCCCCATGCGAGGCCCAGGAAGGAAGTGAAGGGTTTAAGATTATTTTTCTCATGGGCGCCTGGGTGGCCCTGTCGGTTAAGCATCTGACTCCTGCTTTCAGCTCATGTCATGACCTCAGGGTCGTGAGGCTGAGTCCTCGTCCAGCTCCGGACTCAGCGCCCAGTCTGCTGGAGGTTCTCCCCGCCACCGCTCCCCGTGTTTGTGCACGCGCTCTCTCTCAAATAAATAAATAAATCTCTTCTTAAAAAGATTATTTTTCTCTTTCAATAGGTTTTCAGCATTTTCTTTCATTTATCCACTTCCTAGATTCTGCAGCTTCTGACCCGAACAATACAGCCGATTGTGCGTCCTGAAGAGAATGATGCTTCTGTAAGATACTTATCTACATTTCTAAATGTTATACTTTCAGGAAAGTGAATCGCTCTGATCAGGAGCAAACACTAAAGCTGTTGTTGAAGCCAGTGACGTAAACTACGGCTGCCCTTTCCGTGTCTGCCTCCGCTGGGAGTCCACAGACCACACGGGGAGCAGGACACAGGCACGAAGCCCTCCAAAGGTAGCGTACTGTGGCTGGGATCTTTGCACAAGTCTGGACTCCCGAAGGGCCACTTTCTCATTAGGAGAATGAACTGGCAAAGAGTCCAGAGCTCGTGGTTATGTCAGCCATGGCCCTGAGCACACAGCAGTCTACCTGAGACTCTATCCTGCTCTGGTCCTCACGGAAATCTGCGTTTGAATTTAACCCCACTGGTATCCCGGGCGGGGAAATCCTCAGCCAAGAGTTAAACAAGAAGCCCCAGTCGTCGGCAGCCCCCGGCATGTTCCAGATGACACTAACCCCCGGGAGAACGCGCCCCAGGCCGGCCCCTCAGGATCCCTGCAGGTTCCGAGCAGCCCAATAAGGCGCTTGCAACGGCACAGGATGGACCTCACACTGACGACCGTGTGTCTGAGCGTGAGCTGGCCAGCAAAGGGAATCCCGAGCGAGAACGCCAATGACTTCAGACACTAGAATCTTTAAAATACTGAGAAAAAATGAATGCTGGAATAAAAAATGATCAAGCGAAAAAGACCACCAAAATTCAGCAGGAAGGTTTTTATCAGAACCAAACAAAATACGTAGAAATAAAACATGACTGTTGGCGTAACCCCTCCGCGGGCAACTTCACAGCAGACTGGGAACAACTGAAGAATCAGGCCCTCGGAATGGAGGTGTGAAGTAGTGGCCAGAGCGCGGCCAGGATGTACAGAAGGAGACGTGGGGGGCACACAGCGCTGCCGCCCAGCCACGGAGGTGCAGGGGGAAGCAGAGGCTATGGGAGAGGTCGGGGGGGGGGGGCGGTTGCTCCACACAATCTAGAAGGATTCTGGAGTCAGACAGCTTAACGGTGTCTGAGAGCCTTCTTCGATGTACTGAAACTAAAACTGGATGTTGCCGGCGACATTTTACGGGAATAATTTATGTGAGAACGGTGAGACAGAAGCGGGAGACTCAGCTCAGTGAAACTGCCTCGACCTGGTGTCGGGGACGGACAGCATCGCAACGGGAGGCAGCGAGCACACGTGGCAGACACAGCACACTATGTGCCCGTCTCCGAGGTCCTTCCCGAGCACCGGCTGATTCCTCCGCCTCACAGCCCGACAACGCAGGGACACCTCCCTCACCCAGGCGTCTTTATGATTTCTCCTCTTTTTTTGTTTGAACAATTTCATTTATTTATTTGCGAGAGAGAGCAAGAGAACGTGAACGGGGGAGGAGCAGAGGCAGAGGGAGAGACGGTATCGCCAGCAGACTCCATGCTCAGTGCAGAGCCCGACACAGGGCTCAACCCCACGACCCTGAGATCATGACCTGAGCTGGAAGGAGGCGGACATTTAACCGACTGAGCCAGTCAGGTGCCCCTGGTCTGCCTTCTTTTCACTCAAGTGACCAAAGCCCAGGGGATGGGTAAGGTCCACAGTGATACAGGCAGGGTCACCTGGCCACCAGGCAGGCCCCGACCCACGTCAACACCCGCCTTCCAGGGGCCGGACAAGCTCAGAGAAGTGACCCATATTCCCGGCACGCCGGCACGTCTGTAACCTCGGGGACTGGGGCGAGGATGCAGGGCAGCTGAAGGAAAGCACATTTAAAAGGTCGGTTTGGACACAGGCAGGGGCACCTCCTCTCCCCCGTTCTGGGTCTGAAAGGAAGTGTCTGATGCTCCTTGTAGGACGGGCCCACCCGCCAGGGGTGGAGACACCTAAGCTTAGACAGGTACAGTCTCCACAGAGCGCTGTGTCCCCGAGCACTGCCCAGCACCCTGCCCTCCCGGGAGCTCCTGGCGTTGTCCTCCCTCACACTTCCCGAGCATCCCCGGAACATGTGCACGTGTAGCAGGACTTCCCCAGCCCCGCCACCGTGTCCCCAGGCCCTGCAGACGCACGTCCATGACCCCGTTGTGCCCGGGCGCTGGAGTTGCTGCTGCAGACGTCCTCCAGGGGACTGCTTCTCCACAGCTGCAGTCAGGAACATGCCTCCACTCCCGGGCCAGCTCCCAGAAGGGACACCCACAACGCTGTCCCCTCCATCCACGGCCCTGCCTAGCAGGACGCACAGCACCAGCACTCCAGCAGGACGTGGCCAGGCCTAGCCCATCCTCTCCATCATGACAGCCAAGTCCACGGCTGGGCCAGGGCTGCTTCTCTAGGAGGCGATGGGCTCTGTCCAGATCTGGGTTGTCGTCTGACTACCAGCGAGGTCTGCTCATCTCGAGAACCCAACTATAGAGACACCCGCTCTTTCTAGGGATTAAGCATCGGAAGCTGGGACTCCACGCCTGTGCCAGCGCCCTGAGGGCTGCACGGCACACTGCCCAGCCTCACTCCCCCCAATGGCCTCCTCGCCAGCCACATGGGCACCCCGGGAGCTCCAGCAGACCTCATCACTAACAGTGCGTTCAGTCCACGTGCAGCCACTCACTTCTCGGGACCACAAAAAGGCAACAGGGACACTTACTTGGCACCCCAGTGTTTGGTCTCTGGACAGGGACGAGCCACATCCCTATTAAACAGGGAAGAGGGGCGCCTGGGTGGCTCAGTGGGTTAAGCCGCTGCCTTCGGCTCAGGTCATGATCTCAGGGTCCTGGGATCAAGCCCCACATTGGGCTCTCTGCTCAGCAGGGAGCCTGCTTCCTCCTCTCTCTGTCTGCCTCTCTGCCTGCTTGTGATCTCTCTGTCAAATAAATAAATAAAATCTTAAAAAAAAAACAAAACAGGGAAGATGGTGCTTCATCAGCACCAGCTCGAGCAAAAATGGCAGGCGTCACCTTCAGCGAGGGGTTTCTGAGATCACCGTAAACTACTCTGGCACCCACTTGTGTCGGAAAGTAGTTAATACCCCCCAAAACACCTTCATACCTTCTCTCAGATAATGCAATGATTTGCTGACTGATGTGTTTAGGTTTCTACTACGCGCTCCAAGCTAAAACATCAAAAGCTCCCTCCTAAAAATACCCGTCCACACGGCTTCTACATAGAAGCACTTAGCGTGTTCGGTAATTGCTGGGGAAAGAGGGCAAAGTCTGCACACAGCGGGCACAGGGAGGCGGTGCCGAGCCCCAGCCTCAGCTCAGCGTGGGTGTAGGTGGGCACCAGGGTCTGCTCTGCAGCTCTCGGAGGACCAAGGAGGTGGAAGACGGAGCATATTCACGACACACCCATGAAATACGGGGTGTTGCATGGTCCAAGGAGTGCAGGGAGGACGCAGCAGCTGCGTGACCCGCGGACGGCAGGCACACACGGCTGACACGACCACAACGGCATCGCCTGTGCACACGGCACACGGACTTCAGAGTGGTCTCCTGTCACTGCGTTCCGTGTCCCGGGATCAAAGCAGTGGCAAGGACCCAGCTCAGCAGATGTCAGAGAGCTGACCATCCGCAAGGAGCTTGCCGTGAGGAGGGGCAGAGCGGGGACAACGCGCAGTCCATCCAGGCTCACCCTTTTCTAGGAATTACCCTTAAACAACAAGTCAGGTACTGTGCTTCACTCTTTTCTTTCTGGCTCTTTAACTTCGGGGAGCAGGGGAAGGTAACGAAGGAGACTTCGGCCATAACTCCAGTGCTTTCTCTTCCCACGATGTCTGCCCCAAGTGGCAAACTCCCCTGCAAATACTTCACGACCACGGCATCTGCACAGGGCCCATCTCCCCACCCCAGGTGCGCCTTGTGCCTTTATCACCGAGTCTATGGAAGCAAATGCGTCCGTCCCCGCTGCACACAGGGCAGACAGCCTCCCTGCACCTGCCTCCCCTCCCCGCACTGCCCAGGCTGTACCACTCAGAGTCACCTGCTGTGTGACTGGGACAAGGAGTCGCCCGGCCCCCAGTAGCCACCTCCACAGCTGTCTGTCCTTATTCACCTGACTCTGCTCCCCCCCAGACTCTGAGCTCCAGGATGATGGGGCTGCACCTGCCTGGTGGGTAGGAAAGGTCAGTGGATGTTGGCTGGGGAAGTCAGCTTGCCTTTCCAGGTCAGGGCAAATGCACCCTCTGACTTGCCTCTTAGAAAGCAAGCTGTCTGGGGAGGCCGCCTGGCACGGCTCCCTGAATGCAACACGGGCTCAGCAGGTTGACAGACCTGCTTCCTCTAGCCCCTGAGGCCCATCCAGCCCAGCTGTGCATGCAGGCCCAGGGTGCTAAGGTCGTAGGCTCCCTGCTGTCTGCAAGGGGCCCTTATGGCTTCCAGGTCACTGCAGTCCCACTGTGTGCCCCCAAGTCCTTCCTAGAAGGCACCCACACAGTGGCCGCTGCCCCCTTTCCTTGGCTCCGTCTTCCTGGTTCATGCACATTCTGTCACTCTTCTCCTGTTCCGGGGGCTATGCACAGCTGTGGGGCTGCTTCCTGCACAAGGAGCCCAGCAGAGGGGACGGGTCAGGGCAGTGTCCGTGCACACAAACACCCCCGCCCCATGCAACCATCCCGTGCTAGCCCCGAGGCGGGGCTCCTCTCCTCTGTGTGTGTATCTGCACCAGTGCTTGGCTTACACTAATGAGTATGAAAATCTACCCGACTTGAAGCCTGGAGGACGCACATGTGTCCACTGCCCCCACATGCCCTCCAGTTCCCAGTGTGCCTGCCCGGCTCCTGACGTCCTATGAGCCAGGAGGCCGGGGGCCGGGGGTGTGTGCGGACATCACCAGCCCCAGGGGCCGGCCTTGAGGGGGAAGGAGAGGGCAGGGAGCAACTCTGAGAAAAGAAATCGTTATGAAGCACGAAACAGACTCGTGACTGGTCCCCAGGAAAGTATCCTCTTTATGAAAGGAAAAATAAAACTAAGCTAAATGATAAGGAAATGCAAATGGAAGGAAGCAGTCTGAGTGACAAGAAGAAAAAAATGAGGAGGGTTCGGAAATCAAGTCCTCAGCCCCAAACGGTTGCGTGATCCCACCGTGAGCACCCGACCCCGGGGAGTATGACCTCATGCGCCTCAAGAACGTTCTCGTCAGGCGGCCGGTTCCAGAGCAGAACCTGATTTCATGAAGTCCCGACGCTCAGTGTGAAAGGACTCCTGTTCGCACCTGTCCGACCGCCCAGATTAAAACCCAATTTCAAAACAAATTATCTTCATTTCCCGTATCTTTTCAAAAGTAATTGTGATTACTTCAAATTCCTACAGATGGGTCAGAAAAAGAGAAAAAATAGAAACAACGAATGCTCTTTACAGAAATGAAGTACTAAAACCAAAGCCCGCATGAGATGCGCAGGGCCCCGAACTGAACACCGGAGGACCCTGCGCTAATGAAACTGAGTCGGTGTCAGATGGAAAGGCCAACTTCAAACACCAGACGCTTCATCAGGTGGAGTGCTTGAAAGAGGGGATTCTGTGTTCAGTACGGCGAGGGGCGACCAGGGAGGACAGTGGGTCCAGCATCTTTTGGAGCAGGAAGTCCCAGCCAAGTCAACTAAGTCAGCTCTTGGAAATTCACGGGCAAACCCACAAATACCATGGACAGGTGAGCCGCGGGCCTGGGTGTGAGCAGTCGAGGCCCCCGCGCCCGCGCCAGGAGACCCCTCCCCGCAGAGCCCTCCCGAAGCCCCAGGCCTGCCCTGCAGCAGCTCGCACAGCCCAGCCCAGCCCAGGACGCGGTAAGGGCTGCTCCTGGCCACACATCCTGTCACCCCCAGCTAAGCAAGGGAACCCATTCTCTGCGCCTTTTGTCGGAGCAAACACGAACCCCTGGCGGGCGGCAGACGGCTGAGCGTTCCCTCCCTCCCGCTCCCCTTGCACACACCTACCCACACCCCAACTGCAGGCCCGGACTATTTAGTCCCCTGGTTCATCCCCTCGTGTTTAACCTTGAAACCCGGCTGCAAATGCTCCGACATCAGAGCCTGCAGACGGTGGCGGGCACCGCGCCGGCTCCTGGTGGGTGTGTGCTTTGATGGGCTTGGGGGCAGAGCCAGCTGGCTGCGAGACGCCGTTGCCCGGGGAACGGGCACTGAAGTGTGTGCTCGAGTGGGCACGGAGGCTCTCAGCAGCCGCCACGGCCGCCGCTGTGCACGGGGAAGCCCAGCTGGTGCCCATTAATGCTCTCGGTGTGGCAGGGACGAGGAGCCGTTCCAGAAGCCTGACACTTCCCACTGACAAACAGCCTTATCTCACTGCCTCCCTAATGAACGTCCCCACCGCACCCACCCGGACAGAACGGGGAGCTACAGAGAGAAGCAGCTCAAGGATGTGCCCTAATTAAACAACACCGGTCGGCTGAACACGAGGGCGCAGCCCTGCAGCCCACGCAACGTTCCACCCCTTCACCTACTGGAAACTCCTCTTTTCTCTCTTCATTTCACTTAAAGTGGCTTAAAACGCAGGAAGAGAGCGGGGGTGAATTCTGACTGCACAGAAGGAAAAGATGCATTTTAAACGTCTATGTGAGCACCAACCTTTCTAAAATGCATAGGGCAACTGTGAAATTCTGGGTCTCCAATGAGATGCAAAATTCCCAAATTCCTTGGGGGGCTCAGTGACATTTTCCGTACATCCACACTTCTGCTTTGACAATCTCCATGTGCTCAGGTGTCTACAAACACCAGCGGGGCTCAGGGGGTCCAAAGTGGGCAGTCCTCACACGATGGCCTGCTGCGGGCTCAGGACAGGGCGCCCGGCCACAGCTGGGTCGTTCAGTTGTGGGCGCGGCGTATCCAGACAGTAACACTGCTGCCGCACACCTGACCGCCACTGGCCAGCCGACCCACAGCCACGGCACGGTTCTGAACCAAGGGATTGTGTGACAAGGAAAGCAAACTGCAGAGCAGGGAGACCTGCGTTTGAAGCGAGGGCTGACTTAGTTGCTCTGTGACCCCGAGGAAGTGTTTTCCCATCAACGGCATGGGAATGACCTCTTCTCCCTGGCTGAGCCCCGGAGGTGAAGCCCTAGAGGTCCACACGGAGCGGGTATGTGCCAGCCCCTGGCTCCTGCCCAGCTGCCGCTGTCTGCGGGGGTGGATGCTGAGCCATCACACGCGCTGGGGCATCTGCTGGCGCTCCCTTTCTCACCCTGTCTGCTAGGTCTGCCATCGCACGCTGTCTCCTTCCTATCCTCGGTCTCGGGGAACCCTGGGATCCACGGAGCCGTGCCTCTGCCTGCTCCCTTTCTGCGACCTCCCCTGGGCCCGTGGCTTTCTGGTTTCTTTGTCTTCCCCTCCTGGGCGAGTGGCCATTTTTAGGATTGCTCAAGGGGATCTGGTTTTCCTGCCTTCGAGCAGCCTCCGTGGCTGGGGAGCCACAGGACTCACAGGCTAGGGTGCTGTAAGAGTGATGCATGTCACCTCTGATGGGAGCCTTCCTGAGCTCCGACTCCCTGCTGCAGGTGACACCCTCAGTGCTGGCTTCCCTCGGCCGAGGCGCAGGCTGCGGAGACAGAAGCAGGACCCAGTCAGCCTGCAGGTGTGCGCAGCCTGAGCACAGCGGGCTGCAGGGGAGGGAGACAGAGGGGGACATGGAGGGCAGGAGCCCCTGCGGCTGCGCCACAGGGAGACCAAGGGTCCGCAGCGGCCGCCCGAAGATTACCTACAGACCCAGTGGGCCTTCCTGGGGAAGCTTCTCCGGAAGAAGAACTCAGACAAGAACAAAAGACGTGTATGTGTAGATTTCCAAGACAGCTTTGTTTGCAAGAGCGAAGTATCGAATGTAAACGTCCATCAGGGAGGAATCGGTCAAGCGCACAGGGACTCCACACCACCGGGGAAGGACAACTGCCACCTCCCCCCGGTTCGCCAGTCAGCAGTCCTGCTAGGTTGGCGTGTCCGCGGCCCCAGGCTGCCGGCCTCCGTCCGCCTGCACATGTGGTACCAAACCCCAGCCCAGAAGACCAGGAGAAGGGGGTATGGGAGCAGGCTCCAAGCACACGCTGGGGCAAACCTCGGAGTGTGGAGTTCGGACGGATGGGGCCAGACACCGGATGGCTCCAGCGGCAGGCAGGGAAGCGGCGTGCCCTGTACCTGCTGACCGCGCTAGCAGACACTGCCCTCAGCCTCAGGCTCAGTCGGGACTTGGGGTCCCCTCGTGCCCGAACTCAGGGACCCAGTGCTTCAACCTCAAACTCAGAGCGGCTCCCCATGAGCTGCAAGGCAGTGTCCCGAGTTCCGAAGGAGAAAGGCCGCTGCCAACCACGTGGGACAGGCCTGCAGCAGGGGCGGGAGGCCCAGCTGCTGCGATTACGCAGGAGCCACCGCCAGGGCTCCAAGGCCGGCACTCTTGCTTCTCTCGCCTGGGGACCTAGTGGCGTGGCGTGAGGAGCCAACAGCCGTGGCGAGAGGCCACGCATGCGTGTTCTAGCTGCTGCCACTCAGGCCTTCCCCACCGACAGCCAGTTTCAACCATGACGCACGGGAGCCACAAGCCTTCCGAGGACAACAACTCCGTCCTTCCAGACCCGCCGGCCAGGCCCAGGCATCAGGGAGCAGAGAAGAGCCAATCCTGCAGTGCCTGCCTCATTCCTGACCCGAGAACCCACGCACCGCAGAAGGATTGCTTCCACTCAGCCAAGGCAGCCCACTTACAAGGCAAAGGGCATCTTACAATGGCCACCATCGGACATCCACATGCGCCACCAATACCAGAAGCGCTTCAACCATGTCCTGGTCACCGTTGGCCTCCAGTTGCAGAGGCCCACATTTCAGAAAGCCCAGGAGGTACAAGAGAAGGAGCTGCGCCATCCGGAGGCTGTCCTGCCTGCTGTGTCCTAGGGACACGGTGAGACCCGGGGTTAGGACACTCAGGGGCTCAGATCTGGAAATGTAGTGGGCGGTCATAGCTCCCAGCGCACACGTGTCCTCCGAGATGTGTTTCAGTGCTCGGCCTCAGTGACCTTGGAGAAGCCATTCCGTAAGGCCCGAGAAAAGGCGGCATGGCCTCGGGGCCGGGGTGCCCTAGACCTCCTTGTGCCTCACAGGGTCCCTTGCAGAGCACAGGCACCAGAACCCCACTGGCCACCGCACCAGCAGAACGCCAGCTATTTTTGTGTCTGGTCTGCCCAGGCAGCCCCGCAGCTAGGTCCTCGATCCCCCGTGAAGACGGAGACTCGAAGCTCAGAGAGCAGCAGCCTGCCCGTGGGCCCCCCAGCAGTGAGGGGCAGGCCCAGACCCCGTGACTCGGGGCTCCACGGCCTCTGCAGGCCGCCTCAAGAGCAGGGTCTGGGTTGTAGAGGCCACCGAGTGAAGAGTGCACTGACCCGCTCCCAGGGAATGTGAGCTCCCTGTGGGCAGGTTCTAGGTCAACACACGTCCCTGTTCTGCTGGCATCAAGGCATCTGCCTGGCATACAGCAGGTGCCAGACGGCTTCTGCTGAGGATGGAGGGACAGACGTGACACCGAGGGACACATACTCTGGCACGCATCCAGCATGGGGATCCACCCACCCACTCTGAATGCAACCTTCCATCAGACTCTCCACCTCCCTAAGGGGAAGACGATGCTGATGGGGGCCCCCCACATAGACCCAAGCAGGGAAGGGTCCCCGTGTCCCTGCCCCGTAGTCATGACCCTGCCCCCCCAGCTGTCTTATCCTGCGCCTCCCCGGAGGCTCTGCCGCACTCTCTGTGTGCTCACACCACCCGAGTCCCTTCTTTTTCTCTCCACCGAGAGCCGTTCCTGCTCCTGCAGGGTGACCCGGATGGGCTGTGTGCGTGGTCACGACAGGTGGTGCGTGAACTCCTGAGCACGGCTCGGCTGCCGTTCCAAGCCAAGGCTTTGTTGGTGAGAGTATGAGAATCCTCTCGAACCCCCAGGCTGGGTGTGATGTGTTTGACGTGGGGTGAGAGTCCGGGGAGATGAACGCGGATGGTGGGGAGCCGGTGCCCCGCGTGGGGGAAGGCAGCAGGGGGAGGGGTGGGCCACACGTGACCCTGAAACACCGCTTTTATTCCTGTCTGCTGGTCCCCCGCGACGCAGAGCGAGGGATGTGATTGCTCTGCTTCTGCCTGACTGGGGACAGAGCCCTCTAAAAACAGATCGCTGTCTCATCGAGAAACAAAAATGCGATCCAACACTGACTTTAAGCATATTTTGGGTCCATTTACTAGTTTCAGGGATTTCATTTAAATTACCTAACTCTGTGGAAAGTAAGCACAGGAAAGACAAGCCAATGACTGCCAGGTGCCAAGTCCGCAGTGGAGGAAGCGTCTGCGGGTCATAGGTTGTCTGCCTGGCCATCCGGAAAGCTCCTCGCTCTCGGCCCGGCAGTACCAAGCAGACAGCGGCACGGTGGAGGAGGAACGCGACCGTAGGAAACAGAAAGCACTCGCCAGCACAAAGCCAGGCCACCACGCGGTCCTGGGAAGAACGGATGTGGGAGGGAATCTGTTGCTAAGCAACAGGGCCTGCTCCCCCTCCCTCTGCGGGCCCTCAGGTTGTCTGGCGGGTGGATCTGTCAGCCCAGCGATGGCAGCCACTTGACTCGAGTGCAAACGTGCAGACCCCAGTGGACAAAACCGACCTTGCGACCGTCTGTGAGCTGAGCGGCCGCCCCGAGAGCAGGACCAGACGGCAGCATCGCAAGGGCAACGCGTTCACCTCTGCGCCCGACCCTCTGCGAGCAGATGCACTGTATGCACAACCGGAACCAGAACGGCTTTCCTGACAGTGTGCAGGGAGGGACTTTCTCAGGAGACTCCAGGTGGAGCCGGGGAGGGGGGGCTCCCAGCCGGTGTACCCAGAAGGCAGCATCGGGGGGACATGTCCTAGACCACACCCGGAGATGGGGACGCCACCCTCCCGCCTGCCAGGGTGCAGGCACTTCCCCTCACCTCCTCTGATTACACAGGGGTGCTCTTGTGCAGCGCCCAGCTTGCGGGGCGCCTAATCTAACCCCCTGCTGTCCTCCTCAGCAACGCAACTGCTCCATCTGTGGCCCCGCCGCTCTAGCCCAGGGGGCAAGGGACATCCACACTTCCTGGCAGATCTCCCACGTTCTTCCTCACCTGTGGGCCCCCCCTTCCTCTGCGACCCCTGTCACCTTGTTCTTCTCTCTGGGTTTTCTCCCAAATTACAGCTCTGCGACAAGCAACGCCGGCCTAACAGAGCTCGCTCTCTGTGCATACGGGGCGCGCGACAGGACCTGAGACCCCAAGCTGCCTCGCAGACAAACAGCAGGCACTGACAGTGGGGTTGAGGGACAGCAGGGTGACCAGTCCCAAGGGACCCAGGCCTTCCCCTCTGCTGCCTGGGGCAACCCTCCTGCTCCCCACGCTGCACTGGCTCCCTCCAGGCCAACCCGGGCCCTCTCTCTGTCCTGTCCAGTGCGAGCCCCTCAGTCTTGCAGCCCCATGCTGCATCCTGCCCCCAGCTAGGCTCCCGTCACCCCGCCGACCCAGAGGCAGAATGTGCAGTTCACACCTGTGTAGTCCCCTCCACATCCCATTCCTGGAGAGAGCACCAACGCCCGTGATGCTCCTGGTCCGAGGGGACAATTCACCAGGGCCAGAGTCCCTGTTCTTCCCTTGTGGTGCGCCCCCACCACTCTCATCTGTCCACCACTCAGTCCCTCTGCGCACCCTGCACCACTCTGTCTCTGCCCCCCCGCCTGCCTCTCATCTCCCCGCCTCCTCCCCAAGCCCTTGCTCTCCCTCCCTGCACCCACCACACGACTCGCTGGACTTCATCTAGGGGCTGGCCCCCACCCCACAGCATGACCAAGCACTGTTTCTGTGTGCTCCCCACCCTGGCCCCTCGTGGCAACACCCAGGAAGAAGCAAGCCCACGATCTGTCCACCGGATGGACACAGGAATCCCGCTCCCCCATCCACCGCCACACTCGCTACCTCCCTGACCGGCACCCACAGGCCAACCTCCTGCCCCACGTGCCAGCCTGGCTCCTTGGTGCTCATGGGCTGTGGGCAGACCGGCCTCCTTGCTGTCGCCACCCGAACTCGAACTCGCCTCACGTAGCCCAGGCCAGGGCCCGTGCCAGCTCCTCCTCCTGGGAGGCCAGTCCCCGGGATTGTGGCACACACGGCCCCCCACAGCGCACACACACACCTCACTCAGGCACACGCACGTTATGGGCACACACTTTCTCACACTTGGTGCATATGCACACGCAGTCTCATACACAAGCAACTTGTGCACACACTATCACACACACTTGGTGCATTTACACACTCAGCACGTGCACGCAGTCACACACTCACACATCCAGCACATACACTTTCTCAATCACACTCAGGCCCAGCACACGCACAACTCTCACAGGGCACACACACCCTCACACGTACAGGCCAGGTGTGTGCACATGACATGGCACGTGAGCACACGCACACGTGGCAGGTGCCACACTCACACAGCACGTGCACAGACTCACAGCATGTGCAGACTCACGCTGTGTGCACACACTCACACAGCACATGCACACACACACCATGCACACACCCTCATAGCACGCGCAGACTCACACCGTGTGCACACTCACATGTAGCACGTGCACTCACCCTCACAGCACGTACAGACTCCCCGTGTGCACACACACAACACATGCTCATGCCCTCACAGCATGTGCAGACTCCCGCAGTGTGCACACGCACTCACACAGCACATGCACGCACACAGCACGTACACACCCTCACAGCATGTGCAGACTCACAGTGCACACACGCACACAACACACACACACACTCCACACATGTGGCACGTGCACACATGCGCTCTCGCTCACATTCCTGTTCTCCCCTCCGGGCACTCCAAGTTTCACCTCTGTCCAACAGTCGGTACCCGAGCCAATCCGCGCCCCCGCCCTTTGCTCTGCCCGTAACCTGCTTCAGTTTGTCCTCACAACACGTTTCTCCACCAGAAGGCAGATTTACACTCTGCACTGTTCACCTTCGATGCGCAGCCCCGTGTAGGGCACCCGTCTGGTCACCGTGGTACCCCCCGGGCCCGCCACAGGTACCTGGCGAGCTGTGAATGCTCAGTGACAGATGCTGAATGAGGAATCACGGCAGGTCATGTAAGAACACAAAAGACTGTAAGAGATGCAAGACACTTTTTTAAATGCTAAAGGATACAAAATCATGATCCCTTTTTAAACGTGTTATTTTGCCACTAAAATGTGAAGGGAGGTTGGGTACAGAGGGTTATAATTTGGGGAATCAAATTCCCAGGAACCATAGTCAAGAGAACACCTTTTCTGCAAAGACTCGGCCACGGCAATCAACCGTAGCGTACACTTATTTAGGAAAGTTCCCTAAAGGTTATCAATCCCAATTCTGTCTTTGTGCTGAATTTAAGGTGTCCCTGGGCTCCTGAGGGTGAAAGTGATGGAAAGAAGAGGACAGAAAGTTCTCAAAAGGCAGGGGCAGGCATGTGTGGGCCGCAGAGCCAAAGTCCCTCTGGTGGGAAGAGCAGATCTGGACAGGAGAGGCACAGTGAATGGGGGTCCTCAGTCACTTGGTGTCCTCCTCTGATCGGCCAGACTAATGGCCATCGAGTGACGCAGGTCAGCAGGTATGGACGAGCTTCTGTATCTGCCTGAACAGAGCAGGAAGGACAGAGGAAAGCGATCGTGTCTCCTAGTGCTACACACGGGCCAGAGAGAGCCAGTGAACTTCTCCATACTCAGGAGCCAACCCTCTGTTGGCTCATCAGGAAGTGGAACAGGTTCAAACCTCAGCTCCTGCCTAAGCTCCTGAGAGATTCCCCAGTTCTGACATGGATGAGGACACCTGGAGGACCTGAAACCAGGTCTCCACACTGCAGAACACACCTCCAGCCGCACCGGAATGTGAGCCCCACCCGAGCTCCGGCTCTCATCTGGACATGACCCCCCCGACCTGCGTGCCAGCCCCCACCTGAGCGCCCGCGCCCACAGCAGTGGGGGGTGAGGAGGGGTAGGGGAGAGACCGCTCAGAGCAGAATCACAGTCACACCCAGTATTACACAGTCACTTGGAGGTCAAGAATTCAATTTTTTTGTAATTAGGATTCACATCGATGCAAAATGGGATGCCATCTTATGTGAATAGTACACAGTTCATTACATACCTGAATGCCTTCTCTGTATCAGATTCTGCTACACATTGAATATTTATAATTTATAACCTATCTGCTTTCAAAAAGGATCTAGGAAAGATGGCTGCTTGCTAAATGCGTTATGATGTAAATCAAAATTATATTATAAAAAATAAGCTATGTCATATTTTAAAAACTAGTTTCATCTAAATACCTGCTAAGACAATAGTTTAAAAAGTAATCAGCTCGCACGCATGTCCAGTAGGTAACATATTTAAAGCGCGTGTGGGCTGACATGGTGAGGGAATGAACGGAAGAAGCCATACCAGGCAGTCTCCAAACCTTCCCTCACTCAACGGACGGGAGGGCTGTGCCGCAGACGAGGCTTCCGTGTCACATGGCATCACCAGTCAACAGCAAACTCGCCGTTCCTGGGTGTCAGCCAGGCTCCGGGCCTTCCAGGGAACATGAGTCTGGCTGTCACACAGAGGCCCACAATGTCCCACAGCCGGGGGTTCCAGGCATGGTTCGGGTGGAACCTGCCGGACTCCAAAGCCTGTCTGCACCCTGGTCTCGAGGCCATCGCAGGGCACCACCCCAGGTCCCCACCACCAGACAATGCAGTGGCCTGGGGCCCACGTGTCTTGCTCTCTGAAGAGGGTCTTAAGTTAACAGTGTCAATCCTGACTACCTGCTGAAGTCGCTCCGGGAGGGTCTAAAACTCCTAATGCCAGGGCCTCACTGGAAAACACCGAACTCAAGGTGAGGCCAGGGATGGGGACCTCCACAAGGAGCTCGGGTAACCCTAGCGTGCTGCCACCATGAAGACGTGTCACTAACTGCATGCCACTGCTCAGCCGTCCTGGGACGTGCTCTGTAAACCGTTCGTCCAGTGACGGCCAAGTGCCTCATGTGTCCTCCAGACCTGGGTCTGCCACGATGGTGATGTGACCGCCACGGCTCTGGTTCACGGCTGGCCTGCGATGTGCTTCTCACGAAGGAACCTCTGATCCCCCGACCATCTTCTCGGGCAGGTACTATGACCCCCTTTGATAAATGGTGATCCTAGGCCTCAGAGAACCTAAGGAAGTGTCTCAAGGTCACAGAGACGCATGGAGAGCTGGGACACATG
Organism: Lutra lutra; assembly: GCF_902655055.1. Taxonomy (NCBI): domain Eukaryota; kingdom Metazoa; phylum Chordata; class Mammalia; order Carnivora; family Mustelidae; genus Lutra; species Lutra lutra. Next base: position 1,809,815 of record NC_062286.1, read on the forward strand.
GCCAGGTGCATCTGATTCCAGGTCTCCACCCCGTACTTCCTCCCACACCACCTGGGCTCCTCGCACGTACAGACAAGGACCCCCAACACATCCCTGACCTGTGTGACACCAGCCAGTGCAGGAGGATGGCACCTGAGAGAGGGAGCCTACAACAGTCCCTCTCTCTCCACTGTGCGTCATGGTCCCCGTGTGCCTGAGGGTCAGTGTCCCCAACTCACATGGGAGACCCCAAGCCCCAGGGAACAGTGCCCGGACTCACATGGGACCCTAACACCCAGAGGACAGTGCCCCTGACCTACGTGGGACCCTAACTAACCCCCAGGGGATGGTGCCCCCAGCTCACGTGGGAGACCCCAACCCCCAGGGGACAGTGCCCCGACTCATGTGGGAGACCCCAAGCCTCAGGGGACAGTGCCCCTGACCTACGTGGGACCCACTCCCCCAGGGGACAGTGCCCCTGACTCAAGTGGGAGTCCCCAAGCCCGAGGGGGCAGTGCAAGGTGGCGGGGCATTCGGGAGGAGTGGGCCGTGCTCTCACGATGGGATTAGAGCCCCAGTAGAAGGCCACTGAGGTGCTCCCTGCCCCTTCACCATCCAAGTACAGCCACTTGTGAACCAGGATGTGGTCCCTGCCAGACACTCAGTGGGCCTGACATGGACACCAGCCTCCAGAACTGTGAGAGACACATGTCTACTGTATGAAGGGCACCTGGTCCCCGGCCTGCTGTTACACAGCCCGAATGGGTCAGGACCATGAGTCGACTCTTAGCAAAATAATTAAATATGAGGCAGAGATGGGTAAGACAATGTTCAGTTAAAAACACTAAGACTATATATAAGTCTTCATGGCTAGGTCTAAAAAAATAACTGCCATTAGTTCAAAAAAATGGGAATCACTTGTTCACATTAAACAAGTCATTCTACAGCAAGAGTATAAAACCCTTGAGTTCACACACAGGCCTCCAGGCTAATAAAAACTGTGCTCTGGACTGCTCATGTTTCTTATGTCTCCGGGGCTCCTTCTGTCCCCTCATTCCCTCGCAGACCATCTTGGAGACGCTGTCAGTCATGATCCATAGGCTGCCCATGGGATCCGGCCAAGGACCCTCACTCAGGGCGCTCTGGGAACTACAGGAGCCTCACCACTAGCCTCCGCCCCAAGACCATTTAGCAGAGCCAACAAAGGGCGCAGTGAAGGGCACAGTGGCCTGGGTCGGCAGGTCCCCTGGGAGGACCTGTGCCAGGCCTGCTGCAGGGGCTCTGGCTTCTTGGCTCACAGCAAGGCTGCACGTTCCAAGGACTGCCGATGCCTGCCGTGGGGTTAGGGCTAGAGACGCGTGTGGGCTCGGATAAAGGAAGCAGCAGACCAGCAGCCTGCAGGAAAGCCCGGTGGGCCAGGGACCGTGTGCACCTCAACTCCATTCCACACTGGGCGCTCCCCAAGCCCCGGCACTCGCGGCGCTGTCCTGCCAGGGACACACACTAGTGCGTTCCAGGCAAACCCAGCCACGGCATCAGAAATTGGTCATTTCCGGCAGGATCAAGCCCTCCTCTACCTCATGACCGGCCACTTGGATTCTGCCCAGACGCCATCATTCTGATGTCCCAAGATCGGCTTCAGCGTGGTGTGATGCGGACAGAACCGCACAGACCGCTCGGCAAGATGCGTCATCCCTGAACGTAATCCAGCGAGACAGGTGGCTGTGTGACGTCACAGACTCCAACACTGGAACGAGTATCAACCGTAATTACTCCCTGATGAGCTCCAAAGTGCACTGGACGTTTTCACTCCTCCACTTTGAACATTTAATAAACACGGGCACCAGGGCGGCTTAGTCATTCGAGCGTCCGACTCTTGATTTCAGCTCAGGTCATGACCTCAGGGTTCTGCACACCAGCCCCCATCGGGCATCCCACTCAGCAAGGAGACTGCTTCTCTGTCGCCCTCTAACCCTCCCCATACTCACTCCCTTCTCTTTCTCTTCAATAATTAAAATTTTTTATTTTCTTTTAACATTTTATGTATTTATCTGAGAGGAGCGAGACTATGAGCATGGGCAGGGGAGGGACAGAGGGAGCGGGAGAAGCAGACTCCCTGCTGAGCAAGGAGCCTCATGAGGGGCTCAAACCCAGGACCCTGAGATCATGACCTGAGCTGAAGACAGACACTTAACCCACTGAGACACCCAGGCGCCCCTGATTTTCAGTTATTTATTTAAAATATTAAATAATTTGGGCGCCTGGGTGGCTCAGTGGGTTAAAGCCTCTGCCTTCAGTTCAGGTCATGATCCCAGGGTCCTGGGATCGAGCCCCACATTGGGCTCTCTGCTCAGCAGGGAGCCTGCTTCCCCCCTTCTCTCTGCCTGCCTCCGCCTATTTGTGATCTCTGTCAAATAAATAAATAAAATCTTTTTTAAAAAATTAATAATCATATATAATAAACAGTAAACAAATACTTTTAAAAGTATAACTAAATTTTACTGTATAATAATGATTTTTTCCGTGGATCTACCACCAGTCACAGAGGTTATAGTAACCATGTGATTGCTTTCAACCAGCTCAGGTGACCCTGACATAGGTTTGTCCAATACCTTGATTTGATCCTGCCCTCCTCCCCCTGCACACCCACACCCTCACCCTGCCCTCCTCCCCCTGCACACTCACACCCTCTATCCTGCCCATTTTGGCCATCCTTCTTTTGCATGGGCCCCAGTGCCTTGACCTTTCTCACATCTCAGCTGTCTATGTCCAAGCCCCTCACAGTCTCTGACTTCCCATCCTAGGGGGCTTCCAATCTGGGAGCCAACTTTGTCTCCTACCTCTGATGAAGGCTTCGGCCTCCCCCAGCACCAGCTGGTGGACAGGTGGTGACAGTGGTCAGCTCTCTCTCGTGGTGTTCCCGTGCAGCAGTGCAACGCCTCTATTTGCCCATGATCCTGGACAGGAGGTACAAGGCGGGGTCCTACTCATCCCTCATGGCTCCAGCGCCTGGGCCAGTGTGGCACAGGCTGGGAGCTCCTCATGCACTGTGACCACTGAGGAAGAGGAGAGTCAGTGCAAAGAAACACCCCGCGCTGGACGTGTGCACGGAACGGGGTGAGTGAATAAAGGCGGCACAGTGACGGGATGGGAGGTTGCTGACGGAAAGGGAGTGCGGGGAGCCACCGGCCCCACAGCCAGGTGCACTGAGCACCCATAGCCACGGAAAGGCACCGACCCGCTCCCCCTCTGCACTGCGGGGAGCCCCATCTGTACCACACGCTCACGCAGACGGAAGCGCAGCACGCGGCCTGGTAAGCAGGAAGCGTCTCATAAACAGTAAAGAAGGAGCCTGGACTAGCTGGCCACTGGCGTCTCTCCCTGTTGGGCAGCCCCTGTTGTGTGATGGCCTGAGAGCTGAGCTACTGCTCAACCTCCCGGTCCAGTGTAGTGCCCGTGAGGAAGCACCAGACTTGCCCCCACATCCCGGCCGGACAGCAAGCTTCTCTCATGAAGGGCCAGACGGTAAATATTTGTGGCTTTGTGGCCATGTGATCCCTGCCACAATGACTCAAATCTGTCATTTCACCGGGAAAGCAGCCACGACACTACACGAGCATGGCAGTGCGGCCATAAAACCTACTGGGTCGGCGGCCCCCTTTAGCCCTGGGCCGCGCAGCCGTCTGTGGTCCTGGGCTATGGACTGGTTTGGGCTTATTTGTAAGCAGACCCAGAGCACACCCTCCACATGTTCGCTCTCCCACCGAGGTCAGCAAACATTTCTTCAGCGCTCGCTCCGTGCCAGGCCCTTCTGAAGGGATGGGCAGAGTGGTGGGCGACACGGACTCCTCGGCCTTTTCAGACGGCCGTGACTCAGGGTAACTTTCTAGTGTCTCGCTCTGTTAGTTGCCCGTTCCCCTCATCCCCTAACAGATGCCGTCGGCAGAGACCGGCAGCGGCTCTGGGCCTAGCCATTTTATAAGGCGCACTTCCCTGCAACGCGAAAACAGGGGTTCTGTGGCTTTAAGCCAACAAAAGGTTTGGGAATCACTGGTCTGGACTAGGTGCCACGGGTTTACGGACGGCTGGGGGCGCGGCCTGGAGTCTGTTCTTGTGGTGTCAGATCACAGCCACTGCTTCCCCTGCATAGATCGGTCAGGCCTACGGCCGTGCCACAGGAAAAAACATGAATCTGAAGGGACTCAGGGCTCCCAGAGTCACCCTGCTACTACCCTGGAAACCAGTCTCCAGGGTGTTTCCAATCGGCTCTACAAGGATGATCCTCCCCCACGGATGGCCGAGGGCCACGACAAGCACGTTGCTGTGTCCTCCACGTAACTCTACGGGCTCCTGGCACTGCTCCGTTGGGACCCCACTCCGATGTCCCAGCTGCTTGACACGGTGACCGCATGGGCCACCTGCCAGCATGCTCTCTCCCCAACAAGCACATTTTGTCCCCCCACGGTGACATGGACGGCCCCTGACCGCCCCCACCAAGGGCGTCCGGAGGTACCACGAACGTGTCACGTGTGGAGCGGCACACGGCTCTGGGGCGGCTTCATTTAGAGCCAGGCCTGTCCCCACAGAGCACATCATCGAAACCAGTGCCCCTTGCTCCCTGCTCTCCGGGTCCCCAGGTCTGCCCCCTGGAGTGAGGAGGAGAAAGCCAACCTTCCTGTGAACAGCCTGTCCCTGAAGCGACCCCACCCCGGCGCTCCCAGCACCGGCACCTCCCAGCAGTGGTGAGCTCCAGGCACACAGATGTCTCCAGGATGGGTTCCTGCTGTTCTAGAAGAATGGGACGGGGCCGGCGGGCTGAGTGTGTGGCACTGCCGAGCCAGGAGTCTGGGTGCCCGGGAAAGCCCAGGCGGCCACACGGCCCCCTCGCTGGCATCTTCCCCAGGTCACGGTCATACGGTCTTGCTGTGTTTGAAAGGCCCCTGAATCCTCCGTCCACAAGCCCCACGAACCTGCCGCCTCCCCCCACGTCGCATGGCCCCGAGCGGGCTCTGGATGGACCGCGCTCCTCCGAGCGATCTGGGAACCGCAAGCCGCAGGTGGCCGTGATCGGACCAAGTGTTTCCTCCGGCACGTGCAACTCCTCTGCTCAGAGCGGGCCCGACAGCCGTGTCAGCCTTCTTGGCGGGCACATCCTGCGGCTGCCTTCTACCGCACCGCCCGCTGAAACCCTGCTGGTGTGTGTGCTCGCGGGTTCGCAATGAAAACGCTGCCCTCCCCAACCCCCACTCTCCCACCCGCCAGCATAGGCTGCGGCCACGTGTGCGGCACGGCTCCTCCCTGACAGCGTCCACGATACCCTCATGTCGCTAAGATGCCTGGCCAGCAGTGCCCCTCACGGGGACGAGCGTCCAACTCTGCTCGGCACCAGCTTCCTGAATGGGGACCCAGAGAACCTGGGCATCCGCCTCGGCCCCAGCACTGCTGGCGGGGAGCCCGGCCACCCTCCAGCACGCGGGGCAAGATCAGAGGCCATGGCCCCCCCCGGCACCCTTCCCCGGACACCCCTGAACTCAACGGCACCAGAAAGGGGCACAGGTGTCAGTGCCCACGAGCAGGCCCGGGTCCCTACGGGAACAGCTGGAACCTCAAACCGCCATTCTTTTAGGCCCAGACCGTTAAATTTCCTACAGTTCCCCAACGACCGGGGGATCTCACGCAAGACTCCTCACCCCTGCTTCACTCTGCAAAACAAACGTCCTGCCTGGTGCTGAGGTGCTTTACAGATGTCGAAACTCCGAATTCTATCCAGCCTGCTCAAGGGACCACCATCCCTGCGCGGCACACATTCTCTCTCTGCACACGGACAGGGGATGACACGAGGGACCACCTGCCTGAAGGCCGTCCCGCCAGAGGTGCCTCCCTTCCTGGCTCCCGCCCTGTACCCCTCACACACGCGTACCGTGTTTCTGCATCGGCTCCTGAAAACACTGCCCAGGCGTCGGCGACGGTCTAGGATGGGCCCCTCAGCCTCTGCGGCGAGTGTGCTTCAGTCACCTCCCACAGAAGAGGTGACTCGCTCCTGGTGCATCAGCCTAAATCCTCTGGCGGCCCTGTTTGCCAGCACCAGTTCCCATGACAGACGACTCAACGAGACACAAACACAAGCAGCCACGTACCATCCGTTTGCCAGGACGAGGGCAGAAAGCCCCGACCACATCACCCTCTGACCGTCAAGAGTGCGTCCAGAGCACATCTTCTGCAAGGACATGTGTGCGACAGGCCACAAAGTCCCAGAGTGAGAAGTCTACACACCGCCGAGGGCAGGAGCAGTTCCAGCGGACACGAGCCCGGGCGCGCGCTGGCACGGCCCTCACTGTAAGCGTACGCTCTTCAGGGCACACCTGAGTTCTCAACCGTCAAACTTCTCAGAGTCCAGGGGCACCTGGGGGCTCAGTGGGTGAAGCCTCTGCCTTTGGCTCAGGTCATGATCTCAGGGTCTTAGGATGGAGCCCCACATCGGGCTCTCTGCTCAGCGGGGAGCCTGCTTCCCTCTCTCTCTGCCTGCCTCTCTGCCTGCTTGTGGTCTCTGTCTGTCAAATAAATAAATAAAGTCTTTTAAAAACAAACAAACAAATCTCTTGGAGTCCAGCCTGATGAAGGAGACAGGTACCCACACAGGGCAGAGTCGTCAGGAGCCAGAAACCACTGTATCAAGTCAGGAGAGAGATTTTCTTAGATAGCAAGAAGCTGACTCCCAGACACATCCCCAAATGGGGTTCCGAAATCACCTGAGCCTGGCAGGGTCCCAGGACAAGCAGAGGCCAGCACTCGCCAGCAGGTGCAGGACGTCCTCTCTGTGTTCAATATGACATAACCGGCCTCGCTTCCGAAGCACCCCCATGGGGTTAGCGAGCTCCCGGCGAGGTCAGAGGGTGGTGACGGAGACCCACCTTCTACCTCAACACGCACTGAGGCGGGCATCCTGCCCTGAGGACACCTAACCAAGGGGACACTCGGATGGCGGGTGTCGGGGCTCTCCCCGGGCAGGGTGCTGAGTCAGAGGCTCCTCCCAGCAGAGTTAGGCCATGCACCGAAGCATCTGGCACGACCCGGGACTCGCCGCGGCCGGTGCTAACCCTCCGGTCAGCATGCCTCAACTGCGTTAGCTGCAAAGTAAAGCAACTTTGGGGCAAGTATTTTGGGTCTAATAACATTGCGCTGATGAGTCAAACCTCTTACTTTCAATTCAAAGACACCCACTGTAAGCTCAGAGCGACAGAATGAGGTGCCTGGATAGAAACAAACTCACAAGTGGCAAGGTAGGCTTAACCCCCTTTGAAGTCTCCGGATACTCAAATTCACCGCTGAAAGTATCTTGGGCGTTGCCTGTGCGGGTGCTTCCGTTGGGAGCACAAGGGAGGAAATGGGGGGGGAAGCTCCGCTCCGACTCCCTGGGTCTCACACCGGGGGACCAGCCGGGAGGGAGCAGCACACCACCGGGGATTTGACAGGACCACCTCCAAGGCTCAGAGGGAGGAGACACGGCCACACGCACCAAAGCAGAACCCAAGAGGACTTGGTAACAGGCCTCCTGAGTCGACGCAGGCTGCAGCAAACTCTCCCGGGCAGAAAAGAACTCAAAAAAATCCACATCTAGAATGGCCCCCCAGTGACTGGAGTGGGGGGGGCCCTCGGTTCAGCCCCCGGAAAACTTCCTGGACATGGTAAAGCGAGCGTCGCTGACCTCGATCAGCTCTGAGCCTGACCAGGCCGCGGGAGGGCAGACGTGTCCGGCGATAGCCCGACACCAAAGTCTTGGCGGAAAGCTCCGGCTGACAGTCTGAGACGTCACCAGAAGCAAAAGGAAAGCTCGTGTTTTTGCTTTTGTTTTTTTCCAGCGGAAGAGTATTCATTGTTTTTGCCCCACACCCAGTGCTCCATGCAGTCCGTGCCCTCTCCAACACCCACCACCTGGCTCCCCCAACCTCCCACCCCCGCCCCTTCAAACCCTCAGATAGTTTTTCAGAGTCCACAGTCTCTCATGGTTCACTAGGCAGAGGAAACAATTAACTTTAAAATTGGGGTATTGTTTCCTGGTTATTTCTAGAAAGATCTCTCTCTAAAAGAACCTACAGGCACACCTCCCTCAAGTGTGCTTCGCCTCATTGCAGACAGTGTTCTGTAGACACTGGAGGCCGCAGCCACCCCGCGGCCACCCCGCGGCCAGCACGTCTCTAGGCACCAGTGTTCCCACCACATCTGCTAGCTTCGCGTCTCTGAGTCACATCTGGGCGACTCTCGCCGTCTTTCACACTCTTTGGTGATTCTGTTAGGTGACCTCTGATCCCATGATGACAACTCACACGGTGGTCAGCTTCTAGCAGTAAACTGTTTCTAAACTGGGGTGTGCACTTTTTTAGCCGTGATGCTACTGCACACCGAACAGACCGTGGTATAGTGTAGACATAACTCGTGCACACGCTGGGAAACCGAACGCATCGCCCAGCCCGCTGTACGTGATACTCTCCTGGAGTGGTCTAGAAGGGACCCGCAATGTCTCCAAGGCATGCCCATACTCAGACATGCGCTCAACGCTGACTGTGGTCCACAAGGTTTCCAGGAAATCACAAGGCCCTCCCCCAAGCAATCAGAGACCTGTAACTTAGGCTACCTCACGCTGCCTCCCCACTAGCTTTCCTTGTTTTCTCCCTCAATCTTTTCCCGTGGGAATTCTCGCTGCACTGACTCACTGTAGCAGGCTGATCCTAGATGAGCTGCTGAATGAGGACACGCTCTAGGAAGGATGGTGACAACAATGAGACTCATCTGTAAGCGGGATATTCCTGCCTTGTCAAAGTGGTCACTGTCAGGAGAATTCAGTGGGGTCCCCGGCCCCTTGAGGGCTCATTAAACCTCTGACTTCCTGCCCCTCAGAACACCTGCCTCCAGACAAAGTCACTTTGGGGGGATATCAGTTCAGTGTCCATCCTTCCCACCCAACTGGGAACTTCAGGAAGGTCAGGGTTGACCTCTGGACACTAGCAGGAGTATGGCACACAGTGGACAAGCACTCAGTAGTGTGGGGGGAGTGGGCGGGGAGCACTCGGTACGGCAGGAAGAGAGGGGGAGCACTTGGTGCCGCGGGAGGAACAGGGGGAAGAGCAGGAGAAGAGCAGGACTGCCCAGCACTGAGGGCAAAAAAAGGAGCACCCAGGTGACGGCGGACAAGGACCGAGGCCGGGAGCTGGCAGAACCTCGCTGCACCGCCGGCAGAAGCAGGGCTGTAACTGGCCCTGCCCGCCACGTGAACACTCAGTCTGTGTCACTCCACCACTACCGCCGCCACATTATGAAAAGGCCCCCAGTTCGGAGTCTCCGACAGCCCCATCTAGGGCGCACCCGTAAGATGCCAGGTACAACCCACACAGCTGCCTCGGCACGAGAAGAGATCATTTGAGGCCTCGGGGACAGGAGGGCGATGTCAGTCATGCTGACGAACCAGGCAAGGGGGCGCACCGCAAACCCCACCAGGGCCCTGGCCTGACAGGAAACCTCTGTGGCCCCACCCAGCACCCAGAAGGCCGGCCCCACAGCTGCCACCGCTCCCTGAGGCCTCGGGTGAGCTCCTGGTGTGCAAGGAGCTCACAACAACCTGGAGTCACCTGCAAAGCTGCCGGTGCGACACCCGACACCCCAAAGCCATCAGCAGCCACTCATCCCAGCAATGGTGGGAGCCCCTGCTGGTCCCGTGTGGCCAGCTCTGTCCGGCAGTACCTCGGTCATATGCGGCGGGGTCCCTGTCACAGGGACACTGCACATTTGACATCTTATCCCATAATGGGAAAGGCGGTAATAACCTAGGAATTTCCCCAAAGTATAGGAAGCCTCTTCAAAAGATGATGAGCGGCCACAAAGAAGGCAGACGTCCACCATGTGACTTCTGAGGGCTTCCCCGCAGGCACAAGGAGAACGAGGTGAACCGCGTCTTCAGAATCCCAGAGAAGCTCCGCCCTCTGCTGGATGAGCGCGCCACCGGGCCTGACAACAGCTTCTACCCTATTCCAAAATCGTACCTCTCTAGCCACAACAGAAACATGGCTATAATGCATAAAAACAAGTATAAGACCCAAATAAATAGCTTTTGTTTATTTTTAAATGGAAGATTTTTTAAATCTTATGTAATTACATAGGATTAAGTGGAGATTAATTATCAAAAATTCCTATCAATCAAATCTGTGATTCGTAACAAAGCAAAAATAAACTATTGGGATTACACCAAAATAAAAGCTTTTACAGAGCAAAGAAAACCACCAACAAAACAAAAAGGCAATGGGCTGACTGGGAGAAGGAAGCTGGAGACAATATACCCGGTAAGGGGTTAGTACCCCAAATACAGAAAGAACTTCTGCAACCCAACACCAAAAAACAAATAATCCAATTAAAAATAGGCAGAGGACCTGAACAGACATTTTTCCGAAGAAGACATCCAGACGGTCAACAGACACGTGAGAAGATGCTCCACACCACTCATTATCAGGGAGACGCAGATCAAAACCACAACGAGGTAGCACCTTACACCTGTCAGAACGGCTAGACTCAAAAAGACAAGAAACAACGGGTGTCGTGAGGATAGAGAGAAAAAGGAACCCTCGGGCACTGTCGGTGGGACTGCAAGCTGGTGCCGCCACTGCGGAAAACAGCCCGAGGTTCCTCAGAAAATTAAACACAGAAACACCAGAGGACCCATTCATTCCACCACTAGGTATTTACCCAAAGAAAATGGAAACAATAACATGAAAAGATACACGCGGCCCCAAATGTTTGCAGCAGCATCGCCTGCAATGGCCAAGACACGCAAAAGCAGCCCAAGTGTCCGGCGGCCAGTGAACAGATGAAGGCGTGGTGTAGACACACAGTGGTGTAGACACACAGTGGAATAGTACTCAGCCATCAGAAACAAAAGAGCTACAAAAGCTTCTGCACAGCAAAGGAAACAGTCAACAAACCAAAAGACAACTGACAGAATGAGAGAAAATATTTGCAAATGCCATATCAGATTACGGGCTAGTGTCCAAAATCTATAAAGAGCTTAGCAAACTCGACACCCAAAGAACAAATAATCCAATCAAGAAATGGGCAGAGGACATGAACAGACATTTCTTCAAAGAAGACATCCAGATGGCCAACAGACACATGAAAAAGTGCTCCACATCACTCGGCATCAGGGAAATACAAATCAAAACCACCATGAGATATCACCTCACACCAGTCAGAATGGCTAAAATTAACAAGTCAGGAAATGACAGATGCTGGCGAGGATGCGGAGAAAGGGGAACCCTCCTCCACTGTTGGTGGGAATGCAAGCTGGTGCAACCACTCTGGAAAACAGCATGGAGGTTCCTCAAAATGTTGAAAATAGAACTACCCTATGACCCTGCAATTGCACTGTTGGGTATTTACCCTAAAGATACAAACGTAGTGATCCGAAGGGGCACGTGCACCCGAATGTTTATAGCAGCAATGTCTACAATAGCCAGACTATGGAAAGAACCTAGATGTCCATCTACAGACGAATGGATAAAGAAGATGTGGTATATATACACAATGGAATACTATGCAGCCATCAAAAGAAATGAAATCTTGCCATTTGCGACTACGTGGATGGAACTAGGGCTATGATGCTGAGCGAAATAAGTCCATCAGAGAAAGACAATTACCATATAATTCCACTCATATGTGGAATCTAAAAACGAAACAAATGAATAAACAAACAAAAAAGCGCAAACAGGGACGCCTGGGTGGCTCAGTTGGTTAAGCAGCTGCCTTCGGCTCAGGTCATGATCCCAGAGTCCTGGGATCGAGTCCCACATCGGGCTCCTTGCTCGGCAGGGAGCCTGCTTCTCCCTCTGCCTCTGCCTGCCATTCTGTCTGCCTGTGCTCGCTCTCTCTTCCTCTCTCTCTCTGATAAATAAATAAAATCTTTAAAAAAAAAAAAAAAAGCGCAAACAGACCCATAAAGACAGAACAACCTGACAGTTGCCACAGGGGAAGCGGAGGGGAGTGGACAAAATGGGGGACCTCCAGCTATGGAGTGAAGGCACAGGGAGAAAGAAGTCACAGGGACGCACAGGGAGTACAGCCAATTCTACTGTAACAGTGTGGTGTGGGGACAGGCGGGGCTGCACGTGTGGCGATCACGGGCAACACAGGGAGCGGCCAAATCATCACGTACACCTGAAGCCACGGCAACCCTGTGGTCAACTGTACTCAAACTTTAAAAAATGGTTTAAAAAAAATGTGATTTACAAAAACAACAAACTGTCTAAAAATGAAGAGTTCTGAAATGCCATCCTTTCCCTGTTGTGTAATTCTTGTAACCCTGACATAAGGGAACATATCCGGTCCCCACACACAAAGGTAAGGACATAACCCAACTGGGTGAAGGAACCCCAGGGCCTGACACGGCAGGCACAGCAAGGCTGGCCCCAGAAAAGAGCTCACTGTGCAGCAGGACGTGGTCAGGACAGACCCCAGAGCTCCTCAGGATCGCCTGCCCCACCAGCCAAGCTAAGTGATTCTGTCTGTGATTCAACTTTCCATTCCCATCCTGCTCCCCATCCACTTAATACCTGGGGCCCCATTCTCAGGCCTAGCGGCTCCCAGGAAGCGAAATGGACAAGGGGAAGGACAAGACACCAGAGGGACAGTTAACGTGACTACCTGTCCTCTGCCTTCTGTCATCACCGACAACACCAACACTGTCTTTCCCACGACCAGGCTGAACACAGCCCAAGAGTTGTAAGCCATGCCTCTCCCGTACTTCAGGATCCAGACAGTCCTCTAAGTGTCTGCCACACCCATGCCCTGTAGTCCCCACCCCCTCCCCCAGAGGCACCAAGAACAAAGCACACCGGAACATGCCTCGAGGGCCCCAGAAACCATCAGCAGAGCCACAGCCCGGGGAGGAAGACGAGACCTGCTCCTTACACCTGGGCAGTATGAGCGCCTCGGAGAACAAGACCCAGAAGTCCCCAGGTGCCGGGAAAGTCAGCATCTGAGTGAGAAAAGGCAATCAGGAGGCACCAACACCAAGACAAATCATTGTTGGCATTATCTGACAGGTTTTAAAGCGCCCATTATAAAAATGCCACAAAGGGCAACCAATACCCAAAACCAATATAAAACAACGACAAAAAAGAAAACCTCAAATAACCAAATGGAAATCATATAACTGAAAAATATGAAAACTCAGTGGATGGGTTCGATAGCAGAATGAATGTGACACAGAAAAGAATCCATGAATTTGGAGACAGAACAATAGCATATACCCGACTCAAATACCAGGGAGAAAACAGAGTAAAACACACACAGACTCTCAGAAACCTGCGGGACAACAGCAGATGAGCAACATTCACTCCCAAGAGGTCTCAGGGCACGTCGGGGAGAGCAGGGCTGGAAAATACTTGAGGAAACACTAGCTGGAAACTTCCCAAATTTGGCAAAACACACAGCATCCAGATTCAAGAAACTGAGAAAGCCCCAAACAGGGTAACCCCAAAGAAAGCCATCCTAAGACACAACAGAATTAGACATGTGGAAACAGAAGACAAGGAAAGAGTGGGCACATCCGAGACGACGCGCCCCTACAGGGCCGCCAACCCCGGTGACGGCAGAGCTCCCATGGGGGCCATGGCGGCCACAGGAAGTGGCACAAGGCTGTCCAAATGCCAGAAGAAATAAATTGTCAACGGTGAATTCTGTGTTCAGTGGAAATACCCTTCAGGAAGGAGGGAAACGAAGACTTTCTCAGAAGGAAAAACAAGGGAATTTGTCACGACCAAACCTGGCGTCACAGAATGGCTACAGAAAGTTTCCACCTCGGAAAGGAAATTAGAACAGAACAGGTAAAAATCAGTGCAACGGACTATCGTTCTCCTCAAGACTCTGAAATCATGAAAAACCACAGCCCACCGTGAGGACACGGGGAAGATGGCTGTCCACAGGTCAGGGAGAGAGGCTTCCAAGAACACCAACCCTGGGCCACCCTGGCCTGCAGCTTCTAAGCTCCAGAACTGTGGGAAATTAATCCCCATTGTTTAAGCAAGAGAAAACACACACACACACACACACACGCGCACACATATAAAAAAATCCATACACACAGGCACATGCTTATGTATATGAAACACGTGATCAGTGATGATCAACGGATATAGAGAAAACACCTCAAGTAACTCTATTCTAAAAGTGGAAAGAGCAAAGGCACGTAATTACTAAAATGTCCTCTACATCTTTCAAAGCAGGCTTGATAAGTTATACACGTAGTTTATAATATCTAGCGCAAACATTAAGAAAACTTGCAAAGCAGTATATTCAAAAACACTGTACGTAAATCAAAGTGAAATTTTACAAAATGTTCACGCAACCCAGAGAAGGCCAGAAAAGAGATCAATGATCAATGAGAACAGACAGATAACAAGATGCCGGCCGTCATACCTGACACACCAGTCATTCAAGTGTAAATGATCTAAGTAGGTCAATTAAAAGACAAAGATGGGCAGAGTGAACAAAACAAAAATCGCCCACATACAACCCAAGTATATACTGTTTACAAAACGACAACCTCCAAAGCGTGGTCCAGAGTACTGGGCCTGAAAGAGGTGGAGAGGGGCTCACACAAGGCCGCTGCCTGCCCAGGACCAGGGACAGGGCCCCAAAGGACAGACACCTGCCGCTGGGGTGAGGATTTAACTCTCGGGCTCGCCCCTCCCTGCTCTTCTGGGAACACCAGCCCTACTCATTAACAAGAGGGGAGTCGTGACAGAGATGGGTACCCAAACTGGGAGGGCCAGGAAAGACACAGTAACGTGGGTAAAAGCTTCACTGCACACACATCTTTGGAGAAGTCTGCCCCCTTGAACTGGACTTAATATGTGTGGCTGCAGGTCCTCATGATAGCACCTTGCATAGAGGTCAGGGTGACACATTAAACTGGAACATTCCGTCTTCAGCATAGCTCCCCTGGGGACAGAAGGAGCCGGCTACCACCCCGTGTCCGCTGCGGGCAGGTGTCAAGCAGGACATCACCACATTCTGTCAGAGAGCAGAGATGAAGAGTGACTTAGATATTAGGAGTTCGTGGTCACTACAGCACTATGGTCAGGAAACAGTGTTTCAGGGGTCACTGAAGACCGACCTCAGCAAATCGGTGTTTGCTGTGTCTTCTTCCCTAGAACCTAAACAACGTAAATGATTTCCAAAGGACAGGATGTTTAAGCTATTGCAGAAATCTTCCCTTTCAATGCTTTCATTAGAAAAGAAGTATTAGGGGCACCTGGGTGGCTCAGTCAGTGAAGCATCTGCCTTTGGCTCAGGTCATGATCCCAGAGTCCTGAGATGGAGCCCTGGCTCTCCGCTTGGCAGGGAGCCTGCTTCTCCCTCTCCCTCTGCCTGCCGCTCTCCCTGCTTGTGCTCTCGCTCACTCTCTCTTTCTCTGTCAAATAAACAAATAAATAAAATATTTTTAAAATACTAATAATAAAAAATAAAATTAAAGTCTTGGTAATTTAAAAACAGAAAGGTAATATGAAGTTTCCCATAGGCGTGTATTATAGTAACTCTAACATGGAAGATCTTTAGGACATGGTTGTACTTGGGTATGACGTCTCTCAGATTTCACACATGTTTAAATGTTATTTTGATCTACTGAACTTTGGTACACTACCAAATTTTATATGATTCTTCCCCTCAAAATATCATAATTTTTTAAATAAACAAATCAGTCTAAGTATTCCATACATTAGGAAAAATAATCGCTAGGGGGAAAATGGTAGATTTCTCTTGGAAATTTGATTCCGGTATATTATCTATGAGATCCTGAGACAGTGAATTCCTCTGAACCTCTATCTCCTTATCTGTAAAATGGGGCACATGAAGATGTCTACACTCAGATTACCAGAAATATCACATTGAAATAGCCTGACAAGTGTTTTGAAAGTTGCAAAGCAGCATGCGGATCTAACCGGGCCGCCATCTGTGTGCAGACAGAAGCATCTCCAGCACTAGAAAAGTCCAGACCTTACACGCTGCAATAGCTGAGACCGGTAACAAAACAGGATTTTATTCTCCTTGGCCTTATGTTTTACACTCGCAAATTAATCTGATTTTCAAAAAATACATATAGGATTTTTAAAAACACTAATTATTGGGGTACCTGGTAATTCAGTCAGTTAGGCATCCCACTCTTGATCTCATCTCAGGTCTCGATCTCAGGGTCATGAGTTCAAGCCCTGCACTGAGCTCCATGCTGGGCATGGAGCCTACTTTAAAAAAAAAAAAAAAGCCACTAATTATTAATTTCTTATCTTTTAGCAGTTCTTCCCTAAACACAGTGTGCTAATTCTTTAGATGCATTATCTGGGTTTGGTAACGTGTATAGATTTTTACAGAGAGCTTATACGGGTTTAGAAATCTATATAGATCTTATCCTGATGTCATTCCATCCAAGACCAGCTCCCGTAAACAGCCAAGGTGTCTGCTATAAATCAGATACTGAAGCAAGATTCTTCACAGATCCTTCCTTCAAAATCAAATGGAAAATTTATGCAGAGACCCCAATTCTTGAATTCATCAACTTCACATGAAAGCAACTTGACAATCCTGATGTAGGTCAGTACCCAAAGGCATGAGTTACTGAATGTGGCAAACTCCATACCTTCAACAATTTGGGGGAAATGGAAAGGATTTATTTTCACATTTTAAAAAAACATTTTAAAAAATTAATGATAAACAATGTTTTTTTTTTTTCTTTTGTGGCTGGGGGGGTGGGGTGGCTAAGGACAAGCAAATCCACAAGGGCGAGGACTTGGTCCTGTCCACACTCAGAGCACAGCAGGCAGTCAAGTAGTTCAGACCCAGAAGCAAACTGACATTCTGCATCTCTTGATGCTAAGAACAGATGACTAAGAACAGTCTGCATCTCTTTCTCCACGTGTTTAATTCCACAGATGTGGAGACTTGCGGGGAGCAGGGAGGCAAGCCTCCCACAACCCGTTTAACCATCTCCACTTCGCAAGAACATAGGCAGGCACGCCAGGGGATCTACAGAAACGCAGGGCTGGATGCGGACTGAAGGACCCAAGGCCCCGTCACCTGACAGTCACAGGAACCTGGGCCATCATTGTCTGCTGCACACCTGCAAGGACAGACTGAAACAGGGCGTCCCTGTGTCTCTGGCTGACAGATGGCAGATGGCTGTAACTCCTTGCCCTGCTGCTCTCACTGGCTAGCCGACAAACAGCACTCGTCCCTCCTTCAGGCAGCTGAATACGAGCTCTCTCAAGTCGGCCCCTGGCCCTCCATGAAATGAACTGAGGCCACCTCTCTCTCTGCAGCAGAGACAATGGCATCCCAGGTGTGCCCTGACCTCTCACCCCACCACCCCAGCAGCCACACCCCAGTCAGCGAAGGCTAAGTTTGCAATGATGTCTATGTGGCCGCAGTGTAAGATGGAGCTTCCTGGAGAAAAACATCCCTGTTCTGGCCATGTCTTTGCTAGGGAAAAAGAAAGGATGCTAATTTCAAAAGTGTGTGCGTCATTTTTTGGACCCAATGACAGGACTTCACAATGATCTTCTTAACAATGCTCTATGCTTCATCTCCTCCAGTCCCGTCCATGTTGATACAAAAGTTGGGTGTTCGTCCTTTCTGATGGAGGCATCATACTCCATTGTATATATGGACCACATCTTCCTTATCCATTCGTCCATTGAAGGGCATCTCGGCTCTTTCCACAGTTTGGCGACTGTGCCCATTACTGTCTTGTTGATTTTGGCCATTCTAACCGGTGTAAGGTGGTATTTCAATGTGATTTTGATTTGAATCTCCCCGATGACTAATGATGATGAACATTTTTTCATGTGTCTGTTAGCCATTTGGATGTCTTCTTTGGAGAAGTGTCTGTTCATGTCTTTTGCCCATTTTTTGACGTGATTATCTGTTTTGTGTGTGTTGAGTTTGAGGAGTTCTTTATAGATCCTGGATATCAATCTTTTGTCTGTACTGTCATTTGCAAATATCTTCTCCCATTCCGTGGGTTGCCTCTTTGTTTTGTTGACTCTTTCCTTTGCTGTGCAGAAGATTTTGATCTTGATGAAGTCCCAAAAGTTCATTTTCGCTTTCGTTTCCTTTGCCTTTGGAGACATATCTTGAAAGAAGTTCTGTGGCTGATGTTGAAGAGGTCACTGCCTATGTTCTCCTCTAGGATTTTGATGGATTCCTGCCTCACATTGAGGTCTTTTATCCATTTCGAGTTTATTTTTGTGTATGGTGTAAGAGAATGGTCAAGTTTCATTCTTCTACACATAGCTGTCCAATTTTCCCAGCACCATTTATTAAAGACGCTGTCTTTTTTCCACTGGATATTTTTTCCTACTTTGTCAAAGATTAGTTGACCATGGAGTTGCAGGTCTTGTGGAGCATATGGAATAACACAGAGGATATTCGGAGGAGAGGGAAAGTGCGTTGGGGGAAATCGGAGGGGGAGACGACCCATGAGAGACTGCGGACTCTGAGAAACAAACTGAGGGTTTTAGAGGGGAGAGGGGTGGGGGATGGGTGAGCCTGGAGGTGGGTATTAGGGAGGGCACGGATTGCATGGAGCACTGGGTGTGGTGCATAAACAATGAATCTTAGAACACTGAGAAAATAAATTAAAAAATAAATAAAACATCCATAAATAAATAAATACTCTATGCTATTCCAAGTCCAGTTTTCTAAGACCCTTCTGAAAGGTAACTTCTGCCATTCGGTGCTTCTCTGTCCTTCTAGTGCACAAACATTCCAGCTTTGTCCGCAGCATACAGGGCAAGCCCCGGGAAAGGGTAAGAGTCCCACAGGATCACTAGGTGCCAGGGCCATCACGGGCCAGCCTAGACACCAGGCAAACGTCAGCACCAGATCAAGCACAGCCGCACTGCCAGGCCACCTCCCATCCAGGGGCAGCCGGCACCACTCAGGGAATCCGGTTCCACCGTTCCTGAGACCTGTGGCGTGGCAGACACTGCTCCCGGCCCCTCTGCAGTCACCTTCGGTGACCTTCACACGCCGGAGAGGTGAATGCCAAGCATGCGTTCTCCAGATGAGGCCTGCGGTGGGGTTGAGGAAGCTGACCCCCATTACACAGAACAAAGTTTCCATAAGCTTGACTCCAAAAGTGCACCCCACACACCGCTCAGCCCCCGCGAGGTGCCCACAGGCCCTTCCAATGGGACGATGGAATGCTGTGCTCCGGGGAAAGGCACCCCCTCGCCCTCTGACTCCTGTTGGGACCCTAGGCCATCAGTCTCTTCCTGCTCTGCTGATCACGGGGGTGCTTCCTCTGGGGTACCGACTGCGGTCCCCCTGAAGGCCAGACCCATACCTCATTCACCTGTAGGTCCTCAATAGCCAGAGTCATGCCCTCGACAGGAGGCCCTTGAAAGCCACCAGCAGAAGGAACAGAAAAACAAGGAGGGCCTGGGCGGGCTGAGGGGATGTCCTGTCTCCGCCTCCTCTCTCCAGTCCCTCTCCCGAGGAACTGTGCTGACCTGGCCAGCACCAAGGGAGGAGCTCTGGTGGGCTGGACAAGGGACCGTCTCCTGCTGAGTCTTCCAGAGTAATGCCCTGCAAGGACCTCACCTAATGACTCCCAGGAGCGGCTCCTAATGGTGACCTGTCAAGAGCCCAGGACAGATGGTGGAAGAGGCCCGAGGGGCGGCAGGATCTCCGGCTCACCTCAATTCTCATGACCTCGCTCCTCGGCTGCCACGGCCCTGGCCTCACCAGAGCTAAGGAGGCCTCACAAAGGTGCAGAGCCTTGTGGGTCTTGCTTCTGACGACACACTCTGACCCAACAATGTGCGTTCTACCAAAGTCCAGGCAGAGTGAGGGACGGATCATTCCGGAACGAAGGGTGTCTCAGAAACCTGCATCTTCATTTTCAGGTTTCGAAACAACTTCCTTGTTCTTACACGTGGCTCTATCTTTCCCCCAACACTGCCACACAAGACGACACTGCTTCCTTCTGGATTAAACCCAACTTTTAACTCTGGTTTACCAAATCTCTGGGGTAACCGTGGCTGCTGCGAACTGTTTCTGGCAGGGAAACTGGGGCCTTGGTGGCTGGGGGCAGAGGGGAGATCTCAGTTTTGCTGCACAGCCTTCTTTGCTATTAGAATCCTTAAGCAGGAACATGATCACATTTATAAAAATCTGTTTGTGTTTGTTTTTTTTTTTAAAGATTTTATTTATTATTTGACAGAGATCACAAGTAGGCAGAGAGACAGTCAGAGAGAGAGGAGGAAGCAGGATCCCTGCTGGAGCAGAGAGCCCGATGTGGAGCTCGATCCCAGGACCCTGGATCATGACCTGAGCCGAGGCAGAGGCTTTAACCCACTGAGCCACCCAGGCGCCCCATATAAAAATCTGTTTTTATACAAAGCAAAATTAAGATAAAATCTAGACACTGGGCCTCTCAAGAGCCCTTCCCGTGTGAGAGCCTGGGCAGCCCCTGCATGGCTACAGCTGAGCCAAAGCAGCTCCAGCCTCGAGGGCCTGTGGCCACGCGGCCAGCAGCGTCTACGGTCGTGCGCGCACACTGGCGAGGTCTGACGCCTCGGGTGGGGCTGTCCCAGGAGCACAGCAGACAGGCACTCTGACCTCCCAATTCCAAGTCAGAGCAATAGGGGGTAAGACGTGCAGAGGAAATGGTGCCCGTGAGAAGCAGCAGCCCAGCCTCGAGCCGCAGCTCCCCAGATGGCCGCCAGCCCACTGGGACAGTAGAAGGGCCTAGGATACCCACTCTGCCCTGTGCTCTGCAAATAGCAGTGCTGGTAGGGAGAACCTCCTGGTGATTCCAGCTAAATCTCTGGTGTCTCAGACTTGAGAAAGTTCTCGGTGGTCAGTGCTGCTTCACCTTCCCCGCTCTGTCTTGCTGACAGCCACACCCTCTTGACTGCCCAGCGTCACTCCCCAGCAGATGGCACCTCAGCCTTCTGTCTGGGGTGTGCCCTCCAACAAGGGTTGGGATCCTGAAAAGTAAAAATAGTCTGCATGGGACATATGTACACTAAAAATTATTCCTTATGTCTCTCTGAAATTCAAGTTTACTGGAGGGTCCGGTGTTTTCTGTCAGCCCTACATCTGCTGAACACTCCCATCTCGGCCTCGACACAAATCTGTGAGGAGGCAAGCGCCACCTGTCTGCCCAGTGGGCCCAGCGTTTGCAGGAAGAGGGCTTAAGGCAGAGAGATGAGCAGGAAAAGGAGCACAAGAACCACAGAGGTGGGTGGGAACCGTGGATGAAGCCCTAGGACGGGGACGCCACCCTGGGAGGCGGGCACAGAAAGACAGCCTGGGGGACACCGCACAGGGAACGCAGCATGTAGGGCCGGCACTTCCCACAGGAGTCGCGTCATCCCAGCCCCGAGCTCCCAGTTTCAGGGAGGCAGGCTGAGCCTGGGGGAGGGTCTGTCCGTGCTCAAGGCCACGGAGCCGATCACTGTCAGGGCCAGCACGGGAGTCCGGCACCTACACGGGGAAGCCCTGCGGGTTGCCAAGAAGCACCACCGCAGACCCAGATCTGCGCTGGAGGGAATATAGTTGTAGGAGTGGAGCCATAACCGTTGAGATGAGAAAGGAGGGCCCAGCTGGTCCTGGGAAGAAGGGAAGGAGGGAAGTGGGCTCCGATGGAAGTGGGGAAGGAGGAAGGAGGGGGTGAGGTCGGGCACCACTGGGCACATTCGTGCATCTGACCTTCACCCTCACCCAGGAGTCATACTCAGTGGGGGCCAGAGGGTCGTCCCCTCCCACCTCCCACTCCCACTGCCACACGGTCCCAGCGACAGCTCCAGCTGTACCCAAACTGAGCCACCAGGGCCCAGGAAGGCTCCCCTGGCCAGAGAGGGCACCGCTCGTCCTCACTGCAGAGCAGGGCTGGCCAGGGCCACCTGTGAGCGGCAGGATTCGGAAGCACAGGGCGAACACGCCAGCCGTATTTCACGCAGCCCTGCTGCTCCGTCAGCTCCTCATTGTTCTAATTCCCGAGGACCCGCGGGGACATGATCTACAGCCTTCCTGACATCTCACCTTCCTCTGCTGAACAGTGCACCAGCCCTGACGTGGGGCACTCTCCCCCAGACGCGGGGCACAGAGTGGGACTCCCACTGCCAGGGAACCAGCTGCCGCTCCCCCGCCCTTCTGTGGGGTCACAGGAGGAGCTCGGTGGGTCACCACTTCCCTAGAAGACTTCTAAAGCCCATAAGTTACCAACCCTGTGCCACATCTTTTTGCCTTTATTCTCCATCATGGGTTTACACTTGTAATTTTTATTTTTAAAGACCATCTTTTGGTCTTTCCGTCTTCCTGAGTTTTACCCAGCATATTGAGAAGGTTTCTCTTCTCAAAAGTACTTGCACTTCTTTTTAGACTATTTTCGCATAATTGTGTCTGGTGAGTCAGAGGACCGCTGAATGACACGAATGACATGGACGGGCAAAGGAGGAGCAGCAACAGGGCTCTCCCTGGGCCCTGGGCACCCCCTCCTGTTCCTCAGTGATCTTTGGAAAGTACAGGTCTGATCTCAAACCCCCCGGTCCTGGGCACGGATGCCTCACTCTGACCTGCCCTTGGAGAGGCTGCTTGGAGGAAAGGAGACTAACACCAGCCTGGGCCTGTGACGCCCCCGCCTGGGAAGTCCTGCTCTCTAGAGGCCCAGGGCACACATGCAGTCACCACCCCACGCCGGCTCTTCAGAGGCTGTTTGCAGGGCGTGCGCTGCACTTGCCACCTGCCCCCCTCCCCCCGCCGCCACCACCTTGCACCTGCCCCACGACCTCCAACAGGACAGGCTATGCAGGACAGAGCAACTATCCCTCCGTCCTCCCCACCATGCCTATGGCCACACCCTCTGCCCCCCGACCCCCCCATACTGGGCCTGCCCCCGCCAAACCCTCCCCAGGCCAAGTCTCCCCTGCAGCACCCTCCTGACCGTGTGTGCCCAATCACACCCCCAGTCTCAAAAGTAACTCAAAATGCCTCAGTGAAATAGAAGGCAGGCCTCCAAAAGCTCACCTTTAGTCAAAAGCACAAAAGCAAAGTGTGTGCCACCTCACAGGGGATCTGCGCCATGAACCGCCCGGAACGTGTTAAGTGACGACACTCACAGGTTACCTGGCATTTGGTCTGAGAGACTGATCGAGATGGAAACCCCTCTCCAAACCTCTTGCCTGAGTAAATGCATCAGTCAATCCAAAAATCCATGGCTGTTACGGGCCAAGTTGTGTCCCACAAAATTCATACGGCAAAGCCCTAGCCCCCAGAACCTCAGAAGCTGCTGTATTTGGAGGCACAGACTTGAAGTAAAATGCAGCCGTCTGGGCGGGCTCTAATCCAGTGGCTGACGTCCTCGCAGGAAGAGGAGAGGAAGACACAGAGGGACAAGCAAGTGAGGACACCGGGAGGAGGTAGCCGGCTGCAAGCCATGGGGACAGCCCTCAGAGAAGCCAAGCCCGCTCACCACCCCCCCGTCTCGGACTCCAGAGCTGGGAGAGAATCTGTCTCTGTCGTCTGAGCCCCCCAGTCGGTGGCACTTGTCACGATGACCCGCAGAGACTCTTACGACAACAGAGAGACACCTTTGTACAAGGTACACCGCAGCGCAGACAAGAAGCAACCTGTGCCCGGGTCCTGGCCTCACCAGGCCACGACTGCTGCTGGCCGCTCCCTCTGCGCAGCCCGAACCCGGCGGCCGCCCCAGGGAGAGGGGAGGCGGGGGCCGGCGCACGTCGCTGGGCTGAGGAAGAACAAGCAAATAGCATATCTGGGGCGGCAAGAGGAGTTTGGTTTTTACAGTGTTACTGGAAAAATGAACTCAAATTGAGCTTTGTCTAAGCACCCCCTCGTGGCTTGAAACCTGGAGGAGGGACATAAAGGAGGTGCAGTGACAAATGACGGAACATTAAGCTGTGAGGAGGTGTCCGGTGGGGTGCTCTGGGGATGAAGCCTTATCCAACATCTTCATTAGCGATCTGGAAGGAGCAGTAAACAGCACATTAATTAAATTTCCAGATGATACTAAATTTGGAGGTGCTACAGAAAGCCAATGAGGACAGAGATACGATACAGATGGGATCCAAAGAGGTTAGTTAGAGTGAAGACACAATACAGCATCCAATCACAAAGAAAAAAAAAAAAAAGCGGCAGCAGCAGCAGCTAATTAAAAACATGCCTGGTATTCCCGTATTCTGGAACCCTAACTTCCGTCAGACGACTGCGTAAGAACAATGCAGGCGTCCTTTGTCACCTGAGCTCGCCCCACTCAAGCCCTCGCTGTCCGAAACCAGCAGTCTGAGGGACTCGGCCGTGCTCAGAGGAATCTGACGACAAGAATTCTCCTGATCTGCTTGTTGAAAACGGAGAAGCCAAAACAGATTCCGGTAACACGGCACACGTCAATCCCCAAGCATGCACCCGTGCCCGGCCACACAGACAGACCCTCCGAGGACGTCCGCGGATCTGCGCCCCCCACGCGCAAGGCCGGGAAGTCTGGCGCGGCACACGGACAGACACGGTTGTGGGACCCCGCGCCTCCAGGAGCCACGCCAAGGAAGGGAGGGCACTGGGACTGACCCAGCTGCAGAATATCTGAGTCCGTGAAATATGATGACGTCTCTAAAGAGACAAGGGGGCCTGTCCTTAAGATCTTTGATCTCGCTGGCCTCTATCTACTCCAGCATCACAAACACCACCCCCGGTGGTGATCAAGGTAGCTCCATCCTTTGCGACAAAATCCGGTTAGAAGGAAACATTTTTACAAAGGATATGTTTACAAAACCCTTCCCTCGGAAACAACCACCTTAAAGCCTGTGAACCTGCAGGCCAGATGCTCTGGAACTGAGGCGCACAGATGCGAATCCTGACCCCACCACTAACTAGTGCTACTAGCCTGGCAAATCCCTTTCCCAAATTCCTCGCTGGGAATGTGCGAACAATGACAGAAGACGGGGCTAGAGAGCCACGGTAACGCCATGCTCACGGCAGCCTCACTTCCACCAGCCAAGACACGGAAACCACCTAAGTGGCCACCAGAGACTGAATGGATAAAGAAATTATATACAAGGAAAAATACCTATATACAGACACCACAGTACACAGCGAAATAGGATTCCACCATAAAAGCAGGAGATCTTGCCATCTGTCACAACATGGATGGACCTGCGGGGCACCGTAGTCAGGGAAATGAGTCAGAAACGAAGAAAAACAAATCCTGTATGATCTCATTCGTATGTGGAATCTTAAAAAAAAAAAAAAAAAAGAGCTCACAGACACACAACAGACTGGCGGCTGCTAGAGGCAGGCAAGGGGGTCGGGCACGGAACTGGGCGGACGTGGTCAAAGGTCCAAGCTTCCATTACAACGTAAGCCAGTCCCGGGCACAGAACACACAGCACGGAGACTCCAGCCAGCAGTGCTCTGGCACATACGTGTGAGCTGCTGGGAGTAGATCTCGAAGGTTCTCCTCACAAGAATGAAAACCACAAAGCACGTGTGTAACCAAGTGTGGTGACAGGTGCTAACCAGCCTTACTATGGTGATCCTTTCCCAATACACACTCCCAAATGCTGAATCATTCTCTTGTGTGCTTTAATACAACGTTACGGGTCAATGCTATCTCAAAAAAACTGCAAAAAATAGTTTAAATAAACTTAAAAACTGGATAATCCACAAAAATGCACTTAGCCGTGACCTGGTACCTAAGCACTAACTGATAAGGATCGTGTTCACGCTCGTCCTCACGTCCCCTCCTGCGCACGCAGGGATGGTGATGAAGGCCTAAGTACTTACGGGGTCCACGCACACATCCCACACGCAAAGGAGGCACGCCTGACCCCGGTCTCGGCATGTCTCCCGCTGTCAGTCTCACACACACTCCACACGCACAGCACACACTCGTCACGCTCTCCACACTCCACATCACAGCACACACTCTCCACATACTCTACACGCACAGCACACACTCTTCTCATACTCACCGCTACCCTCAACACTTTCAGCACACACACCCCTCACACACTCATTACACTCCACACACGGTACACACTCCTCACACTGCAACACACATTCAGCACATACACAAACCACACGCTCTCAACATACGTCCGCGCACAACACCTCACACGGCACTCTGCGCCGGCAGAGCGCACACCGAGCAGAGCCACTGCACACACACAGCGTGCACAGAGCCGCACACCCACACTCCCGTGCCCACACACACAGTGCACGGGCTCCACTGCGGGCGCACCCACACCTCCGCCGCCAGAAGGAGTGAAAATCCCAGGGCGAAAATCTCGACCAAACCCCATGAGTCACCCGGGGCATGTCATGGAGAGTCCTCATACGAACCCAAAGGACACTGGGTCACCCTGAAACCTAAGTCTTTGCACAAGCAGTTACCCGAGAGCCCGTGTCTGGAGGAGCAGGAGCCGGGACACCGGCCGCAGCGCTGTCCGTGCAGGGTGAGGCCCGGGCTGGGATTCCTCACGCCCCCACCTGCCCCCCCCACCTGCCCCCGTTCTGCACCGCCTCGGCCTCAGGCCCGGCGCGGAGGGCAGGCTGCGCGCGAGGGAAGGCTCCGGACTCGTCGCCGAAGCTGCGCTAGCGAACCCGCCTCCGTCAGCACCGCCTCTGCGGCTGCCCTGAGGGACGCGGCTCTACTGTCTAGCCGCGGTCTCTCGTCCTTCTGTCCTCGAACCACAGTGCTGGGTCTGAAGCAGCACAGAAACCCAACCCGCCGTCACCCCGTCACAGCACTGGTAAAATGCGGAATGCGAACGGACGTCTGAAGCTGGAAACTCACGCTACATTGACTTGTGACCTCGGGGCGAACTGGTAGGATCTAAGCAGCCCTACTGGGCACCGAACTCCAGCTCGAAAGACGGGCCGTCTGGAACAGTGACCCTGGAGGGCCCAAGAGAAGCGACGCCCTGGACGTGATCCATGTCCCAGCCTCTGTTAGCGAACCGGCTGTTGATGACAGGAGAGTCCGGCCACAGTGACGTTCACTGGTTTAAACACAAGTTCCAGCTGTTGCCACACCAAGTCTGTTCATTAAAAGTGGTAAACGTTCACGCGCAGGGACGGTAAATCCCACAAAACCTCTGGCTCTTTCTGGGAACTCAGAAACCAGCAGGTAAGCTAAATGCTTACGTTCCTTTCTACGGAACGGAACACCACGTTCCTTTCTATGTTTAAAAAAAAAGAAAAAAAAACCCGGCCACTGAAGACCACAGAAAACCTCTCGGAACAACACAATCCTTCCCTGCAAGGACTCACACGGGCCTGTCAGGAAGCCTGGAACAGAAGGTGCTCAGGCTAAGAAACACGCCCAGGCCAGCCGGGCAGGGCATGGGGTCAGGTCTCCAAGCACCCTCTTGGGGGAGGGGGAGCACCAGAGAGGACGCAGGAAGCACACCAGCCTCGGGGGTGGGAAAGGACCCGAAAGGCCCCCGCATCTCGGGAAGCCCACCGCAGAGCCGACAGCTGCAGGGCATCCGGGCTCTGCCCTCTCCGCTTCAGCGCAAGCACAGTGCCCGGCGCCGTCCTCGGGCTGCGCTCTCTCCTTCGAGCCTCGGCGCACGGGCCTCTGAACGTGACAGTGAGCGAGGCGCACTGCACGTGGGCCTCCATGAAACAGGACCAGCTGCGAGAACCACCACCTGCAGGGAGGCCCGGAGAAGGGCCCATCGGGGGTACAGAGCCAGATCCCTCTACCAGGCGCAGCGGCCAGCAGGAGCCGTTATTTTTCACTAGCAGCGGCCGGAGCGACAGTGCCTAGCGACACGTCTGAATACTGCCCTGAACGGGATCCCACGCACACAGAGCTGCAAACACAACCAAAGCTCAACCTCTCCCACAGACTGGCCGTGTTCCCTGCTACATCCAAGGGCCTCGAGGGCTTTGAGGGTCTCTGGCAGCCTGGGGGTCGGAGGTCAGGGAACTGAGCTCAGTACTTGCCAGGGTAGGAAAACCCATCCATCAGGGACACCTTAGTTAGATGTCACTGATGAACCCAATTCTGCCATGTGCTTTGCAAACAAGCTCTTCACGCCCCTGAAAGTATTTAGAAAAATATCTGAGAAATGCAAGAAAGCTTTTAAAACAGCATCAGCCTAGGACGCAGCCAACCAGGACCCAGCAGCAGAAGGGGTGGGAAGGACCAGAGTGACGAGGAGGGCACAAAGGAGGACGCTGGTGCCCCCTGCTGCCCAAGAAGGGGCCAAAAGGGAGCAGTCAGTGACCACACACACACACATACCACACACACCACAGACCTGTGCAAGCAGACACACACACAGGTACACATGACAGACAAGATACACATAACAGACGTAACAGTCACACATGACAGACATGACACACAGGCACATAGAGACGCAAGAAGACACATGGCAAAGACACACAGACCCACACGACAGACGTGCAACAGATATGACACACACGCAGGCACACAAACACACATGGCAGGTCTGATACACAGGCACATACAGAAACAGACACATGGGCACACATGACAGATAGGACACACATGCGGGCGCAGGTAGGCACAGACACACGCGGCAGGCACACGACAGATACGACACACGCAGGCATACTCGAGCACATGGCAGACACACCAAACTTGACAGATATGACACAGACACGGCAGGCACACACGACAGACATGCATGACATATGACACACATGCAGGCATACGACAGACACAGACATGCCTGACAGATATGACACACATGCGGGCACACAGATGCACACTGAGAAGAAAAGGAAATCAAAGCGGCAAAGTCACAACGTTTGAAAACAGCCTATCGACCGAGTTTATCTGAAGCATTTACTTTCTTCTCAAGGAACCTGCACGAGCAAAGGAGCCAGAACTCAGGAGTCAGGCTGCACATGAGGGCCGAGGCCCTACCAGAAGCACCTGGTGAAGGGGAGCCCAGTGCCAGGGTAGGGGGGCCGGTGTGGACACCTGCAGCGGTGCAGGCAGGAAGTCCTGTGAGGCCCACGTGCCCCGACGTCCCTCTGTGACCCCCGAACCACTTGGGGCCAGTGGCACAGCCTCCTGGGGCAGGGCAGAGCAAGGACAAAGGCTTTCCTTGTGTGCAGGACACACAGGCCTGTCTCCCAACGGGACCTGTGGTGGACCACACCCAGCCGGCCACGTGCTCAGCCACTGTGCAGACTCCCAGCTGTGCCAGGCCCTGGGACACAGCTGAATCAGCTTCCGTCCCCCCATGGGCCCTCACTTGGCTTCTGGGAAGATGCATTTGCCTTGTAAAATTATCCGAAAAAAAAGCTCGAGTTTGGTTTTTCCAATCTTCATCCATGCAGAAAAAGTTCCAGAAGAGTTCACTGTCCGTACAACTCTGTCCCCACCACCCAGACTTGGAGGTTCTCATAATCATCCTGGATGACAGTGAAACCCACCTCCCCAACTGCCACAGACCCATCCATAGCCTGGGACAGCCTGCATCTGTCACCTGCGCCTTGCACGCCAGAGAGGTAAGGGAGCTGGCTCACGTACACGACAGAGACATAAGGGAGCAAGTGCATGTGTGTGACAGAAGGGAGTAAGCACACGTGCGTGAGTGACGTAAGGGAGCGAGCGCACGTGCACACAGAGACGTAAGGGAGCGAGCGCACGTGCAGGACAGAGGTAAGGGAGTAAGCACACGTGCGTGACAGAGAGGTAAGGAAGCGAGCGCACGTGCAGGACAGAGGTAAGGGAGCAAGTGCACGTGCATGACAGAGACATAAGGGAGCGAGTGCACATGTTCGCAGTCTGGTCAGAAGGGGAGTTTGCCCGTTTAGGTTACCCTGACCTGCTGCCAGTTCCCGAGAAGCTACTGCCCGCACGTGGTCGCTGCTTTGGTCCTGGGGGGTAACTAAACACGGCCGCTCACCAGCCCTCCCGAGCAGAACAGAAGCTACAGAGGGAGGCCTTCTCAAATGAAGTTTCAAAGATGACTTGAGTTGGGTTCTTGGGTGGCTGAGCACCGGACTCTCGGTTTTGGCTTAGGTCATGACGTCGTCAGGGTCACGGGATGGAGCCCCACGTCGGGCTCGGTGCTCAGCAGAGTCTGTTTTCCCTTCCCCCTTTGCCCCTCCACAACCCCGCACATGCTCTCTCGCTCTCTCTCAAATAAATAAATCAATCTTTTTTAAAAAATGGGTTGTAAGTTAGCCCAACTCTCCATATTTATTTACAAGGCCCTTGCGACGTCCCAGCGCGCGCGCGTGTGTGTGTGTGTGTCTGTGTGCAGGCACAAAACTTGTATCAGAGTACAGACTTCCACCAAGTTCTGGGGATTCTTTTGCATGCTGCTATATATGGATATAAGTTAGACACAGTTGTTCGCAACAAACACGAATTCCAAGATTTCTCAAGAAGAGGAGAGCACTCAAAGTGGATTCGACATCTCAGCATGGCACCGAAGCCCACTTCTCCACGGCTCCCTCCTCATGTCCCCCCACAAGATCCACAGAGCCTATGTCAGGACACGGGAAGGGGGACACGGAGAACAGCCTTAACTGAGGACAATTCCCTGCTAGACGTAAGTCCCTCCGAGAGGCTGCAGGAGGTTGGCGTTGGGACCTGCTCTGACTCTACCCATCAACCCTCCTTCCCACATACTGCCCCTGGCAGCCCCCTCCATCGGGGGCATGCCTCGTGGTGTGAAACCCATGGCTCTCAATTAAAGGTGACCACTGTCCAAAATACCAGGCACATGAGTGGAAGCAGTAAGTGTGGGCCGCCGCAGAGCAGGGAGATGCACATGAGCTGCAGCAGGGCAGCAGAGGACAGGTGTGTCTGCGCAATGCTCGCAAGCAAGCCAGAAGAACACGACAGGGAGAGCGTGCTAACACCGCCATGCAGCCCTCAACCAGCCTGGGCACTAAGAGGTGGAAAGCACGATTGGACATAAACATGCTGGAAGATAGGGCAAAGTGCACTTCTGGGCCCACACAAAGATCTGCTGTGACAACAGTGACACCTAAGCCCCCACTGTGACAACGTCTGCGATGCTCTGGGTCTAACCCACATCTAGCGCACTGCACGGCAGAAGCCTCACAATTAATGGGGAGCTCAGTGCAGAGCAGACCCCAAGTGTCCACGTGCAAACGTTTGCAGTCGCTCCACAGTCTTCTGAGTGTAAGAAGTCCACATGGCGAGCACAAGTCCTTACTCCAAGCCTCTAGAAGTGTCTGGACTGGATCAGTCTGGGCCCTAATCCCGGGAACGTGACTCGCACAGAGCCGGTGTGGCACAGACATGAACGATGAGGAGCCGAGGAGGCTGAGGGGCAGGAGCCACGCGGGGAGGCGGCCGGGCAGCTCCCTCCTGATGAGGGAAGGCGGACGTACACCCTGCTCATGGACAGCCCCGGGCCGAGAGCAAGGTGGCCTGGCCTGTGTCTGGCTACTGCTGGTAGCAGGTGAGGGAGAAGGACCCAAGGGAGGCCACAGGAAGCACAAAGGAATTCGCACTCGATGGCTCGGAGGCACTCAGCCTGCCCAGCAGGCAGCGGCTGCTAAAATTCAGACTCTGCTGTCAGGATGACACTCCAGAGGAAGGGGCTCAGGTGGGGCGCCCAACACCTGCTAAACCGTCAGGAGGAGCGACAGGCACAGGACTGCAGCGTCTGGCCGGGAGGCTGGAGGGTCTGTCAAAGGGTAGACGCAGATAGACGCAGAGGGTGAGGGCCTTCTGCCTCCCCAGCAGGGCCCAAGGCAGACGGGACCACCTCATGAAGACCTATGGGTAGGGCTTTGTCTATGGATGGCGGACCCCGCTTCACGAGACCCTGCCAACCTGAACCAGACATGGGGCTACACGGCCCAGATGTGCCTGCTGGGGCAGGCTGGTGGCGGTCCCCGCCACACCTGTCCAGCGCTCCAGGGAGGACAGAGGAGGGCTGAGTGCAGGGCTAAGAGCCCGCAGGGCAGACACAGATCTGGGGCACCAGGCCGAAGCCCACTCCAGGCCCTCCAGCCACGCCTGCCTTCAGAACTGGCCATAGCTCCTTGGACCTCCCATCCCCCCTGCCTGAATGTATGTCCCAGCTGTTAGCCCACACCTGTCCCAGCCCTATGTGACAGGCAGGTGCTTCACGGCCTTCACGGGTCAGCAGACGGAGAGGACCCCAACACCAGATTCTACCCGGAAGCCAGATGCACACCTGAAGCTGAGCAAGGCTGGTGCCGTCGTGGCCAGGCATCTGGAGATGACAGCTGTGCTCAGATGAGGGTCAGGGCCCCGGGGAAGCAGGCGCTGCTCACGCATACCCAGAGCCCGTGATGGCCACCGCTAGTGTGACACCTTCTTGCAATCCACTCCTGTGAGTGTGCGGGCAAGACCCATGGTCTGCTTCTAGCGAACAGGGTACGGTGAAGGCCGTGGGATGTCACTCCTGCGATTCTGCTGTGTTCTACGGCAACGCTAAAGGTACGTGGGAGGTAAAATGAAGGTCAGCTGATGTTAAGTTAATCGAAAGGGAAATTGGTCAAAAAAAGTTTAAAAGTCACTTTTCCAGAAGAGGACCGCCTCTACTTTCAAGGTCCCATGCCCTGGGGTAGAGGCAGAAGTCGCAGCAACACCAGGGTGGTGGGGAGACAGTGCCCCACAGGCAGGTGCAGGGACAGCCTTACACAGAACGGCATCAGGCTTCCAAAGGAAGGAGACACAAAACCACACAGAGCAAGAGTGCAGGGGCGTGGGGGCCAGTGTCTAAGTGTCAAGTCTGTTACATCCCAAATGGCCAGGGACGATTCCGGGTGACAACACCGCCCCATCACAGTTGGCTGGACGTAAGGACCTTGATCTGAGGCAAGGCACAAGGAAGAAAGACACAGCAGCCTCTGCTGGAGAAGCCCCCCGACACACGGCCGGTGGGGGAGAAGGGAAAGCCCGAGTGGGCTGCTGGGAGGCTGTTCTCAGCGGTGGCAGAGCCCCAGTCGAAGCCACAAACCGATAAAGAACATAGGGGGCTCAAGGGCAAAAGCCTTCAGAAAACAACTTTATTGCCCCAAAAACAAGAAGTGTTAAAAACACAAAGGTAGGGGCGTCTGGGTGGCTCAGTGGGTTAAGCGTCTGTGTCGGCTCAGGTCACGACCTTGGGGTCCTGGCATCGAGTCCCGCATCGGGCTCCCTGCTCAGCAAGGTGTCTGCTTCTCCCTCTGCCTCTGCCCCGCCCCCCTGCTCATTTGCACTCTCTCTCTCAAATAAGTAAATAAAATCTAAAAAAAAAAACCAAAAAACCAAACCCACAAAGGTCTACGTGAACTTAAATAGAAAGACCCCGGGAAGAAATCCCGGGGAGCAGAGGGTCCCAGTGCAGGTTCCTGGACACGGGGTGCCCGGGGCCCCAGGCCGGCAGCAGCAGCAGACAGCCGCACACGCCAGCATCCTGAGGCCGGGTCAAGAATGGGGAGGAATGGAAAGTGGGGCCCGCGTGCAGAGGCTGTCGGATGCCCATTAGCCAGCCGGGCCCGCTGACACTGGCGGAAACACCGCAGAGACTACACAGCACGAAACAGACTGTACTCCGCTGACAGAGAAAGATGGACCGTGGGGTCCTCCGCAAAGCCAGAATGGGAACACCAGCTACGGACAACGGCAGAGAGGAGAATGGAGGAAGACGCGTGGCCGGCTGGGCGCCAGACATCTAGGCTGGCACAAACGTCAAAGGCCCCAAAGACTGCAGAGCCAAAGAGCACACAGGGCAGACGCTTACTAGGGCCACGGATCCCCCCGCGCATACCCACATGCACACATGCCAGCACACACACACGTGCATGTACACAACCGGCTACCCTCCCAAGGGCACAGTGAACTAATGCAGGACCCCTGTGTCTCTCATCGGAGACCCTCCAGCACATCAGTCCCCTGCCCCAAGGGGTCCCCGCACCTGGAGCAACCGCGACTCCAGCCTCCAGTCTCAGACTGCAGGCCACTGACCTCAGCTAGCGTCCCTGTGCGGTATCGCAGCTTCTC
Source organism: Lutra lutra (assembly GCF_902655055.1). Classification (NCBI taxonomy): domain Eukaryota; kingdom Metazoa; phylum Chordata; class Mammalia; order Carnivora; family Mustelidae; genus Lutra; species Lutra lutra. The sequence goes on from NC_062286.1 coordinate 1,843,839, forward strand.
TGTGGGTGCAGCGCCTCTGTCCGCCCTCAACCCCTCTAAGTCACGCACTGATCCATCAGAAATGTAAGACCCGTCCTGCAGGTGCGTGACAACACCTGCGAGTACTCACGTTTGTTGTAGCACGTGGCCAGCACACCCTTGTCGGCAGGACTGGTGCTAATGTGCCAGATCTCACCCACTTGATGGAGGAGGACGTTTTTATTTATAATGTTATTCTCGTCATCGAAGTCTACAATGTGGATCTACAAGCACAGTAACAGAGCACATCAGGACTTGACTTCCCACGTACCTTAATTAAACACAGTGATCACAAAGAATAATCAAAAGCATCTTTAACATTTTTACTTAACTTACTGTTACCACACCAAGAGCATAGACTTCTGTGAGCTCACCTCCCTGGGTTCTTCTCAAAAGACAGGTCTGAAATCCCCATGGAGTATTTTTAAGTGTGCAAGCCAGGTAGCCCAGCCCCCAACATCCCGGTGCTAAAGAAACAAGACAGCAAAAGCTCCATCCCCAGGTGGCTTGGTCAGGCCAGGGCTGTCACTAGGGCTGGGCGTGTCAAGGGTTGTGCAAACGAGCCTCGAGCCTCGGAGAGCTGCCCGTGGCTGTGGGGCACACAGAGCCGCCACCCAGCCAGAATCAGGGCACCCACACGGTGCTCACACCAAGCAAGGCCTAACTCAGTTCATGCACCAGCAGTGATGGAGGTGGGAAGGGGCGAGAAAGCATCACACACACACACACATCTTAAACATCTTTCCAGAAAGGAGTGCGACGGCTGCCAATGCTCACAATCGCACCATATATAAACATGAGAGTATCATATTTCAGCCACGGAAGGTTAAGTAAGCTCCCTCAGTGATTTTCTGGACAATTTTTACAGGAATAAAATGATTATCACATTCACACTTCTATCCGTATCCAAGTCAATGAGAAAAATAAAACATTTGTTTTAAAAATGAATTTATACTAAGAAATTATTCATGGATCTTCATGAAGATCTATGTCCAGAAACGTTCACGGTGGCATTGATTATCGCGATGAGAAATCAGAAGTCAGCTTCATGTCTGGCAGTGCGGAACTGCTCAAATAAATTGTGGTATTTGACTATAACGTAATACTACAAGCCATTCCATATGCTATAAAGGACCGTTTAGTGCCAGGGAAGAGGGTCCGTAACATATATTTAAGGGGAGAAGAATGAGCAGCCGTGTGAGGGCTGCGGGCGGTGTCTGCGCGCAGGAACCAGGGGAGACCCGGAGGTACACGGTCGGGCACCCGCGGACAGCAGGACCGCGGCACGTTCTCCCTTCGCTTCTTTGGGGGCTTGTCCGTAGTTTCCACATTTCGTGTGTGATTAATATGCATCACTTTGCGATCGGAACATTAAATGCCGTTTTAAAAATTTTTCCATGACATCCAAAGCCTCCACACTCCACACTCGGTTCAGAGAGCCTGGTTCTAGTCTTCACGACTTCCCCCTCCACCCGGTTTGGATGGGAAAATAACCTCCGGCCCCGACAAAGGGTAGCTCTGGACCCAGAACGCAAATCCCACGTGGACACTGCAAGCCTGTGTGGCCCCGCGCCTCAGTTTCCCACAAGCGCACTGAAGATGAAGGATCACCAGAAACCGAGTGCAGGTGTGCCCGGCTCACCACGGTGCACACTCGTGCCTTCCCCCCTCTCCTCTGGGGGAAGAGATGAAAAATCACTGCTGCTACTTTTACTTTTAAAAGTGCTTTCAGGGCACCTGGCTGGCCCGGTGGGTCAAGCGTCTGCCTTCGGCTCAAGTCGTGATAACAGGGCTCTGGGATCGAGCCTAAGTCAGGCTCCGCATCGCGCTCCCGCTCTGCAGGGAGTCTGCTTCTCCCCCACCCTCACCACGTGCACGCTCTCTCTCCCGATCTCTCTCTCTCCAATAAACAAATAAAATCTTTTATAAATAAATAAATAATAAAAATTACTTTCAGCAAGTTCTTCCTGCCACGTAGCCTGTGCAGTTTCCACGCTGGGTTCAAAGGTACAAATCACGTTATCTTAGAACTGTTTACTCCACACACGTGAGGGAATTTAACCTGTAAACACCTTCTCCCTCTGGGGACATGTTACACATTAAAAAGCTATTAACAATTACTAAGTAATGAAGTGATTCCTGAGAGAAGTATCCGGTGGACTGAAGTTAAACACACACGTGTGCTAAGACCCAGGAGCCCACTGCTGGGTCTATACCCAAGTGACACCAAGACAAAAGACACGCGTGGCACGGCTCACAGCAGCTTCGCCAGTGATCGCCGACAACGGGGCACAGCCCAGGGGTCCAACTATAGCGCAACAGGGAGGTAAACTGTGGTGTATCCGTAACACAGGCTGAGGGGCTATAGGTGACGGTGGGGACAGTCCCGTGGCCATGGCATGGGGCTGGGGGTGTGCACAAGTGTGTAAGATACACTGGCTGTTCACTTCAGACACACGGGATGTGTGTACATCATGCCTCACACGCAAGTCCACCAGACTGAGCATAAGAACAAAACTAAAAAGCAAAAAAAAAAAAAAAATCATTATTGTATCTAATGACTTAAACATTTAAAAATAAGAATTCGGGGCGCCTGGGTGGCTCAGTGGGTTAAGCCTCTGCCTTCGGCTCAGGTCATGATCTCAGGGTCCTGGGATTGAGCCCTGCATAGGGCTCTCTGCTTGGCAGGGAGCCTGCTTCCTCCTCCTTCTCTGCCTGCCATTCTGCCCACGTGTGATCTCTCTCTGTGTCAAAATATAAATAAAATCTTTAAAAATAATAATAATAAAATAAAAAAATAAAAATAAGAATTCTGGGGGCACCTGGGTGGCTCAGTGGGTTAAAGCCTCTGCCTTCGGCCCGGGTCATGGTCCCAGGGTCCTGGGATCGAGCCCCCCATCGGGTTCTCTGCTCAGCGGGGAGCCTGCTTCCCCCCCTCTCTCTCTGCCTGCCTCTCTGCCTACTTGTGATCTCTGTCAAATAAACAGGTAAAATCTTTAAAAAAAGATAAGAATTCTGTGATGCCAATGGAATAGTGACGATCCACACGGGGAAGGCTACAGTAAGATCAGTAAATGCTGAACATCTGAATCGTTCTTTCAAAAGATTTATTACAATACATAAATAGGAACTATATAAACGTTGAAAGTGAAATAAATGGATTTCCTAAAACCTGTCCCAGAAAATAAGTGAACAACGCAAAAATGACGGAGTATTAAATAGTTCTACAAAGCATGGAAAGCAGGGGCGCCAGGTGGCTCAACGGGTTCAGTGCCTGACTCTTGGCTTCAGCTCAGATCCCGAGCTCAGGTCCCGGGATCCAGCCCCACATTTGACTCCGCGCTCCGCAGGGAATCTGCTTCTCCTTCTCCCTCTGCCCCCCTACCCTGCACATACCTGCATACATGCTCTCTCTCTCAAATAAATGAAATATTTTTTTAAAATCATGATAAAGAACAATTATAAACACAAAAGTTTTACGAAAGCATAAATTTCACAAGCAGAATATAAAGTGGCATGCAATAATATAAAAGTCATGTGTAAACACAAACTACAGGGCAATATACAAAAATGAGAATAATTTTGTATTTTTTGTAGGGTAAAGAGGAAATTTTTTTCTTTCTTCTTTATTATTTGACACATTTCCTACTTATCTGGAAATCCATTAAGACCGAAAAAAATGAATAGAGGCGCTTATATGTACTATTTTCCTGTTCCCTCATCTATCCCTCTGTAATGCACCCAAATGCCAGGAGGCCCACAGGCTGACACAGCAGAGCCCTGGTATCAGAATTCCTGTTTGCCGGCTCGGCCGGCCCACCCTGAAGAAAGCCCAACGCCGCTGGCACCGACTCACAGCAGCCCGCCCGCTGACCTCTTCCCCTGGTCCGGGACCTGTGGCTGCCGGGCTCTCCTGCCCAGCGCCCCTGCTCCAGGTCACTCTCATCTGGGGAAGCCTTCCTTCTCACCACCTCGCCAGGATGCCCTTTTCTCCCGTGTGAGGACACAAAGCCCATGCTGTCCACACGCTGTCCACATGCTGTCCAGGCCTTGGAGCCTGATCCAAAGTTCCTCTAGGCTCCTTTCTGCACTTCTGGGCACAGGGACACAGAAGAAAGGAGGGACATGTCGAAGACCTCCCCGCTCCCATCAAGTCCATCTCTCCTAATCTGACAGGTTCGGGTACTACTACGGCCCTTAACCTTCATCTTCAAGCTTGACAGTCCTGTGGTTTTCCCACACATCCTCATTTACAGTAGGTTCCCAGACAGGCCCACAGGATACGTCTTCGTGAAATGTTTTAATCTAGGCATGTTCAGAAAGAACGATAAGACATCACCACCGTAAACAGAGATCAGAGTAATACTGGCTAGCATGTAGGATGGGCCAGGCACGATGCTATCTGACACACATCATCTCCATTAATCCTGAAAAGAGCCGTGGGTAATCATTAGCCACAATCGACAGGTGAGAAACACAGGCTTGGAGAGTTGACATAGGGTATCTCCTGGAGTTAGAAGCAGGATGTGCTCTGAACCCCCAAGCCATCCAGGGCACACAGAGGCCCCCTGCACTCCGCACGGCAGCAGGAGAGCAAAAATCAGCCCCTGCCGCCAGAGAGGGAGGCCGTATCTCCAGCTGCCTGTTCTCAGGGCACCACCGGCTCCCTGGCTTACTCTGGGCGTGCAAGCAAATATTCTGTGCAAGACAGCTCTGGGCATGCAAACAAATATTCTGTGCAAGACAGCTCTGGGCGTGCAAGCAAATATTCTGTGCAAGACAGCTCTGTGGCTACAGGGCAGTTCTGACACCAATACGAGGAAAACACCATAGTGTGTGCACACGATTACAGGGGTGCAAAGGAAGGAGCAACTGATATTGGTTAAGAGTCAGGAGGACGCGCCGCCATCACCCTAAACTCGCCACACCACAGCTGAGTTCCTAAGACGCTTTCACAGCTTATAATAAAGATCAAACTTGTATACTGTGAATTACCATTATTACCTTTACATAGTCTTTTAAAGTTGGATTTACTAGTGCTGGGCTAAGGGCACAGATGACTCTATAAAAAGTTAGGAGCAAGAGTCATAAAGTTCATTAGGAAGCCGGTAAAGATGTCGATGCTCCCTCATCTTCCTGGGGAATGGGGGCTTAGAGAAAGGTGTCCCTTGCCACAGACCCTGACTCCGCCATGGCCCGGGGCCAGATCTGAGCCTGACTCCAGGCCACTGCACTGTCTCTCCATCTCATCTCTCCCACTGAACTGAAGGTAAACAAACGCTTACAAATTAAAAAGAAAAAAAAGAAAGAAAAAACTTAAAAATATGGATAAAATTAGAAATCAAAAACGAAAAGCTCCCTTCCTAGGGAATGTTAAGGTTCCGGTGGCTGGGCCACCGGCACGTCTCCCTGCTGGGGCCCGTGAGCCAGCGGGATGAAAGGTCTGGCCCGTCCGCCACCGCAGACCTCACACCACACTGTCCACCACGAGACGCGAACAGGCCCTCTGGGCAGTTCCTTCCGAAGAACACAGCGCAGCGGGCGCTAGACCTGGAGAGGGCGTCCTCCCGCGGGCTGCACACCTCCAGCGCTCTCCCCTCCCAGCTCAAGGCAGGACTGCAAAGCTCCCTTTCAGCGTCAGTCCACTTTGCTTCGGGGGGATACACGGGGTGCACCGTGATCCGGGACCAGGAGACCTGCGCCCCGTTTTGATTCTGCCGCTTCCCGGCCAGCGGACCCTGTGCTGGTCACTCTCTGGGCTCTCGCTTTAGCGTAAGTATACTTAGGAAAATGGATTCCTTGGATTTCTTCATTAGACTTGAAACACAGTGATCCTTCAGCTAAGACTTAAAACGGTAAGTTCCTATCAAACACGCTACGTGCTTCCCGGGGCTCACTGTGCCTGTTGGTTAATACTTACCGTCCATATTAATTTCCCCACGCAAATAAGCCCCAGTGTATGGACATCCTTTGTCAATGAGGCCAAACTATACTTGGGAGCCACAAGAAAGAAAGAAAAGAAAAAGACCCACATTCCACGCCGCCCTTGCGCCCAGCGGGGGCACTTCTTGGACGAGCACCGTCCTCGTGCACATGGGCTACTGTGACGAACAGCACAGGCGGTGCCTACACACAGGGGCGTGCAGTGCTCACAGCCCTGGAGGCGGGAAGGCCGAGCTCAGGGTGCCACAGCATGCTCGGGTCTGAGGGGAGCCATCCTCCGGGGTCCGATGACCACCCTTTCCCCGTGTCCTCACGTAGCAGAGGAGGAAAGACACTACAGGCCCACCCCATTCACAACGGCTCCACTGCCATGACCTAAGCAACTTCCAGGGGCCCTACCCCTCCTACCATCACCGGGGACTGGGTTCCAACCTCTGAACCCGAGGGAGACCAACACACAGAGCCAGCAAATGGGCAGGACGGAGGTCCTCTGCTGCGGCTGGCCCAGGGCTGGGGGAAAAGCTGGGACCTAACGGGTCACTGGGAAGCCCCCAGCGGTCTCTATCATCCCATTTCTAGACAGAAGCCCAACAACTAAAAAGCTATAAAGTAGAACTCTGTTATAAAAAGGAATTCTGAGGGGCGCCTGGGTGGCTCAGTGGGTTAAAGCCTCTGCCTTGGCTCAGGTCATGATCTCAGGGTCCTGGGATCGAGCCCCGCATCCGGCTCTCTGCTCGGCGGGGAGCCTGTTCCCCACCCGCCCCCCTGCCTGCCTCTCTGCCTACTTTCGATCCCTCTCTCTGTCAAGTAAATAAATAAAATCTTTTAAAAAATAATTTAAAAAATTAAAAACGGAATTCTGAGATGTAATCAATACTGAGAAAAGGGGGTGGGGAGGGGGCAGCAGAAGAAGGGGTGAGGGAGGAAAGGGGGTTCCATTCCAGGTCAGGGCAGGGGGCGCTGAGTCTCGATGTCTAACAAAGGGCCGGGTGTTTCTTGGGGTAGCCGGGGCCAACGAGGACAGAGCTCGCAGACAGAGGCGGCTGAGGAACGAAGCTGACCGTAATCAAAACACAAACACAGGAAAATAGAGTTTACAAATTAAAAACAAAAGTTAAAAAGTAAAAGATCAATCCAAGGGAAGAAGCCACTGTGTGTCACCCCCTTCAGGGATTCACCTTCTCCCTGACCGTGCGGGGAGAGGACGAATCTGCGTCCTCGATCACGCTGGCTCTTCCCCCAGCTGCTGCAGAAGCGGGAAGTTAGCGACAGGCAAAGGGAATCTTGGGGAGAACCGCATGCAGAAGTGAACCCCTTGTTTGGAGTCTCTGCCTAAAGCCCCCACCGGACAGCCAGTGAGCACACAGCCTCCGCGGAAAGCAGCCCACTGTGCCCGCCCACCCCGTGAAGGAGGACCAGCAAATGAAGGGCCCAGACGAGGACCAGCAAATGAAGGACCCACACGACCACCCGGCTCCTAGCGCGGAGCCGCGTGCAAACTGAGAGCAGAAACTAGAGCAGTTCATCTGACAGAGAAAACAGGTCAGTGACTGTGACAGCTTCAAAAATTTCCAGAAAAGAGCCCAGCTGAATTAATTAGGACTGGTTCAGGGACTGGCACTTTCTAGGGAATTAATGACTGCCCAGGAGCTGATGGCCCGAGGCGAAGCTGGGGGCCATTAACCCTCACCAGCCAGCGGGGCCAGCCGGTGGGAGGCGTGGGAGCAGGGCCGCGGGGCCAGGGCCCCCTACCTGGGCAGGGCTGCCTGATCTGGGGGCGGCTCCCAGCACTAGCACTGTGGGTACGGGTGTCTGCAGGGAAGCCTGCAGGATGCCTTCAGGCTACAAAACCCGCCACCCCGGTTGCAGGTGGAAACAGGAGGAGGAGGGGAAGGAGAGCAACTGCACCCCTGCCATATTCCAGCTCGCCCACCTGCCAAAAACCCCAGAACTGCTCAGGACCAATCCCCTGCCTGCTTGGAAATGGGGTCAATGACCCCCATCCACCAAGGTTGCAGGTGTGGGAATGGCCCCCACCCGGCCCTGAGCAGCGCCCCGCTTCCCTGTCGGACAGATGTGTGTCATCGCAGTCAGTGGGCAGCCTCTGGGGCACAGGACCCCCCTTCCCGGCCTGTCCCAGCACCCGGGAGGTGGTGCAGGGGAGGGCACAGCTGAGCGGGCGCCTCAGGGACCACTGCCAGCACCCTACACAGTCCTGCTGCTCAGTGTGGGCCACAAAGCCGGGAACCCCATCCTCACAGACCCCCAGAGCCCGGGTCACCCTCACTGTCAGCAAACAAGCAGGGAGGGGCTCCAGGAGGAGGGCTGGGGGGGCCGGGGGGGCCAGTTTTCTCCCCTTACAAATGCGCTCCAGAACCCTGTTCTGATGAGAATAGCGGTGGGCGGGGCACCTGGGTGGGGAGGTGGGTGAAGCATCTGACTTTTGGTTTGGGCTCAGGTCGGGATCTCGGGGTCGGGGGATCGAGCCCCACGATGGGCTCCATATTCGGAATCTGCTGGAGATTCTCTCTCTCCCTTGGCCCCTCGCCCGTGATGTAGGCTCTCTCTCTCTCAAATAAATAAATCTTTAAAAGTAATAGTAATAACATCAGAGGGAAGCAGAGGAACAAGCGTATTGCTCCTGGAGGGCAGCAGAAGGGCAAATGCTGTGCCTTCACCGCCCCGGGGGCGGGGGGGTGTCCTCTTGGGGCCGCCCAGCTGGGAGGCAGCCTCAGGAGACACACACCCCGCGTGGGAGGACACGCACCACGTGGGCAGAGAGTCAGGCCTATCACACAGGAGAGAAACGCACGTTGCACGGACGTGTGAGCTTGGCCTGTGTGAGGGGAACACACGGGCTGGGCATGTAGGGGCACAAGCTCAGGGTCTGGCCCTCCCTGCTCTCACGGCTCCCCAGCCACGCCCCAGGAACAAGACCCCGGGGCCGCGGGCCAGCGCCACAGCCCACCCTCCGGGCCCGCCATCCTGGACTCCGAGGCTGGCCCGCGGCGCACGTCTGTTGCACCTCCTGGCATCTGTCCCACCGCCTCACGAGCATGCGGCTGAGAGCACAAACCCATCTGTTCACCCTGACGCAGCTCACACGCCAGGCCGCGGGAGGGACCGCAGGGTCCCCCCAACACACAGCGTCCGCAGTGTGAACTGAGGGAGTGCACACGCATCCCCAACGATGTCACCCACCTTTCCCAGAGACGGAGGGAAGTGCCAGCCTGGCCGGCACACACTCTGGAAGCGTCCCCCATGAAAGGCGGCTGGAGGCGAAGCGTGGGAGGAGGAGGCTCTCAGACGCACCCCCCACCCTGATTCAGCGTGGCTGCAGCCTTCCCCAGCGCTGTGACGAGAATGTTCTTGTTAGGGTCCGTGATCAAAGGAACGAGACTGATATAAAGCGAAAATCAAACAAAGCTTTATTTCACGCCAAGCATCAAAAATCAAACTGACCGGTCAGGGCTGTCTCTTACGAAAAGACGATGATGATTCCAACAAGGTCACTCCCAAGAAGGCCACTCCGGACGAGGCTGCTCCGCAGATGAGGCTGCTCCCTGGTTGGAGCTGCTCCCAAGAAGAGGCCACTCCCAAGAAGGCCGCTGCTGGTGAGGTTGCTCCCCGGGAAGGGCCGCTCCCAAGAAGAAGCGATGACAAACGACAGTGATGATGACAGGGAGGACAACACTGATGACACAGATTCTGCTCCCCATGACGCCACTGTCAAGGCTGCTCTGGTGAGGCTGCTCCGGCGAGGCAGCTCTGGAGGAAGCCTCTTCCCTGACGAAGCTGCTCCCCGGAATGACACAGCTTCGGCGAGGCAGCGGCTCAGGGTTCCCGGCGAGGTTGCTGCCGTCTAGTCCGTTCCCCGCGGCGCCGCTGCTGAGGGTGGCAGTGTGTGGGCGGGGCCACTGGCATCTCGGGGCCACAGGCGTCGGGGTGCTGGCGGCGCGGGACCGCTGGCAGCTCGGCTACTGGTGGCTCCGCTGCTCCCCGAGGCGCCGCTGCCCAAGCCGCGGTGTGGGCGGGGCTGCTGGCGACGGGACTGCAGGTGGCTGCGGGCCGCTGGCAGCTTGGGGCCACAGGCGTCGGGACCGCTGGCGGCTCGGGACCACTGGCAGCTGCAGTGAGCAGCTGAGCTGCTCCATGACGTGGCCGGGGCCCCGCGGAGAATCGTCCATCATGTCCTTGCCTGTGGCTGCCGGGCCTTTCGCCTTGCAGCCCGCCAGCCCCTCGCAGCACGCCAGCGTCTCCTTCTGCTGCACGATGGTCTCTGCAGCATCGTGGCCCACAGCTCCTCCTCGGGGCTCAGCGCGCCGCCCTGCTCTCGGGCAATAGGCAACTGGCACGCGCCGCCTCCGGGGGCAGCGCCGTGCACACGAAGCGGCTGCCGGAGGGCGGGCCGTCTTGGACGCCGGCGGCCAGCAGCGCTAGCATCCCGTCGCCGCAGCGCTCACTCCAGCACCAGCTGGCAGGCGGGCGCGTCGGGGCACGCGGTGGAGGCGCCTCCGCTGTGGGCTTAGGCCCGGCACGCTGCTCGAGGGCAGCTCGAGCGCGGGAGTCAACGGAACCGCCTGCCTCCCGCAGCTCGCTGTCTCCGCTCTGCCTACAGCTCTGCTCCCGCGGGCTCTCCTTCTTCTGCTCCCGCAGGCTCTCCTCCTCCTCCCTCCTTCTGCCTCCGACAGCCTCGCAGACCAACCTTTATGGGGGTGGTTGAGCCCCGCCCCTACACAGGCGGCCAATTGAATTTCAACTCACCCCAGTGGATATACGTGCGCCCCACTGATTGGACGTCTCCATCCGGCCTGCCCCGCCCCTACATCCGGGGTCCACAAGCTAGTTCCTCTGGGAGGGGCAGGCCCTTACATTCTGAAAGGAAGGGGACAGCAGGTGGCACCGGGTTCGGGAAACACAGCATCCAAGCAGCCGTCACGTGTCGGACATTCGGGAAAGCTCCCCGAAGAGCTCCATCCTTGATGCCATAAAATGGAAGTTAAACGCATACCTTCTCTGGGCCCTACAGAGTTGGGCTTCTGGAAATCTGGGCTTCTAAGACTGATTCTTAAGGACAAAAGTCATGCATTTCACTAGGTCCAAGGACTGACGGCTATTTTCTGGAAACCAGGACTGTCTGTATCACGAAACCACACCAACAAAACGGGCCACACAGAGCTACAAACAGCGTCGCGGGATGCCTACCTCACGACCCCGGACCACAGCGCCCTGCACGGTGCTCCCTGCCAGGCCGCCTGCAGAGACCTCGCGCCGGCACGTCAGGTCACCCGGGGCTGCTCCTCTCTCGGGGTCACAGCCAAGTGCGACTTGTGGGTGCCCTCGTTGCCTCATCTGGCCTTTAACTCACGGAGCATCCGTCCCGCATGATGACATGATAGTAATTTCCTCCCTAATCTCAGAAGGCTAAAAACTGATCCCTGTACCCAAAAGGTCCTCGGGACAGCCTCAGGGCTGAGCGGGAGAGAAAGCAGGTGGGCGAGGTGAGGAGCACCAACGCCTGGAGACAGGGCCCCGGGGTTCTCCACCGCCCACCCTGCGCCCAATTCCCAGCCAAGCCGCGGGACAGAAGCCACGAGTGCGACTTCAGAGCCCACCAAGCCCCTCTCCCAGCGGCCGCACCTGCACCAGCAGCAGCTCTGAGCTGGCAACCTACACGCCAGGCCCCTCCTCCCTGCGAGAGCCCACTGGAAACCATCTTCCTAAGAAAGTAATTCTTCCTGACATTCTGGCAGAAGGAACGTGACACACACGTTCAGAAAAGTGAAAATTAGGAAAACGATCTACCTCACAAATGCTCACCTCACCCAAAGGTTACTATGGCTCGAATTTTGAGGCTGTTTGACCCGTTTCCTCCTAGTTCTTCACCGTGTGTAAGACTCGCGGTTAAACTTGATCCACCACTGTTGTGAGGCATAACTGACGTAACATTCTATGGGCCCCATGGAGACACCTAACGAGTCAACATTGGTAGCCACTGAGAAATGGTCTTTTTTGACACTACTGTGATCACACGATAGATAAAATTTTAACATTTCACCGAACGATTCTGAAATTATGCCATTAATGAGTTTATAACTTAATGAGTGCAATCTATGATGACCGCTTCACCACAAGAAACCAGGTTCAACGGGGTCCCATCCTGTGAATCTGCCACCATAGAAAGCAGCTCCCTTCAACCTGATTCCCGCACATTTTGATGGCTGCTAAGTGTTTCACAATTATTTGTAACATTACAAAAATATTCCTTGTATATAAAGGTTTTCCTATTATAAGGGCCTGCTTAGCCAGAGGGAGCCATTTTGTTGTTTATGCAGTAAACTTAGATTGACCCTGCCCCTCCCAGAGGAACTTACTTAAAAACGAGTCCGGGAAACCAGTCCCAGGTAGCAAAGCCCAGATACAAGGGCGGGTCAGGCCAGGTGGAGACATCCACTCAGTGGGGCACACATACTGTCTCCCTAGCTACCAAGGAGCGTGGGCCCCGCCTTTTGGGCACCAATTCTGACCAAGGGGATAGGCTAGAGCAAATGTCTACTATGGGGTGAATTGTGATTCAATCGGCCTAGCATGACCGTGCCGCTTTCTCTGTGTGCTGCAATCTCACTGGCCACCTGTGCGTGGCCAGGCCCAACCACATGGCCTTTGCTCTATAGAAGTTAGTCTGTGAGGCTGGGAGGGGTCGCCTCTTTGTAAGAGACAGCCCCGACCTGTTGGTTTGATTCTCGATGTTGGCACGAAATAAAGCTTTGCTTGACCTTCGCTTTGTATCAGTCTCGCTCCTTTGATCACGGACCCATTATTGGAGGACCTAACACCTATGTTTTGGGTATAGGAAATAAAGGCTAAATAACATAAACACTTATTTATGTTATTTATATGTTATTTATTATGTTATTTATAAATCTCTACATATAGGTCACGAGACCAGGCGCCAAAATGACTATGTCAATTTAAAAACACAAGTGTGGCAATTTCACTACACCACACCCGGCACCAAACACTTTCAAGGCCGTCTTAAAGCCACTCCCCCTGCGGGACAGTGGTAACTGGGCGGAGGCCCGGCTCCAAGACACACGGCCTTTTGTCCATTTCCCCAGGATCCAAGACAGTTCACCTCTTCACAACATCCTCAGCACCCGTGAGGTACAGAGAGCACATGGCCTTATCTCCAGCTTGGTGGTGAGGAAAATGAACTCCAGCAAGGTTATTCCATTCGGTCTAGGTCAAATGTCTGCGTCAAGCCATGAGCTGAAGGCTGATGTGTCAGCAGCCAACGTTCTGGCTCCAGCAGTGGCTAGAACAGCCCCTCCTGCTGCGTGCGGCAGTGAAAGCGGGGCCCTTGGCAGATTACGGCCTCATCCAGGCTCAGCTGGCAAGAACGCTGTGAGCACTTAACGGGGCCAGTCACCCGGCGGCCTGGGGACAGGCAGTAGCGCCGACCATGTGCCTGGAGAGCTCCTCATCACTTACGTGGCAAACCCGACATGACCTCAGAGGGAAACCACGACAGCCACGCTGCATGGAGCACGTTTACTTCGCTGAGCTCCGTTATTACGTACGCTCGCATATGTAAATCTCAATGAAAGTTTTACTTTGTTCGTGTGGCATTAATTTTCTCAAGTGTTGCTTGAAAACATCAAGAGCAAAATCGTTGAAAAGTAAGAACAGGCTTAGTAATTAACATGTATACATTTGTCAAACATAGTTACCTGATTATCATATTTGAGAGACTGCGTCCCGACCAAAAACCGAATGGCATCTGTTTCTGCAGTCTGAGGTGTGAGGGCGCGGGCCTGCGGGAGGAGGAAAGCGCACACACGTTTAAGCAGTTCGACTCGACAGAGTGTAGAAGGCAGTTACTTCTCTGCGGCTGCTGAGGCGGTAACAGTTCAAAGTGCCCACTAGACAACTTAGAAATGTGGACGCAAGGCCTTCGATGTTTGTATACGTTGTGACCTGACAATTCCATTTAAATGCATACGTAGAAACAATTATAAATGGGCACAGAAAATAAGCAATAAAGACGTAAATGGTATTTTTAATAAAACCACAATTTTCAACGGCAACAGACTGGTGGAACAACTCATCCTTCAACAGTGCAGCAGAAAACCGCCCCCAGCAATGGCAGAAGAGATGCTTTAAACCAAGCTCCGGCAGAGGGCAACCATTCAAACGAAACAAAATACTATGAATTTGTTCCAAGGCCTCCTTTAAGGAGCTCCCACAGCGAAGACCAAACGCCAAGATCTTGGGAAGGAGCAAAGCATCGAGAGGCAAGCCTGACCTCCAGCCCGCTCTCAGCTAGCAGCTACCAGTCTGGAAGTGTGGCCCGCGGCTGACACTAAGGAACGCTTCGGACAGTCCCCTGGACTGAGGGTACAAACACGGAGTGCAGGGCCCGCCCTAGAGAAGGGGCCAGCAAAAAGCTAACACTCAGGGCTGGGGTCCCATAGGGCAGAGGCCAGGAGTGAAGGTGAACTAGAAGAAGGTCAACCTGCACAGACTAATGCTCCAGGTCATCTTGGTCTGTGACTGGATTTTAAGTAACTGAGCAGACTGGTGCTCCTGGGCTGGCCAGCCACCTGCCAATCCTCCGGAGGAAGACAAAGACCTCCAAAGGTTCTACAGTTTTTCTCACAATGTCAAACACTCAATCAGAAATAACTAGTCCTACACCCAGTCAAAACCATATGATTAAAAGCCAAACAGCAAACAACAGAAAGGCCTGCTGAGCATTCGGATGGTCAGGCTCTGGGCAACCAGCTGTAGAAGATCAGGCTTTGTGCACAGGTTTGCCGGGAACACTCTCGGGAAGGACGCCACGGGGGGAGCAGGAGCGAAGCGTGAAGGAAGCAGGACTGACCAGAGGACGCAGAGGAACTGCAATGCCCACAGGGAGGCCGAGCTGGGATGGCCCCTCAGAGTGGAGCATCATGGCCAGGCTCATCTGCGACCCTGCCCCGAACCCCACCGATCAGTTGTTGGTAGCAGGCTCTCCTGGAGGGGGTGTGACTTAGGGCAACACAGCTCTGCTCAGCTGAGGGCAAACTCTAACAGCACCCACCGAGAGCTCCCAGCCACCCATAATCCCAGAACCTGCTGCATTTCCCGAAAGAGGAATCAGGGTGGTGCACCACAGCAGGAATTACAATACCTGTGCTTAATATTGTCAATAATTAAAAGACTAAATAAAGAATTTCAGGTGAAGAGTCTGAAGCCTCGAAAGGAAAAGATTGTTCATAACTGGTTAATGTTAGTGGTGGGACAAACACAACCAAACCCACATCTCTTTCAGTACAACCAGGAAGTGTGCCGGGACCAATCCCTCCATCCCCATAGCTCGTGCTCTGATGCCTATGGGAGGAAAGGTGGCACCATGAGAGGGACACAGGAAGCCCTGGGAGGCACAGGTGGCTGGGAGGATGGGGGCGGCGCCTGCGGGCTTTGAAGACGGAAGGAGTCCGTGGACCAAGGAGTACAATAAGCCCCTCTAGAAGCTAGAAAAGGCAAGGTAACAGATTGCCCCCGAGCCTCCAGGGAAGAATGCGGCCCTACCAACGCCTTGATTTAAGCCCCATGAGGCCCACATGAGGCTTCAGAACTACAGAATTGTAAGGTACGAGGTGCTGTTCTTTAAAACCGTTAAATTGGGGCGCCTAGGTGGCTCAGTGGGTTAAAGCCTCTGCCTTCGGCTCGGGTCGTGTTCCCAGGGTCTTGGGATGGAGCCCCGCATCGGGCTCTCTGCTCAGCGGGGAGCCTGCTTCCCTCTCTCTCTCTGCCTGCCTCTCTGCCTACTTGTGATCTCCGTCTGTCAAATAAATAAGTGAAATCTTTAAAAATAAATAAATAAAACCATTAAATTGGTGCTGACTTGTTATAGCAGCGACAGGAAACTGATACCACCACCCACAGTTCACCGGGTGGGCCACTGTCCACATGCTCTCTTCCCACGTGCAGCTAGAAACAGCCAAGACGTCCCACGTCCTCCTCCACCACATCTTATTCCTACATGTGTTTCTCAATTTCTT
Source organism: Lutra lutra (assembly GCF_902655055.1). Classification (NCBI taxonomy): domain Eukaryota; kingdom Metazoa; phylum Chordata; class Mammalia; order Carnivora; family Mustelidae; genus Lutra; species Lutra lutra. The sequence goes on from NC_062286.1 coordinate 1,859,849, forward strand.
ACTCATTCTTCTTAAAATAGGGTGAGCAGGGCCCCTGGCGGACTCAATCAGTTAAGCACCTACCTTCAGCTCAGGTCACGATCGCAGGGTCCTAGGCTTGAACCCTGCATCGGGCTCCCTGCTCAGCAAGTCTGCTTCTCCCTCTGCCTCTGTCCCCCTCCCCACTCATGTGCACTTGCTCTCTCTTTCAGATAAATAAATAAATGAATCTTAAAGATAAATAAATAAAACGGGGGTAGAGAAACCGTACAGCAGCCGTCCTGACCAGTCAGTCTGTCTCGGTTTTGACTTGGTTTCCACAGCAGGGGTGAACAAGACCTTTTCAGTGTCCACTGCCAAAAGGTTTGGAGACAACAATTTCATGTCATGCTCTCAGGAAATGCAACCACAGCCCTATGTCCCTACCCCTCCTCAGAAAGGGTTGCTGGCAGAAAAACATTAACTACGAGAATACATGTCAGTAACAGCAAGAACACACATGTCCAGAGCAGTACCCACATTATGAGACATCAGGAGGAAGAAATCCAGTCTCGCCAACCTGCCTACAACCTGCTCAACAGAACTGGACTGTAGTCGCAGACCTCTTGGCAAAACTGATGAATTCTTTGTGAGTCTATACACCTTCTGCCAAAAATACACCGAGTACAACTCTGCACATGATACCAGCAAATCCACAGATGCCCTGAAGCCTGCTAATTAGAGTGCCATTCGGTTAGAGGAAAATGACTGGGGAAGAAGCACCCACGCCATTGCACAGACAACGCCCAGCTGCTTGGAAGGCAGAGCCCAGATCAACGGAGGGGATGCGGGACAGGTTCCCCCTTCAAACAAGAACACTAAGACCCAAATGGAGGTACATGCCATCACCCCAGACAGAAGAAGCCTGAAAGCCCCTAAAACAGGGCCCAGAAGAGGACTCATCTGAGAGAAATGATTACTTTCCACGAAAAGACTCGTCCATGCTTCAAGTCAGCAAGTGTGAGCTGACTATGTGACCTCTGCACGTGTGGAAGGTGCCACGGAGGCAGGACACTGGCCCTGCCCTCAGGAAACAGATTCGCAGGAGACAGCGGACAAGACCCAAACACAGCAGGTGGGAAATGACTATATATCAGAGCCCCCGGCCCAGTCCACGCAGCAGCAAATCAATATTGATCAAAACACACCCATGAGCTTGACTTCCAGCAGAAGACAGCACTAAGTGCCATCACTGGAAAGCAGAGAGAAATACGCTGTGTTAGTTGCCATGAGATGGAACAAAAGGGCAGCTCAGGCCGGCAGCGGCTGCTGAGGCCATCATGAGCCAGCATCCAACCTGCTTCATCCCGAAGCAATTTACAGAGCCCAGAACCAGAGCCCGGAGCCGCAGCCCTGGGTAAGCATGCAAGGAAATGAAGTCAAAGAGCTCGCGTGTTTCAGAGACGAAAGCTGCCACAGTTTAGAAAAGCACTACGAGCTTGAAACTATGCATGCTGTCACACACAGCAAGCCCCTTCTTTTTTAAAGCACTGAAGAGGAGGGACACCAGGGTGGCGCGGTCAGTTAGGTGTCCACCTCTTGGTTTCAGCTCAGGTCGAGGTCTTGGGATTGTAAGATCAAGCCCCACATTGGGCTCCACGCTCAGCTTGGAATCAGCTTGAGAGTCCCTCTCCCCTTCCCCTGCTTACACACATGCACTCTCTCCAAAATAAGTAAATAAAAATAAAAAACTGAAGAGAATTACTCTTACAAAAAAAAAAAAAAAAACCGAATCTTTAAAAATTACAGTGAAATCTCAAATACATTGAATCTAAGATCATTTTAGTATTTTATTAGGTTAAAATAATAATAATAACTTAACTCTGGCCATTTGGGTGACAGATATGTGTCCATAATGCTGGTCTTATGATGAAGGGAATGATCAAATGACCTTCTTAAATCTAGTCATGATAATAGTTTTGAGGTGCTCCAATGACCTCATTATTACAAGATCAAATTTTAGGTATAATAGGTCATAAAGCATCTGCATGTATTTTTACCTTGGTTCATCTTCACAACACAATGAAGGAAACCCAAAGTCAGGATGGATAATATTGCTACTTAGAAGATAAAGACGCTGAGGACCGGAGAGGTTAAGTGACTTGGTCATGGTCACAAAGCTCCTAGACTCCCAGCCTGGTTCTCTTTCTGCTGTGGTGACATGGGGACCTAGCAACATAGGTAAGATACTTATATATGGGATAGAAGGCAGAGCACAGGTCACGTTTTATCATTCTATGCCCTGTTCTCAAAAGAAAGGCCATAGCACGTGCCTGACACCGCTGTCTTCCCCCCACCTCGCCGTTCAGTGAGCCAACCCAGGGCGCGGCAAGTGGAGATGCCGGGGAGCTGGGCTCTCGGTGGGGAAGGTCCCGGGAAGCGCTGTGGAAGTTCCACTCCATGACAGGGCGGCAACCCCAGGCCTCCCCGTACTCGCTGCGTACTGAGCGTTCCCTTGGGCGATTCAAATTGTCTTCATGGGCTTATTAGTCCGAGCAAGTAAATGCTCCCTCTGCGGAACGTCCTGCCCCGGTTCCCCATCAGAACTTCGCCCACGCGAGCCGCGCCCCAGGCAAGTGTAAAGCGCAGCTGGAAGGTGAGCAGGCGGAACAGAACCCGTGCTTTGAGCAGAGATCGGTGCCTGGACCTTCTACAGGAAGCGGTCTCCCCACAGAAACAGCCCCTTTTTTTTTTATAATTTATTTATATGACAGAGATCACAAGTAGGCAGAGAGGCGGACACAGAGAAGGAGAAGCAGGCTCCCCGCTGAGCAGAGAGCCCGATGCGGGGCTCGATCCCAGGACCCCAGGATCATGACCTGAGCCAAAGGCAGGGGCTTTAATCCACTGAGCCACTCAGGCACCCCAGAAACGGCCTCTTTACTGCGAGCTACCCACCCCCCCCATCACTAGGATGACAAACCAGGAAGCCGGCGACCACCGATGTCCTTCCTCACACAGCAGGTCACCTCCTCAGCGTGCAGCAGATCACTTCACAAACACAAAGAAAGTCAGAGCAAAAAGGAGGCAGAGCCCCACTTCCTCGCTCTGTACTAAGTCAACACCTACTCCGCCGCTCCATCTCGCAGCCCCGGATCGCACAGGTCTGGAGCGCAGCAGACAAGCACCAAAGCCCTTGAGCCGCCCACGGAAAACTGCGGCAACAGCACTGCTCTTGGGGACGAAGGGGCCACAGCACACACGGTCACTGGTACATTCACCCACACCCTCACTCCTGTGCGTGCAAAGGCTGACCTTTCAGCCCCACCAAGGGGCCGCCACCTGTCCCTCGCCCACTCTGCTTTGCCCTGCCTGCCCCCTGGAGCCCCTAGTGCAACCCAGTCCCATCGTACAGCACAAAACTTACCTCACACTGGAGCAGCGACACAGAAGCCATCAGCTGCCCTCCTGCCCAGAGAAGGGGGAGCCCCTGCTACCCGTGTGCAGCACACAACATTGGGCAGCCCTCTCTCTTCTCTGTCCCTGTTTTCTACTCTGATTTCTTCCCCTTAACTGGGAAAATCAAGTCACGCACCCCCTTGTCCTTTGAAAATGTCTTACCCTGACTCATTTGCTTCTCAAGCTGCTGCCAGACCCGCGCTTAATGGCGGCGTAGACGGGGGAGCCTTCCCCGACCCTGAGCAGTTCCTCCCCTTCTGCTGACCCGGCCTCACTGCAGCCACCCCGCAGCACTGCTTTCCCTGCGGCCCCGGCCCCACAGCCTCAGGCACCCCTGACGAGGGACCCCTCTGTCCCCTGGCCCCTGAGGACCCCGTCCATCACCACCGGTTCCCATTGCTCACACTGCGGCTTTGTGTCCACGGCTCCATCCTGACTCTCCCAGGGCCACACTTCCCTCCAAGCAAGCCCCCCTCCCACAGGCATCATCACTGTGACCAGGCCAGTGGCCACGCCCACTAATCAGGAATCAGGTCCATGGCGCGCCCAGAGGCTCACTCCCTCGACCTCACTGCACTGGCCTGAGGCCCCTCCCCAGGCCTGCCCGCCCTTCTGGCTACCAGCCCGACCCCTCCCACCCCTGCCTACCAGGCGGACCACATAGGATCCCCTAACCCCGCATCCCGCCCTCCCCAGCTCCTCTCCAGCGGCACCACCACCCCTCCCCTCTCCTTGCTTGAATGGCACTTCCACAACTGCGTACCCAACCTGCCTGACATGAGGCTTTTCACTCCAGCTCGCCCTCCACCTTCCGACCTCATCAAGTCAAATCGGGACCTCAGGTGTTTGAGCAGCAGGCTGAAATCTAAATTTTGCTCTTCCAAACTCTAGGGAATAGAACAGCCAGTAACCACAGATCCAAAAACACAAACACAACACAAAAGCAAGAGGGAAAGTAAAAGCGGAAACAAAGACCGTCTTCAATGAAGCCAGAAACATCTATAATCCAAACACACACCATGAAGGAAAGACTTGAAGGCAGAGGTCAGAGCCAAGAGGGGGGCTGAAGAGGGCCCTGGCAGCGTCCTCCTCCTGCCCCGCAGAGATGGCGGCAGCGTCCCCCTCCTGCCCCGCAGAGATGGCAGCACCGTGGGCATGGGACGGCAGGACAGGTGCACGGCTGGTGGCAAGAGTCAGAGCAGGCCAGGCAGCCAGGCATCCCGTCTGGAAGCACTCTGGTCGCCCAAGGTGGAGGGGTGCTACACCGTGGGCAGCTGGACTGGGCCGTCGTCTCTGCCGGGGGACAAATGAGGGCTGCAGGTTCCCTCACAAACCAGACCCAGGCTGCAGCAGTTCCCACCAGCTGGGGCCAGGCCCGACCCCGCGTACAAAGCCCACAGCAGCTCGACAGAAAGGCTCGCCCACAAGAGACCAGGATCAGAGGAGCCCAGGAGCCCTGCAAGGGCGCCACCAGGAAGGACGGCGAGGCAGAGCGGCCGGAAAAGCCCTAAAGACACACACATGCCGACCACATGCTGCCACAGGAGAGCCAAAGCTCTCTGTACACACCGTACACATGTACACACTGTGCACATGCCGTACACGCAGCCAGGCCTGTACGACCCAGCAGAGCAGTCCTTCTCCAACAGTGAGAGAGGAAAAAAGGAAGAGAAAAGTACAAGGGGGAAACCAAGGCACAGCTTGGAGAAGACAAGGCACGACGACCTCAGCTGAG